>NC_051209.1:6006175-6176003 GCF_015220075.1 Falco rusticolus | reverse complement strand
GGGGGGGTTAGAAGGGTTTCGTCCAACTCTTCCTGCTTTTTCTTTTGTTTAGTTTTCATTTCATTCAGTGGGTAAAGTCTAGCTCCCGGTCTTTCTAGCCACACTTCCGCATATCGACTCTCCTCTGGGTTAAGGGGTTTTTTATTATTAACCCAGAGGTTTAATTGCTGTCTTACCCAATCTTCTTCTGACCCATAGACTGGCCAAAAGACATTTTTAGAAATCTTCTTCCCTCCCCATATCTTAGTACAATATTCTATCATCTTCTGCTTATCTTTCCCTAGAGTTCCAGGGAAATATCTCCAATTGTCTAAGATATATGCCAGAGGGGTATTCTTAGGTACAGTGGGTACCCTTCCCATGGGAGTCGAAGGCTTGCTGCCCTTCGCCCCCATCTTCTGGAATATCCACAAACATACACTCACTCGTTATATTCCAGGAAACCCAATCCCGCCCGAACGGCAAACCCGCGAACAAATTCGCAATATACTTACGCGTCCTGCGTCTTCGTCCGGACTCCCGTGCACAGAATTTTTATGGGATTTTACCGGTTTCTCCTTTGCTCATTATTCTAGAATTTAGGTTCGTCGGTAAGGTTGGAGTAAGCTGTTGGTCGCGGGGCCGCGAAATGTCGCGGGGCGCCTCCCCGGAGGACCAAAGCCCACCGTTCCTTATCCGTGTCACAGCACCAGAATTGTTATAAATTGAGACCACAATAGATCATAATCCAATTAAAATTTTTATTAATTATAGCAAGTAGAATATGAGCAAAACCAGCGCTGGACGACAGGGGAGTCTGCGCTCCGCCAACTGCCGTCCTGAGCAGTTCAAACAGTCCCTTTTTATACCTTTTTTTTTACTTTCGTGTTCATGAAGTAGTGGAGGTGTTGACCCTTCATTCATATGCACAAGCGGCATCCTGGACACCTGGCTGTTATCTTATCTTTTGTTGCCTAATCTTTACATTGGGCTTAACATAAATCTTAATAAACAATACCCTAGTCCATAGTTTCTTACATTATAATTATATGCAAATTAATAATTGATCATTGTAACTGGGAGTGTATGATCTTGTAATTTATGTGTATAAATGTAACAGTGAAATCTGCATAGGTGTGCTGGATTTGTGGAGATTCCACTGAGCACCCAACATTGCAATAAAGAAGTGCCTGCTTATTTACTTTGTGTAGATGGGGTTTTTGTTTCTCAGCTAACATGCAGAGAAGGTCTTGGGGGTACTGGTGGATGAAAAGCTGGACATAAGCCAGCAATGTGCACTTGCAGCCCAGAAAGCCAACTGTATCTTGGGCTGCATCAAAAGGAGCATGGCCAGCAGGTTGAGGGAAGTGATTCTGCCCCTCTGCTCTGGTGAGACCCCACCTGGAGAACTGCATCCAAAACTTGTAATGTAAATTAAGATCCTTGAGCCAAAAGTTACTTTCCTAGTGAGTGACCATTCCTCACTTTCACCCTGGTACACACAGCTCTGGAAAGTCATAAAAATATAATGCCTCTATCTATTAAATAAAAGAGTAGGAGCCCATTACAAGCCTGCTTCTGCTGACCAAATTTCAGGGGGTAAGAGAGAGTTAGAATCTATTTATAGAGGTATAAACCTGAAAGCAGCATGTGTTGGGAGGTAAAGCAGAGAGAAACAGCTCATTTCTTATCTACAAGAGCAAAGCCTTCCACATGTGCAAGAAACGCAAGATAAACTTCAAGTTTGACAAATAGATTGATCAATTGGTGTATTATAAAATAACTGAACTGAAAGAAGGATAAGATAGTAACATAATCCAAAATTAAGCAGAAAGAGGGAAAGCAAGTAAGGAAGCATTTAATGAAATCACAGTTGCCTGTTATTACACCAGTGAGGACAGAACCTCAGGCAAACAGCTAAAAGCAGGGCAGAATCACTTCCCTCAATCCGCTAGCCATGCTTCCTTTGATGCAGCCCAAGATACAGTTCTGTTTATACATTTTACTATCATAATGAAATAGGTTTCCTTTTCCAGTTAAAAATTATTTACCAAATCCATGATTGGGATCTTCTCTTTTCATAGACAAATTATGGAAAAGATCAAATGGGTTACTATTGAAAGGCATTCAACAACAATGCAATCATCAGGCAGTCAACAGGTTCACAAAGGGAAAGTCCTGTCTAAACAACCTGATCTCCTTCTATAATGTCACCCAGTGTCCTGGTTTCAGCTGGGATAGAGTTAATTTTCTTCTTAGTAGTTAGTACAGTGCTGTGTTATGGCTATGATGTGAGAACAATGTTGATAAGACACTGATGTTTTTAGTTGTTGCTGGGTAATGTTTATACTAAATCAAGGACTTTTCAGTTTGGGAGGGGACACAGCCAGGACAGGTGACCCAAACTAGCCAAAGGGATATTCCATACCATATGACATCATGCTGAGTATATAAACTAGGGGAAGAAGAAAGAAGGTGGGGGGACATCTGGTGTTATGGTGTTTGTCTTTCCAAGTAACCATTACATATGATGGAGCCCTGCTCTCTTGGGGATGGCTGAACACCTGCCTCCCCATGGGAAGTAGTGAATGAATTCCTTGCTTTGCTTTGCTTGTGTGTGCTGCTTTTGCTTTACCTATTAAATTGTTCTTATCTCAACCCATGAGTTTTGCATTCCTTTCCAATCCTCCTTCCCATCCCTGGGGGGGGGGGGGGGGGGGAGTGAACAAGTGGCTGCATGGTGCTTGCTTGCTGGCCGGGGTTAAACCACAACACCCACCTAGTGGGTGAAGGGAAGATGGTGGATGTAGTTTTTCTGGATTTTAGTAAGGCTTTTGATACTGTCCCTCACAGCATCCTTCTGGACAAGTTGTCCAACTGTGGTATGAGCGGGTTCATGGTGCTGGGTGAAGAACTGGCTGAAGAGCAGGGCTCAAAGGGTTGTAGTGAATGGGCCTACATCTGGCTGGCAACTGATCACCAGCAGTGTTCCTTAGGGCTCAATTCTAGGGCCGTTTTTGTTCGATATATTTCTCAACTATCTGGAGGCAGGAGTTGAACACACCATTAGCAAGTTTGCTGATGATACCAAACTGGGAGGTGCTGTCGACTCTCTTGAGGGACAAGAGGCCTTGCAGAGGGATCTAGATAGTATGGCGCATAGGGCAATGATTAATGGGATGAAATTTACCAAGTCTAAATGCCAGATTCTGCACCTGGGATGGAGTAACACCAGACACAAGTATAAACTGTGAGTGGCTGGAGAGCAGCCCTGCAGAAAGGGATCTGGGGATGCTGGTTGGCAGCAGGCTCAATAGGACTCAGCAGCATACCCTGGCAGCCAAGAGGGAAACCTGCATCCTGGGGTGCATCAAATATCCAGCCAGTCAAAAGAGGTGATGACCCTGCTGTATTTTGCATTGGTGTGGCCTTACCTTGAGTACTGTGTGCAGTTCTGGGCCCCACAATTTAAGAAGGATGTGACACAGGAGAAGAGTCAGAGATCACTCGTACAGATCTGATTAGTCATTTATTGAGTTCTAATCAGTAAATGTAGGTATGTAAAATATTTAATAAGTACAGATGGATTGGTGGTCAATACCCTGCTATTTACTACACAAAGTTAGTATGGGATACAAAGATTAGTGTGTAAGCTTACTATACATATCTTAAATGTTACACGCTTGCAAAAAATGTCACTAACCCATCGATGCCCAGTGTCAGGTAAGGGCTCTCTCAGCTTTAAGCGGTAACCTTGAGAGGCGGCCCTACTCAAGGGGAGATCACCAATGCCACACAGCCAACTGCTATGGAGGGAGAGCTCAACAGACCCTGATGGCTGCACATATTTATACTGTAAAGTGGTTGACTCGTGGTCAGGTTTTCTGCTGTTCTCATGCAGTTTTAGCCGCTTGTCAGCCCAGTCTCCAGCCAAACTGGTTTTGTGGTTTTGGTGCTGGGTTCTTGCTGATAGCTTCACACAACAGGATTAACTTTGGTTAGGCCTACTTGTTGAGCATCTGCCTGGACCAAAGTTCAGTTAGTTCAAACAGGAGGAGTGCTCCTGTCACACTCTCCACCCCATGACTGCAGTCAATTCACTGTACTTCACAGGATGGTGGTACAGTCTCCTTTTGCCTCTGTGCCGTAAATATAGGGCAGTAAAGACATTACCTTCTTGATAGGCTGGTAAATAAGTTAATATATCAGATTTGCTGATTCTTTGATATTAACATATTCACTCATAGATATTATATGTTGAGATAAGCATCATAATTTGATATATAAACAAAGGGTTAACAAAAACCCACAAAACTACAAAGAATAACAAGACTGCAATTAGGTGTAACATCAAATTCAAAGCTCCAGTTGTTGGTGACCATCTAAGGAGAGTTTCCCATCAACGATGTTCTCCATCTTTCTTTACTCTTTCTAGGAGGCAGTATATCTCCTCTGCATCATGATGGATGGTAATTGTTTTGAATTAATTTTAGCAATTGACTCTGGTCATCATGTTGCAACAGTTTTCTTATCAATGTGAGATTCATTCCAATGGGGGTAGGCAATAAATCTTCATACAATGTGTAGTTAGATTGTAACAAGTGGTGGGTTGTGACAGGAGCTGAATAGTTAGTTGCATCCCATAATTTTTGTAAAATTACAAACACAGATAATTGAGTGATCGTGTATATTTACAATGGTATTGCCTATAAATATAGAATCACATAGGTTTGTCATACAAGTGCATCCATTTCCAATGTATACAAGTACAGTTTCAGGGGTTTCATGGGGATGTATTTCAAAATGCCAAACATTTTGTTCACTATCAAGACAAATGTCTTTGTCCTTAATGGTATTACTTTCACAAATCCTTGTTGTTCCAGTACAACACATTTGTCAACAACAACAGGTTGCCATTTGTTCTCATTTTTTTGGGCCCATACTCTATGTTCTAACAGACAGAGGACAGTTTCATTGGTATTTAATCCCAGCACAATGATTTGTTATATGGTGGATACAAAAGCATTACCTATTGTTAAAACAAAAGCTGTGGCTTTACTGTTGGTGGGGACATAAGTGAAATTGACTGGATACCACTGAGATTGGAAATCTTTTTCAAATGGAGTCACATTATCCCAAATTACTTTTGGAATCTCAGTGGACAAAGTGCCCTCATTGCTTTCCCTTATAATTGCTGCTATAGTAGATTGCGCCCATAACTGAGCTTGGATACAGCTAAGAGCTAGAGAAACATTATTCTGGGCAATGCCAAGTATGTCTACAATTAGTTGGTGGTCCTACTCGTTAATTCTTTCCCATTTAGGCAATATATCAGATAAGAGCCATTGACTAATTCCTAGTGCCCTGCAGAAGAGAATTAGGAGAAAGGGTTTAAGAAGTCAGAAATATAGCTCCAAAGAGGCACCCCAAAAGCTCAGGTGGGTGCAGATTTCCAATTTGACTAAACCCCCCCCGATTTATTTAGGAATCTACCCATGGAAAAAAGTATAGAAGTGATTTTTTTCCCTATCAAAGATGCTGAGGAAACACCAATTTTCATAAAGGAAAATATTTCTTTAGAAATGTTTTGAGCTTTCTTAACAAATAAAAGAACTGTCATGGATCAACCCACACTCACTCACAGATTCACAGAATGGTTGGGGTTGGAAGGGACCTCTGGACATCATCTAACACCCCCTGCTAAAGCAGGTTCACATAGAGCAGGTTGCACAGGATCACATCCAGGCAGGTTTTGAATGTCTCCAGAGAAGAAGACTCCACAATCTCTCTGGGAAGCCTGTTCTCTGTCACCCTCAAACTAAAGAATTTCTTCCTCATATTCAGATGGAAATTCCTGTGTTGCAGTTTGTGCACATTGCCCCTTGTCCCATCTCTGGGCACCACTGAAAGGATCCTGGCCTCATCCTCTTGGCATGTGCCTGAAGATCTTTATATGCATTGATAAGATCCCCTCTCAGTCTTCTCCAGGCTAAACAGGCCCAGCTTTCTCAGCCTTTCCTCATAAGGGAGATGCTCCAGTCCCCCTCATCATCTTTGTAGCCCTCCGCTGGACCCTCTCTAGTGGTTCCCTGACTCTCTTGAACTGGGGAGCCCAGAACTGGACACAGTGCTCCAGATTGCAGCCTCACCAGGGCAGAGCAGAGGGGGAGGATCACCTCCCTTGACCTGCTGGTCATGGTCCTTCTAATGTGCCCCAGGAGCCCATTGGCCTTCTTGGCCACAAGGGCACACTGCTGGCCCATGGGCAACTTGCTGTCCATTAGAACTCCCATGTCCTTTTCCACAGAGCCGCCTTCCAGCAGGTCAGCCCCCAGCCTGTGCTGGTGCATGGAGTTGTTCCTCCCAAGGTGCAGGACCCTCCACTTGCCTTTGTTGAACTTAATTTGGTTCCTCTCTACCAAACTCTCCAGCCTGCTCAGGTCTTGCTGAATGGCAGCACAGCCTTCCAGCGTATCGTCTCTTTATCCAGGTCATTGATGACTAAGCTGAACAAGACTGGACCAAGCACTGACCCCTGGGGAACACCACTAGCTACAGGCCTCAAGCTAGGCTCTACCCACTGATCGCAACCCTCTGAGCTCTGCCATTCAGCCAGTTCTCAATGCACCTCACTGTCCACTCCTCTAACCCATACTTCCTCAGCTTGCCCATCAGGATGTTATTGGAGACAGGGTCAAAAACCTTGCTGAAGTCAAGGTAGACAACATCCACTGCTCTCCCCTCATCTGCCCAGCAAGTCAATACATCAAAGGCAGCTATTAGGTTGGTCAAGCATGATTTCCATGTGAATCCATGTTGACTGCTCCTGATAATCTTCTTTACCTCCACGTGCTTAGAGATGACCTCTAAGGATGAGCTGTTCCATCACCTTTCCAGGGATGGAGGTGAGACTGACCAGCCTGTAGTTTCCTGGGTCCTCCTTCTTGCCCTTTTTGAAGACTCGAGTGACATTGCCTTTCCTCCAATCCTTAGGCACTGCTCTTATCCTCCATGACCTTTCAAAGATGGAGGGTGGCTTGGCAAAAACACCTGCCAGCTCCCTCAGCACTCAGGGGTGCATCCCATTGGGGCCCATGGATTTGTGGGTGTCAAGTTTGCTTAAATGATCTCTAACATGATCCTCCTTGATCAATGGCAAGTCTTCCTTTCTCTAGACTTTCTCTCTTGCCTCCAAGCTCTGGAATTCCTGACAGTTGGCCTTAGCAGTAAAGACTGAAGCAAAGGCGGCATTCAGTAACTCTGCCTTCTCTGTATCCTTCATCACCAGGGCACTAACCTCATTCAGCAGCAGGCCCAGATTTTCCCTAGTCATCCTTTTCCTGCTGATGTACTTGAAGAAGCCCTTCTTGTTTCCCTTGACATCCCTCATCAGATTTAATTCCAAATGGACCTTAGCCTTCCTTGTCACCTCTCTGCATGTTCTGACAACATCCCTGTAGAGAAATTTTTAAAAGACCGAGGACATATGTTACCATTGTCTGGGTTGGACAACCCAGGCCTGTTAGTTGAAGCTGCAGAGTAGCTTTAAATTGTCCTTGAAACAAGCAGTGGGAGAAAGAAAACAAGCTGTGCACAAACAAGAAGCCAGGTGCAGAGCAAGTCCTGGGAACCACGGAATCAACACTCTGATCAGGCACCTGC
The DNA here is from genome assembly GCF_015220075.1 of Falco rusticolus. Classification (NCBI taxonomy): domain Eukaryota; kingdom Metazoa; phylum Chordata; class Aves; order Falconiformes; family Falconidae; genus Falco; species Falco rusticolus. The sequence goes on along the minus strand of NC_051209.1, from coordinate 6,168,362 downwards.
AGCATGCTCACCAATCAGCAACACGGATGCCCACGTGACCAGAAACTTTTATCCAATCACCTGTGTGTAGAGCCACGTGAGCAGTTGGTTTAAGTTATAAATATGACCTTTTTGTTTAATAAAGTGAGCATGGCATGTAGCCATATTGGTGTGATTGTCATGACTTGGCCGACTCTCCATGGGGGACCCTCTTCACATCCCTATATTCCTCCAAAGTGGCCTGTCCCTTTTTCTGCATTATGTAAACTTCCTTCTTCTGTTTGAGGTTTGCCAGAAGCTCCTTCCTCATCCATGCAGGCCTCCTGCCCTCTTTGATTGATTTCATACTCATAGGCATGCACTGATCTTGAGCTTGTAGGAAGTGATGCTTGAATATTAGCCAGCTCTCTTGGACCACCCACCCCACACACACACTTTCCAGAGCTCTAACCCATGGAATTCCTCCAAGTAGGTCCTTGAAGAGGCCAAAGTTATTTCTCCTGAAGTCCAGGGTTGCAATACTACTTTTCCTGAACTCCACCATCTCATGGTCACTGCAGCCAAGGCTGCCTTCACATCCCCAAACCAGTCCTTCTTTATTAGTACAAGATCGAGTAGCACATCTTGCCTCATTGGCTCCTCTACCACCTGTGTCAAAGAATTATTATCAATGCTGTTCAGGAACCTCCTGGACTGTGTGTGCCTAGCTGTGTTCTCTTTCCAGCAGATATCAGGGTGGTTGAAATCCCCCATGAGAACCAGGGCCTCTGTTCTTGAGGCTACTTCCAGCTGTCTGTAGAAGGCCTCATCAACTTCCTCTTCCTGATCAGGTGGCCTGTAGCAAACACCCACAGCAGTGTCCCCCATGTTGGCCTGCCCCTTCATCTTTACCCATAAGCTCTCAACTCATTCTGCATCCATCCCTAGGCAGAGCTCGATACATTCCAGTTGCTCCCTCACATAAAGAGCAACTCCACCACCTCTTTTTGCTGGCCTGTTTTTCCTAAAAAGTACATAGCCATCCACAACAACATTCCAGTCATGTGAGCTATCCCACCATGTCTCTGTGGTGGTTTAACCTTGGCTGGACACCAGGTGCCCACCAAAGCCGCTCTATCACTTCCTCAACTCAACAGGACAGGGGAGAGAAAATATAATGAAAAGCTTGCGGGTTGCGATAAGGACAGGGAGATCAATTACCATCATGGGGAAGTTAGTTCAATATATTACCATTCAAATCAGAGTAGGATAATGAGAAATAAAATCAAAACTTAAAATACCTTGCCCCCACCCCTCCCTTCTTCCAAGACTCAACTTCACTCCCAAATACCTCCTCCCTCCAAACAGCACAGGGAGATGGGGAATAGAGGTTTGTTTTGCCAGTTGACCAGGTCAGCACAAAGTAAACAGACACCTAGTTAAATGTCACAGCACTATCAAAACTAGCTGATTGCAATAAGGCTTTTACCATCACATACCAGGTTAACATCAGTAAGTAGCTCCCACACCTTGGCCAAGCACAGCCACCAATCCCCCAAAAAGTTTCAAAAGTTCATCTACTGTCCATGCTGTTTCTTCATCCTCTTCAGGCCAGTCCACACAGCTTCTTGCCTCTGCTGCATCTGCAGTCTTCCTTCTCCAGGCTCCTCTTCCAGCCACTCTCTCCTCATCCAGGCCCCCTGCTTCTCCTGGGACCTCTCCTACATCTGGGGCATTCTCTCTTTCTCTCTCTTCAGTTAAATAAGTGAGCTTATCTTTACTTACATTTAAAGCAATAGAATAGCAAGTAAAATAATACAGCAAGAATAAAACAAGACAAGGTAATGCACCTAATCACTGGTTTAGAATGGTTAAGAACCATTACCAATTGCCTTAATACTTAATATACTGGATCATCATCCAGATCCGCAGTCACTGGGGAGCCCCAGTTACAGCAAGGTTTTGGAGAGACTTTCTCGGCAATTGGGAGGTCCTATGCACCACATCCACTGATAGGTGAGGTCTTAAGAGGGTCCAGCTTTTATATTGTTGAATAAACAAGTGCGCCTAATTTCAAATGTGGAAACAAATGTTTTCACTCTCCTCTTAGATCCCCCCAAAGCCTGGATAGGGCTCAGGGAGGATCCAAAGGAGTTTCCCTTATCTACTTGATTTTAACCACTGGTTTGCAAACAAGGCCATATATCTGGTTTCATAGCCTTGACTACCTGCCTCTAAGCAAGGAAGGATGCATAATATCTTTGCTAATGATTATATTCTATCTAAGCTACATCTTTCACTAATGATCATGCATATTTTGCTAATGGTTGGATACTATATATATATATAATGTTTGGTTGGCAGGTTCATCGAGAGGTCAACTTTGGCTCAGGACCTGTTGCTCAGGCCTCAGTACTTCAGGGTTATGGTCAGTTCATCACACATTATCTCTGTCACTCCTTTCTCCTCACAGTCTTCCCATACTCCAGCATGGAGTCCCTCCCATGGAAGACAATTCTCCATGAACTTCTCCAACATGAGTCCTTTCCACAGGCTGCAGTTCTTCACAAACTGCTTCAGCATGGGTCCCTTTCATGAGGTGAAGCCCTTCAGGAACAGACTGCTCCAGCATGGGTCCCCTGCGGGTTACGAGTCCTGCCAGAAAACCTGCTTCAGTGCAGGTTCCCATGGGTCACAGCCTCCTTTGGGCATCTACCTGCTCAGGCCTGGGGTCCTCCATGAGCTGCAGGTGGATATCTGCTCCACCATTAACCTCCATGGGCTGCATGGGGACAGCCTACCTCACCATGGTCTTCACCACAGGCTGCAGAGGAATCTCTGCTCCAGTGCCTGGAGCACCTCTTTCCCCTCCTTCTTCACTGACCTTGGTGCCTGTAGAGCTCTTGCTCTCACATATTCTCACTCCTCTCTTCTGCTACAATTGTTAAACATATTTTTTTCCCCCTTCTTACATATATTACCACAGAGGCACTACCACTGTTGCTGATTGGCTCAGCTTTGGCCAGCACTGGGTCCATCTTGGAGCCAGCTGACATTGGCTCCATCAGACATAGGGGAAGCTTCTAGCAGCTTCTCACAGAAGCCACCCCTGTAGCCCCCCCCACTACCAAAACCTTGCTACTCTGTAAATTGCAATGAGATCATGGCCCTGAAACCACACACAGAGTCTTCTTGTTTATTCCCTGTTGGGGTCTGCAGCGGGTCTGCAGACAAGTTAGTTGACTTCAAAGACTTAGCCGTGTACCTTTAAGACAGCCACAAATTGTCAGGTATGTAAACAGGATGTGAAGAACCCGAACTTAGAACCGCAGCATACGGGCACCTACAGCAACAGCAAATAGCAAGCAAGAAGAAGAACACTAAAACCTATCAGGGTCTGACACCTGCACTGTCTAAGAGATATAAATATTTTGTATAAACAATAAAGGGCATTTTGTCCGAACCCAGCTACGCAGACATAGTGTTTTTTCTGTCCGCCTCGACTTGCGTCACCACAATTCCCCATGCTGCGTGCATTGGTGTACAGGCATTTCAGAGAGGTAATTGAGCATGCAGGTTTCCCAGGAGGGTTGCAAGTCAATCCACCATAGCCACACACCCCCTTGAGGTGGTTGGCCTTCTTGCAAGGCAGCTGAGGAACATATGTTGCTGCTCTGGTTGGCCTGGCTTATTCCCCAGTTGGATGTGATGGTGTGAACTTTGCCACTTTGGACCTCGCCCCCTGAATCCTTCAGTTTAAAACCCACCTCACCAAGCTGGTCAGCCTGCTGCCCAAGATTCCTTTCCTTCTTCTAGACAGGTGGAACCCATACCTCCCTAACAGGCTATAGTCAAAGAATATCCCATTGTCATAGAAGCCAAAACCCTCACAATGGCATCAGCCACAAACCCAGAAGTTGATTTGCATTATACATCTATTTCTAACTTCACCCTTTCCTCTAACTTGTAAAATGGAAGGAAAAATAACTTGGATACCAATATTTTTCACTTGCACCCCCAGGGCTTTATAGTCTTCCTTGATTCTGCCCAGGTTCTGACTTGTAGTGTCATTTGTGACCATGTGAAATAGTAGCAATGTATAGTAATCTATGCTCTTGACAGGTTGTGGCACTCTCTTAGAAACATCTTCAACCTTAGCTCCTGGAAAGCAGCATACCTCACATGAGTCCCTGTCAGGCCACCAATGAGTGCCTCAGTGCCCCTTAACAGAGAGTTGCCCACTACAAGCACTCATCGTTTCTTTTTACGGTATCCAGTGTGCTGCTAGTGCAGTTTCTCCTTGCAGACCTTGCTTGTGGGTGTCTATAGCTGGTTTTGGTTGTGATGCTGGAGGGTAGAGACTGAAGCGGAGTCCTGCTTTTGTGGGTCACCAGGGTCCAAAGGTGCCTCATTCTCTGTAGTGTCCATTACAGGAGCATGGTTCTGAAACCACCTATCTATCTCCATCTCATAGATGCCAAAGCTGGCAAAGACATTCAACTTCAATATTTGTGGTGGATAAACTGCTAGGGTAAAGCAGTTCTATTGAGCTAGCTATCATGCCTATGCTAAATGTGACACAAATAACTGACAAAAGGAGTAAGTTAACATTGGTGGTGCAACAGAAGACTAGGGCAGTGTTGTAATTTGCTTTAAGTGACTGGAGGTTCACCATCCACTTTCAACAAAACAGTGACTTGCTGCCTGTGTAGAAGATACTGTTAATGTGTCTGTCTCAACCTAATGTCTATGCTCGGTTGAGAACCTACTGATATTTCACTGGTACTGCTAGGGTAGGAACTGACAAGATTTGGCCCAAAGTTTGCAAAGAGCTTTGAACCATTTGGAATAAATACTCAGAAGTGAATGAGAAGTAGTTTCTCTTGGACAGTTGAAAATAATTGTGGTAGAAAGTCTGCAGGGATTCAGAGACAGAGGAGACACAACTCAAATTAATAGCCGACTGTTCAAATGGGTGGTTCCCATTCCTGTCTCTGACCACTGTGTAACATGGAAGGGTTGAGGTAAATAGAAGTGATTGCATCAAAGTAAAAATATGAGCTCTCCATATTTTAAGTATTTGGATTATTCTTTAAAAGTTAGAAATATTTTTTATGAAGCCATGAAGATGATGAGAACTTAATGGAAGAAATGAGAGCCTTTACTATACTAGAATGGTATATTGGGTTTCTTTTGCAGTGTCTACTTCAGACTACAGGTGTGCCTGGCTTGCAGTAAAGTGTTTTGCAAAATTCCTTTCTACACTTTCTCCTCATAACTCCAAACCTCCAACTAACCCACTTAAATACACTTGAATAACTTTTTAAACAGGGGCAAACAGACAAAAGGGTCTTTCATATGTGTATTGGGCATAATTGCCAGGGGGTTTTGGGGCGTTTGTGTGGCTGTAGAGGTGATCTGTGTAGGTGGAGATCATAGGCTGTCTTGTGTCAGTTACAACTAGCTCCAGATGGCTTGGCAATAGACAAAACAGATCCACTGTGCACCAAAATAGAACCAATCAATCAGATGAGTTTATGGTGCCCCTGCAAAAACATATTTAAGAAAGGATGGTAGCTGCTAGACAGGAGACACAAGTGAGATGCTAGAGCAGTATAGCAGGAAAAACACCAAAGGAAAAAAGCTGCCGGTAGAGGACTGAAGGCGGTGGGTTGATTAGCATTGATAATATGCAGCTGTGGCCTTGCCTCAACTGCAGTGGGTTGATTGACATGGATGATGTGCAGCTGTAGCTCGTTCCTGCTAAGTGGTTAAATAGCCCTAAGGATTATGGGAGTAGCAGTAATGTCTGGTGTCAGGAGATACAGTATAGACAGTAGAATCTGACTGATGGTAAAGTCTTGTTGGAGCCTGATAGCTTACTTGTGCTGCAACAGCTGCCCAGGCAGGGAAAAAAAGAAGACAAGGTACAACTCTGAAGGGACTGTAGCTGGTGGAGGAACCCATGTGCTGGGGAATGTTTGTTTAATCCCTTGAGGCAAATTAAACACACATTTGCACTTAAGTATAAAGACATTTAATGAACAGTGCACTGGACAGAGGCCTACCACCATAAGTGGTTCTTCAAGGAGTTTGTAAAGAAGTGGCAACAGTCAATATCTTATATAGGCTTGCACCAGCACCAATTATATTGTTACATGTCAATACTGTGGCATTTCTTATTTTATCAGCAAGGGAACTTTATATGGAGTTGGTCCACCTCCAGCATTTCTGTTTCTATTGCTTAACCTGGCTGTGTAGTTAGGCCTTCTTGCCCGCCAGGCCAGATCATTCCTCAGTCTCAAGTTATCATTGCTAAGCAGCTACAATTTGAATTTCCCCTTCATATGCTGGAGCAATTGTTCTAGAAAGAGGGAATGACAAAAGAAAAGGGACCACAATGCACTGACCCCAATCTTCTGTGCTGCCTGTGTGGTAGGTTGACCTTGGCTAGATGCCAGGTTCCCACCAAGCTGCTCTATCACTCCCCCTCCTCAGCAGAACGAGGGGTGAAGAAAATAAGATTAAAAAAAAACAACTCGTGGGTTAAGATAAAGGCAGTTTAATAAAGCAAAGGCTGCACATGGAAGCAAAGGGAAACCAAAAGGTTTATTCTCTACTTCCTATCAGCAAGTGATGTCCAGCCACTTCCTGGGAATTAGGGTTTCAGTATGCATAGTGGCTGCTCTGGAAGACAAATGTTGTAATAATGAATGCCTCCCTCTTCTCTTAGCTTTTATTGCTGAGCAGACATCATATGGTATGGAATAGCCCTTTGGTCACTTTGGGTCAGCTGTCCTGGCTCTGTCTCCTTACAAGATCTTGCCCACCCCTAGCGCAGTGGTGGTGGTGGGGGATGTTGGAGAGACAGCCTTGATGCTGTGGGAGCACTGCTCAGCAATAGCAAAAACATTGGTGTATCACCACCTTTCTAGCTAACAATACAGAGCACAGCACTTTGAGGGCTACTACAGGGAAAATTAACTCCATCTCAGCCAGACCCAATACACTTCACTGAAGGAACCAAGTGTAATGTGTCAACAACAAGGGGAACGGAGGTCAGAATGAGGGAAGGAGAGGTGTCTGGAAAGGAGCTGAGTTGTGTTTTCTCTAAGTGTTTATGTATTTGGTTTTATTTCCCATTACCAGAATCAGTAATTAAATGTTTGTTAATTAGCAATAACTTCATCAAAATTCCCTAACTCAAAACTTTTTTTGGCCTGCAACACACATGAGAGCTCATATTTCTCTAATGTCCATTAAGATAACATGAACAAGGAAAAGTTAGATTCTGCAAGACAAATCAAAACTCATTCAGAGAAGAGTAGATATACATGCAGAGACATACTGTATGTAACCATAAATTAACAAGATGTAGTTACCCTAATTTTATTTTCACTATGTATCCTTTTAAGGAGATTTTGTATGAAAGTAAAACGAAACTACTTGTGTTGTGACTAGTTTTCAATCTGTTGTGTAGTTACCAATTTGAGTGGTTTGTCATGGACTAGCAGAAGGCAAGTAGTTGATAAAACCATGAGAACTTTTTCTACTTTTTCAACTCTGAAGAGGACTTCAGCTGGGAAAGAAAAATGCTCCTCCCTTGCAGGAGAGCAGTTCTGTCAAGCCACAGACACAGATAACTTGTCATATAGCCACTAACATGAACATGGTCAAGCACATCCTCATCTATTTTCAGTGCTTACAACCAAGACCAACACCAGGAAAACACTTACTGATAAAAACATTCTACAAGAGGTGTAGAGGAATTTTTAAAGGACCGAGGACATATGTTACCATTGTCTGGGTTGGACAACCCAGGCCTGTTAGTTGAAGCTGCAGAGTAGCTTTAAATTGTCCTGGGAACAAGCAGTGGGAGAAAGAAAACAAGCTATGCACAAACAAGAAGCCAGGTGCAGAGCAAGTCCTGGGAACTGCGAAATCAGCACACTCTCATCGACACACTCTGATCAGGCGCCTGCAGCATGCTCACCAATCAGCGACAGGGACGCCCACGTGGCCAGAGACTTTTATCCAATCACCTGTGTGTAAAGTCAGGTGAGCGGTCGGTTTAAGTTATAAATATGACCTGTTTAATAAAGGGAGCACGGCATGTAGCCATATTGGTGTGATTGTCGTGACTTGGCCGACTCTCCACGGGGGACCCTCTTCGAAGAGGGGCTTCAATGGACATTTTTATGACAGGTCTTTATTATGATTATTTTTAAAGGCACTGTAATTTGGTTGTATATTATGTGATTAGTATTACACTGTCCATGCTCAGTTATTTGCTGCTATATTCCCAGCAGGAGCGTTTTTCTACTTGATGGAAAAGCTTGGAGAGGAAGTTACACATCTGTAAGTTTCATTGCATTCTCAGTTTTAGAGAAATCAACTTTAAATTCAATGACATCCCCTCCATTAATGAAAATGAGAGAACCCCTTATTGGTCAGTCCCACTGGAAATCAAAGGCTATGATCCCAATTCATACCTCTGTACTGTATTAAATGCTTCTACAGAAAACTAGGGTAATTTGTCGCAGGTAAATTATTAAGAGAAGTCATTGTTGTGCGGTTAACTAACAGGGTTTTATTAATGATTAAACAATGATCAAATGATAATTAATTAATGATTGGATGAAAAACAAATGGTAATCAAATGGTGATTAAGCAATAATTGAATGGTAATTAAACAGTGATTTGACAATGATTTGGCAATGATTTAAATTATTTGACAATTATTTAAATGATGATTTAAACAATAATTTAGACAGTGATTAGACACCTGTCACACTCTACTACTTACTAGTCACCAACAATGCCAAAAAGGCAGAAGTTCTCAACACTTTCTTCACCTCTGTCTTTACCAGTACTGTTGGACCACAGGCCTTGGGAACAAAAATCCAGGTTGATGCAAACACAGACCCACCATCAGTGAAGAAAGAGTTGATATGTGAACTATTACAGGAGCTTGACCCCTACAAATCGATGGACCCTGACAATAACCACCCAAGGGTGTTAAGAAAGCTGACTGACATTGCGAGGCTGCTCTCCGTAATCTTTGAGAAGTCGTGGAGATTGGGGGACATCCCAGAAAACTGGAAGAAGGCTAATGTCACCCCCATCTACAAGAAGGGCTTAAAGGAGGATCCAGGAAACTATAGGCCCATCAGTCTTACTTCTGTTCTTGGGAAAGTTATGGAACGAATCCTCCTGGGGGCTATAAACAAGTCAAATGAAGCACGTGATTGGGAAAAGCCAGCATGGATTCACCAAGGGCAAATCATGCTTGACAAACCTGATCATCTTCCATGACAAAGTAACCTGCTCAGCTGATGTGGGGTGAGTGGTGGACATTGTCTACCTGGATTTCTCCAAGGCTTTTGATATGGTTTCCCACAGCCTTCTCCCAGAGAAACTGATGCATTATGGTCTAGACAAGTGGTCCTTGCAGTGGGTGAGGAACAAGCTGACAGGCCACACCCAGACAGAGTAGTGGTAAATAGCTTCTTTTCAAACTGGCAACCTGTCACAAGTGGGGTCCCCCAGGGATCAATATTGTGCCAAACGCTGTTTAATATCTTCATAAATGATCTGGATGATGGGATCAAGTGTACCCTGATGAAGTTTGCCAATGATACCAAACTGAGTGGGGAAGTGGACATTTCGGAAGGGAGGGCTACCCCGCAGAAAGACCTGGATAGGCTGGAAGAGTGGGCTAACAAGAACCTTATGAAGTTCAACAAGGTCTTGCACCTGGGAAAATATAATTCAGGAGTGCAGCACAGGCTGGGATCCACCCAGCTGGGGAGCAGCTCTGTGGAAAGGGACCTGGGGGTCGTGGTGGACAACAAACTCCATATGGGTGAACAGTGTACTGCTGCAGCAAAGAAAGCCAACAGGATGCTGGGCTGCATCAACAAGAGCCATCACCAGCAGAGATAAAGAAGTCATTATCCCACTCTACTCAGTGCTTGTCAGGCCACACCTGGAATACTGTGTTCAGTTTTGGCCCCCACTATGTAAAAAAGATGTGGACAGGCTGGAGAGGGTCCAGAGAAGGGTCACAAAGATGTTCAAAGGACTGGGAAGCCTGTCATATGAGGGAAGGCTGAGAGAACTGGGCTTGTTCAGCCTTGGGAAAAAAAGGCTTAGGGGAGACCTTAACACTATCTTCCAGTATTTAAAGGGTGGTTACAAAGAAGATGGAGTCTCCCTTTTTACAAGTAGTCACATGGAAAAGACAAGGGGTAATAGGTACAAGTTACTCTTGGGGAGATTCTGATTGGACATAGAAGGAAAATTTTTCACAGTGAGAACAATCAGCCATTGGAATAATCTCCCCAGGGAAGTGGTAGATTCCCCAACACTGGACACTTTTAATATTCAGCTGGACAGAGTGCTGGGCCATCTTGTCTAGACTGTGCTTTTGCCAAGAAAGGTTGGACCAGATGATCCTTAAGGTCCCTTCTAACCTGATATTCTAGGATTACTATGCTTCTAATAATTAAGCTATAGCTGGATATATAAATGTTGCTAGCATACAATATACCTTTAGGCCTAATGTAAAATGTCCCTTACCTTGTTATAGATATCAGATGCTGGGTAAGGGGTTTCTCAACCTAAAGGAGTAACCTTGAGATGAGAGGCGCCCCTGCTCAAGGGGGAGATCATTGCCATGCGGCCAGCTGCTGTACAGGAGAGCTCAATGGGCTCGAGGGGTCTACAGATATTTACAGCGTGAAGTGATTGACTTGTAGTCAAACCCCCCTTTGGTGTATGTAGAGGAGTGCAGCTGTAGCAGTTGTAGTTTTGTCTAGTCCCAGCTCAAGCTGGTACTGTTAGCTCCTGATAAGACATGGCCTAGATTCCTTAGTTCCTGAGAAGATATAGCCTAGCACAATTCTCAAGGTTTGTACAGCAGGGCTGATTTCAGTCAGACCTACATGTTGGTGATGCCTGAATCAAAGTACTGTTCACTCAGAGTGGGGGCATCCATGACATTGACTGAAGCAAGTGTCTGTGCATGACTGACAAACACCTTGTATAAAACAAGTTTATAAACACATTAAGGTTGACTCTAGAAGAGTAGAGGAATTGGTCAAATCACACAGAACAGGTAAAGAAAAAAGTAGCAGATTCAAGATTCTGAAGATGTGCCCAATCACTGCAGACCACACAAAAGGTTTACATCTATGCTCAAACAATTAATTTTTGCCTTCTGCATTCGAGTATCATGCATAACTCAAACTTATCAAACAAAAGATAATGCTACCACATTTCCAGGTTGTACATGTCCCTAGTTTAAGTTTCTTGCAAAATCCCACCTAATTCAGCTCTAAAATGCTCTTTGAAAGTATGGAAGCCAGACACTACTTTCACATTTTAGAGATTAAACAGCAAGCAGATTCAACTGATATGGAGCAGTTGCTACTGAATCACAGGAGATGGGCACTTGGTTTATCCACAATCAACATCAAAAAAGGTTTTAGCATCAGTACTGATTCATAGGTCCAATCTGGTGCAAGCTCAGCTTTACAAACTAAAAAACCCAACAGAATAAACAACCTCCATAATGTGTGTGCAAGGTGTCCAAAGTTTATGTACTTGGCAATACTGAAGTGGAAACTCTGCCCCATTGTAGGAGACCAACTGGAAAAACAAACAATCTAATACCAAGGAAAGCTCAGAAGGGTGCGAACAACAGCAGGAGATGAAACTTGTTAAGGGAATAAGGGGTGGAGATCCCCTGAGTCTGTCTGAGGAAGGGCTCAAACACTCGAGGAATGCAAGATCAAACAAAAGGTTACTTTGTATGAACTAAAAACTGATAAGAGGGAACTGCCTGCCAAAGGGTGAAAAATAGCCCCAGAAGCAGTGGAGTCAGCAGGAATCTGCAGTAACTGGGGGAAAGGTAAATGCGGCAGGGGGACATCATGACCACCGGCTCAATTCAAGACCAAAAAGACTTGCCTCCCCCCATGCCTGTAAGGAGCATGCATGCTAATTGACATGGCAAGCTAGGCTGATTTTAATAAGAGGCAGTCCACGCTGAAGGATAAGAATAAAAGAGGAAGGCAAGTGCCATTTTAGGAGGGGAATAAGAATAAAAGAAGGGACTTCTGGATGAGCACTCCTACAAGAAACACCCCCCATCAGCAGGCCTGATGCTGGATCCAGGACTGGTGATACCTCTTTTTCTCTTTTTTTCTCCCTCCCATCCCCTCACCTTATTTTACCTTTTTCTAGTAAGTAATGCAAGGCATAAAACTTTATACACATGGCAAGCGATAAACATTTCTGCTACCCAATTATTTACCAGTGAGACTGACTATGGAATAAAAATCTTTGTTTACCTACGGACCTCTGGTATTGTGTATACCCTATTCCAACCAAGAGAATCATCAAATCTGAGTCACTCCTCCCTCCTTCTTGGTGGGATGTGACACCCATTCAGGACAGATTGCTTCTGATTGGTCTCAATTATTTACCAGCTGGGAACAGTGTTGGGGTTATTCTTGTTTTTTCAGACACACTAAGAAAAGAATCAGTCTCCTTCAAAAATTTTTCATGAAATTTCTCTACTGGCTGTTTGCAGCTACTGTAATAATACACCAGACAATACATTTAAAAAGCATATTTCAATTGTTTGTCAACCATTTCTTTCAAACTGTCATAATCTAGTCAGTTTAATAGACAAATCCACATGCCCTAGACTATTTTGAAAGCTCAGTGTTTCACATACCCAGACTTAAGTAATTTTTCTTGTATCATACCACCAAGATCTTATCAAACTGCTCACTGAAGAGGTGTGTTTCTGCCACATCCAGAAATTCTGTTTCACATTTCTGCAATTTATTTACTTTAACAGTTATAGGTAACCAATTCTGTAATTTTTTTACCTGTTTGTTATTGTCATATAAATGACAGAGGGAAGAAGCAAAAATACTATCATAAAGTTAAGTTTCAAACCAAATTAAAGGACAATTTAAAAGAGTACATACATTATTCCACATCAATCCTCTATCAGTCATAGCTAATAAGACTTATGATGCTAAACCAGTTACTAATAGAGTACTGTATTGCTTTATATAGGAACACAAAAGCTGTTCTGAATTAAAGAGTTTCCTCTTTCCTCATGGTGAGCTTCTCTCATTAAAGAAAAATGGTTTTAAATATTGCAGATAACACATGAAAATCCTCAGGCTTGCAGAGCACAAAATTGCTGAAATACAGCCAGTATGTGATGGTCCAGTTCAGCTGTAAACAGGAGGTTCTCCAGGGTCACCATGTACTGCTGAATTATCTGGTGATGCTGCAGATAAAAAGATAAACCTTTGTTGTTTTCATTCCTCTTCAAACACAAGAACAGGCAGAAGAGTCAAGACATATTGTATCACAGATCAAATGTTTTCACAGAACTAACAAGCACATCTAATTTCCACAACACATTAATCACCGTTGACTGCAAGAATGGAGCGTATGTTGAAATCCTGTTTTGAGAAGTACTGGGTTCCCTGTAGCTACTCAGTTCTAATCCTGATTCTGAACAGTGTGTAAAGGCAACTGTACAGATATGCTAGGATGTTTGCTTTAGCATTAAGTCATTTTTATGATAAGGGTAGAGACTAACTCATAGGGGGAATTATGCCATTAATCCCATGCAACTTCCCATCCTCTAACACAATTTATGTTCACGTAAACACAAATAATTTTCTACTACTCTGGCTGTTGCCAAGAGTTCCAAATTATATTTTTAAATAGGCATTCATTATAATCAGATACATAAATTTAAAACATTTTCATCCACTTGTTAGGCACTTATTTTGGTATACTTGTTCTCTCAAGACTCTACCCTTACTATAATATGCGGTAAGAAAAACTAATCTACATTTACAACCACATCTCAATATTGTTTTGCACTATATTCACAGTGCAAGAAACAAATCAAGGAGCTCACCATTCAGTCATTTAGCAAGTCTGTAGCAAAGATGGGGTCAAAACCAGAGACAGACACAGTCAAAACTCACACTAGTTCCCAAAAAAGACTGGTGATGCCAGCTATGTCTGTTCTAACGGAGCTGGTAAAAATAAGTAACCAAGCTCAGCTCTCAAATCATGTAAGCTTTTCTTTCCAGCAGCTGCCCAAAGCCTTCCAAACCAAGTGAAACTTACCTGTAGGAAGATTTGCTGCAACCTCTCTATACAGCTTTTGTACCAAGGCGTAAATACATCAATCCCACCAGTTTCACAGCGCACTAAGTGTTCAGTTAACAACATAATGAAACGCTGTAGAACACAAATAGAATGTTGGTTCAGCAAATCTTTTCAGATGAAAATAGGTTACTAGACTCAGATAAGATAATCCATGGGACATTTGACAGACAGAAGCTTTGAATGGCAATATCAGAATTAATACTTCATTTAGGAGACACTAAGTAGAGTAACTACTTACATTCAAAATACCTTTTTTTTGTTTAGGAAATTGCATGCTATCAAAAGAACTTGTTTTCTCAAGTTCTTGATGCTGAAACAATTCTTGTTTAGGGGAGTTAGGCAGTTCTTTGATTCTGGATAAGAATAAGCCCATCTACTCCTTCCCATGTACTCACCCCAAGAAAATTATTAAAATACAAATGATGCTGCAAAGACATCACCCATCATTACCTGGAATATAACAAGGAAAAGATTCTTCTGTTCACTCTGTGCTGATTCTACTCTCTCCTGCAAGCGTTCTATTTGCTCTTCTAGAGGTCCATCTTCCCTATCACTACTTTGGTCATTGTTGTCATCATGTTCATCACTTTCTCGCTGTTAAGTAAAAACAAAACACAACTAACTGAAGATGTGACTACTTGTGGATTCTGCTAGTATCCACTGGAGTGATAAACAGGCCTCTTGAATAACTAAACACAGTCTGCAGCACAACTGAAGCTGCTCTGTAGCCTTTCAAGTGCTATATGTTGAGGGTTGCTTACTTTATAAATACAATTCAAGAAGGAAATTGGGAAGGAAGGAGAATGAGAAGCTTAAGCTGAATCAACTTGAGACAATGCCAGGATGGAAAAGGCCTGAAAACAAACAAACAAACAAAACCAAACAGAAGAACCATGGCAGGTTGTACTGGGTCTGGCTCAGGTGGAGTTAATTTTCTTCATAGCAGCCTATATGGTACTGTGTTTTAGATTTGTGACTAAAACAATGTTAAAAACTGTATTTGGTTTATATGGCAAGGTTTTGGCAGTGGGGGAGTTGCAGGGGTGGTCTCTGTAAGAAGAGACTGGAGCTGCCCTGTGACGGACACAGCTGGTTCCAGCCAGCTCCAAAACAGACCCACCACTGGACAGTGCTGAGCCCATCAGAGAAGCTGGTGGCACCTCTGTGAAACATATTTAAGAAAGGGCAAAATACTACATAGCAGAGAGAACTGAGGGGAAAAAAAACTATGAGAAACAACTCTGCAGACACCAAGGTCAGAGAAGGAGAGGGTGCATTCCAGGCACTGGAGCAGAGATTCCCCTGCAGCTTGTGGAGAGATCATGGTGGAGGAGGTGGATACTCCCTGAAGGACTGCAGCCTATGGAGAGGACCCATGCTGGAGTAGAGGAAAAGTGTGAGGAGGAAGGTGCAGCAGAGAGGAACTTATGAACTAACCACAACCTCTCATTCCCCATCCCTCCTGTGATGCTGCAGGGGAGAAGGCGTAGAAGAGTTGGGACAGAGTGAAGTTGAGCCTTCACTGATAAATGTTGGGGAGAAGGTGTTGCGGTAATTTTGTCTTTGTTTCTCACTATCCCAAATCTATTTTAATTGGCAATAAACTTAATTTTCCCCAAGTCAAGTCTGTTCTGCCCATAATGGTAATTGGTAAGTGATCTCCCTGTCTTTACTTTGACCCATGAAATTTTCCATCTCTTTTATCCTCCTGTCCTGTTGAGGAGGGGGAGTAAGAGTGGGTGGGTGGGCATCTGGCTGCCACCCAAGGTCAACCCACTACAATACACTGTTTTAGCTATTGCCGAACAGTGCTTGCACAGCATCAAGGCCTTTTCTATTTCCCACTTTACCCCTCCAGTGACTAGGCTGGGGGTGGGCAAGAGGCTGGGAGGGGACACAGCTGAGACAGCTAACCCAAACTGACCAAAGGGATATTCCATGCCATAGAACGTCATGCTCAGCAATAAAAAAACGGAGGTTTGGTCCTCCAAGGTAGCCATTGCTTGGAGAGTGCCTAGGCATTGGTCTGCTGGTGGGAGGTGGTGGGTGACTGCCTTTGTATCACTTGTTTTTTCCCTCTTTCCTTCACTTATTAAATTGTCTTTATCTCAACACAGTTTTTCTTGCTTTTGCTCTTCCTATTCTCTCCCTCATCTCACTACAGGGGAAAGTGAGTGAGCAGCTCTGTGGTGCTTGGCTGCTAGCTGGGGTCAACCCACCACACAGGTTTAAAGACTTGCAAGATCATTTTCTAGTGGAGCCACAGAAAGACAGTAGGCTGACTATTATCAACAATTAGCAGCTCAGTAACATATCTGTGACAGACCTTTTAAAAAACTTGTCTAAACACTTTTCCAGGACTCAGATTTCATTCAAGAACTTTACTGATGTCACAGGACTGCCAAAACCAAATATCTTTTGTGCCAGAACTCAAATGGATCTGGTGGGTTAGCACAGATGGAGGAAAGGGACTGGAGCTCAAGGTGTTCAAGTGGGAAGATTACATATGAAACCGAAGTGAATGCTCTCCAATTAAAAAGGGCCAGAAAGGCACCCAACTTCATAACAATAAAAATACCATGCTAGTTCCCCTTTTTTAAAAAAAGAGTACATTATATCAGATCTGCTATCTAGTAATTGGATAAGGAAAAGTCCTACACAAGGAAAGTCCTATAAAAGGCTCCAAGGTGCATGGAGCCTCTGTTGCAGCTGTCCCTTGATTAGAGAGGGTAAAGCACCCTTTTAGCTGGTGCTTGGGAGAGGCCAATATGAGCCAGGCCTAGAAGCAAGCTCACAGACAGCCAACAGGTGCAGCAGTTTGTGCAGAAGGGTGCTTCAGCTGAATTTGTACCAGCATAACAGTCTCAGGTATGGTGGTAACATGCCACAGGGCAGATTCCCCAGCAGTTATTGGAGCAGCTGCCCTTACCAAGGCAGAGGCTTCAACACAGACAAAGCTTTGGATGGTAAAAGCACCTCTCCAAGTCCCAAGCTGCAGGGAGTGCCTGGGTCCTCTCTCTGATAACAGGAGAGAAGGTCCTCTGTTCTGCAGGAGGTGTACAGTCTTGGAGGGGCTGTGTTGCCCACTGGAAGAGTTATGGCAAGAAGTAAGCAGACTGTGATCCTCAAACATTATTCCTTAAACCAATTAATCTCAGACTGGCTGATGATTTGTGGCTTGTGCCAATCCTTTGTATCCATTATGTTAACAAGGGCCATGTTAACCATCCCCCACTATGTTGTCTGGATGTGTAAAAGCCTTACTGAAATGAATTAAAACAGACCTTCAAAATTCTCTTCTTCCAAGCAATGATTTAGATCGGGAAGAGGGAAGCTCAGGGCAGGTGAGAAAATTTTGTGTCAGTGCTGGTAAACCTCTGTGGTGCACATCTCAAAAAAAATAAATAAATTACTTCCTCTGCTATGCTCCTAAGCATGGTGCTAAACCTAACCATAACTAGTGTCTGATGTTACTCTGGATTTCCTATTTGTTTTCAGTCAGAATCATACCAGGGAGACATTTACCCTCTGGTTACTGGAGCCCAGCCAGCACCAACAGCACAGGAGCAGTTGAATAGAATTAGCGAAAGCTGGCATATGGAGAGCAGCCCAAATATTTTTCAGTTGTCCAGTGTTTGTGTAAGGTGCTGTTAGTTCTTGGGTCTATTAACTTCCAGAGAAACAAACAAGGAGGAAAGCAAGATGCATAAAAATTATAGATATAAACCAAAAGGATTTAATGCCTAAAATATTTCCCACAGTGAATAAACTCCAGAAATCTTTCCAGTCAAGTGCTTTAATATTTTCTCCTCCAGATTTTTTAATGCATTGTTTAATGCTGTTTTTTGAATGTCCTCTGTGAGTGCTAAACAGCTGCCTACTTCCCTTTGTAGGGCCTGTCCTGCTATGCTTGAGACCAGATGCTTCACCTAAGGGCAACAAAAGACAGTTGTCATGCCACCAAGGTTGGCTCCAGCAAGGCCTACTGATAGGCAAGGAGCCCTGTGATGTGCTTAGATAATGGAAAACATCCACTAGACTGTGGCAAGCCTCTGCAACCACATGAAGATGTAAGCACAAGCTGGTGGCCCTCCTCAAAAACTCCAGGGACAATCAGTCCCAGAAAGACCAATAAGATTCATGCAAGTGAGAAAGGTTGCTCAAGCTAATGCTGTGAAATGGCAGAGGGCACCAGCCCTCTAATCACAGAGTAGAAGGCTTAGACTCCAGTAGCCCAACATGGATGCGTGCATGCCAGGGACAGAAAGGGTTTTGCTGCAGCCTTATCCCAACAGAGAATCTGACAAGGAATATGGAGAGCTCCGGGGTCTCATTTCCTAGTGCCAAGGTGATGATGCCAGGAAAGTCAGGTACTAAAAAGGAGCATAACACCTTGGGCAGTAACGCATTTCATAGTGGCTCTTACTGATGATACTACTCAATGACAAGCTCAGTGTCTCTATCCTTGAAGCTGGAGAATAACACAGTGACAAGCTTCAAGATGGTGATGAAACCTCTGGCCAGCAGAGAAGCATGATCATACAGTGCTTTATCTTTGGCTTTGTCAGGTGCAAAGCATCAGAAAAAGACTCTCAGTCCACCTGAACAACCAGGTGAGATTCTGTAGCGGCTGCTTGTGCCCGAGACCTCTGTTCTGTCAGCACAGCCTGGAGCAATTGAGGATTAAGAGAGATGACTCACAGAGGACCTTTTAGTCCGTCTTCTTAAGAACAAAACAGCATTGGATGGAGGTTGTTGAAGGAGTCATGGGTGGAGCTAAATGATCATGGAATAATGTAGGTTGGAAGGGATGTCTAGTGGTCTCTGGCCCAACATGCTGCTCAGAATCACATGGTATCACAGAATCACAGAGGTTGGAATAAATCTCTTGAGATCATCTAGTCCATCACTACCACCCCCATTCAAGCAGGGTCAACCAGAACAGGTTGCTCAGGGCATTGTCCAATCCAGTTTTGAATATTTCCACTGATGGAGACTCTTGCTCAAAACAGGTCAAATCAGATCAGGCTGTTCAGAGCCTTGTCCAGTGAAATTTTCAGTATCTCCAAGAATAACTGTCCCTTACCCTCATGAACAGCTTCTTCCACTTGCTAATAATTACTGTCTACATTGAAGTAAACTATGTGATTCCATCTCATGTACATGCACCCTAGCTAAACTACTTACTGTCTAAAGCATAAACCCCGATCCACAATATTTCCCATGTTTTTATACATTTATGTTACCATTAACTTGTGTAACAATAGAGCCTTGATACATTTCCAGTAGAAATATACTCATTTCACTGATGGTCTGTGCAGAATAAAGTATGACCCAGATTTGACAACTTCATTGTAAGGGTATGTAGAAGGAGTGTGTCTGCTCCTTTAAGGGTAACTGGTCAAAGGAGCCATATGCAAGAACATACAAAGACATCTATCATCTACATTTCTATAAGGAAAGAAAGACCTGATGGAATTAAATCTGGCCAGGGATGTCAAGGAGAACAAGAAAAACTTCTGCAGGTACGTCAGTGATAAAAGGAAGACTAGGGAAAATGTGGGCCCTCTCCAGAAGGAAATGGGACACCTGGTTACCCAGGACATGGAGAAGGCTGAAGTACTCAATGACTTTTTTGCCTCTGACTTCACAGACAAGTGCTCCAACCACACCACCCAAGTCGCAGAAGGCAGAGACTGGGAGAATAAAGAACCACCCATTATAGGAGAAGATCAGGTT
This sequence comes from Falco rusticolus, assembly GCF_015220075.1. NCBI lineage: Eukaryota > Metazoa > Chordata > Aves > Falconiformes > Falconidae > Falco > Falco rusticolus. The sequence goes on along the minus strand of NC_051209.1, from coordinate 6,148,448 downwards.
CAAGACCATCTAAGGAACCAACATCTTGGTGAAATGTTTATACAACTGCGTAGTATTCTTTGAGAGAGAAAACATGAATTTTGTATTATGCATATTAGAAGTCATCAGTGGACCGTTGGTTTGGGCGAAGGTAATGCTAGAGCTGATGAAGCAGTCAGCTGTCTGGCAACAAATAAGTTTGAAGAAGCTCGTAACAGCCATGAGATGTTTCATCAAAATGCAAAGTCTTTACATCGACAGTATCAAATACCCATAGCAGATGCAAAGGGCATTGTTTGCTCCTGTCCTCAATGTAGTCATCATGGACCTGGTTTAGGGGTGGGCACTAACCCAAAAGGTCTGAGGGCACTTCAGGTTTGGCAAATGGACGTAACACATGTACCTGACTTTGGGAAGCTTAAGTATGTGCATGTCACAATTGACACCTATTCTCACTTTATATGGGCCACTGCACAAACCGGTGAAAAGGCATTACATGTGGAGAGACACTTAATGTCTTGTTTTGCTGTCGTGGGAGTACCTGTAGAAATTAAGACAGACAATGGTCCAGCGTATAGTAGTCAACGAGTCGCTAGGTTTATGACAACTTGGGGAATTAAACACATTAAAGGGATTCCTCACTCCCCAACGGGGCAAGCAGTTGTTGAAAGGGCAAACCGTACCCTGAAGGATTATCTTCAGAGACAGAAAGTATCGCAGGATATAGACATAACTAAACGGTTGACTAAGGTGTTGTTTACCTTAAACTATCTCTCCCTTAGGGAGGGTAGAGAGGGACCACCTGTTGTTATACATCACCAAACAGCGTGAGGGAACCAAACAACTACAGTTCCTGGTTTGAATGTTTTGTATAAAAATATGGCTTCAGGCGTATGGGAAGGACCTAATCTGGTGTTATTTATCGGTAGAGGTTATTTTTGTATCTCCACAGATAAAGGACCTATATGGGTCCCTAGCAAGTTTGTGCGACCTGTATGTCAAGATCAGAAGACGGAAGAGAAGACTCAGAGCGAGCAGACGGAATAAACTGTCTATGTTGTAAGGGATGTAAACCACGGGTATTATGCCAGTGTATGCTATGTGGGGTAAAATGGTACTGTAAGCCAAAGTACTGTACGTTTGATTAGTAACCGGGCATGAAGCAAGAGAAAACATACGACTAGTGCAATACCATACTGATTGGAGACAGTATACATCATCAGAATCTGTGAATCTGTGAAAGCACAGATTTGTTGGGTGGAATATGTAAAAAAAAAAAAAAAAAAAGAGAGAGAGAGAAAAAAATGTGGAAATTATGGGAGTAAACATGTTTGAGTGGTGGACTTGGTTTATGGTCTTGATGAATTTTTTATCTATAGGCCAAAGTATTATTGACATCTTGCCTAGGACAAACATATGGGTGACATGGGCAAATATCACGGGAATAACAGACTTGTTTAAATCTGCAACAGGCAGACAACCCCTTTAGAACTTGTTTAATTTGTATTCCCCTGCAAGTGAATGAAACAAATTTTGATGGTTTTTGGAATGTTAAAGCAGTGAATCTGACTTCCAATCAGAATGGTACATGTCTGAGTCCAAATGGCAGCATTACATGCTAAGAATATACGAAGGTTAGCATGTTGAGGAGAGAAACAATTTAATCTTACATCACAGATTTTAAGTTTGTTATTGCTTGATGTAGATAGTGTTAGCTATGCTACATTACAAAATAGAGCTGCAATAGATTTTTTGTTATTAGCACATGGACACGGTTGTGAGGATTTTGAAGGGATGTGTTGTATGAACCTTTCCGATCATTCCATATCTATGCACAAGGAGTTGTCACAACTGCAGGGAAACATGAAGCATATTCTTGCTGATGATAATCCCTTCGATGAATGGTTGAGAGGATTGGGGATAACAGGTTGGTTAAAGTCGTTATTGATGGAAGGAATACGCATTGTTATAATCACTGTTGTAACGTTTTGAATTTTTGGCTGTTTATTTTCTTGTTTGAAGAAAGGTTTAACATCTACTGTGAAACAGACATGGGTTGTCCAAAAAGAAAAAGGGGGATATGTAGAGGAATTTTTAAAGGACCGAGGACATATGTTACCATTGTCCAGGTTGGACAACCCAGGCCTGTTAGTTGAAACTGCAGAGCAACTTTAAATTGTCCTGGGAACAAGCAGTGGGAGAAAGAAAACAAGCTGTGCACAAACAAGAAGCCAGGTGCAGAGCAAGTCCTGGGAACCGCGAAATCCACACACTCTCATCGGTACACTCTGATCAGGCGCCTGCAGCATGCTCACCGGTCAGCCACACGGACGCCCGCGTGGCCAGAGACTTTTATCCAATCACCTGTGTGTAAAGTCATGTGAGCGGTCGGTTTAAGTTATAAATATGACCTGTTTAATAAAGGGAGCACGGCATGTAGCCATATTGGTGTGATTGTCGTGACTTGGCCGACTCTCCACGGGGGACCCTCTTCGTCCTGAAGGTGCACAAGTCCGTGGGACCTGATGAGATGCATCTGCAGGTCCTGAGGGAAGTGGCACACGAAGTGGCTAAGCCACTATTCATCATGTTTGAGAAGTCATGGCAGTCCAGTGAAGTTCCCATTGACTGGAAAAGGGGAAACATAACCTCCATTTTTAAAAAGGGAAAAAAGGAAGACATGGGAAAATACAGGCCAGTCAGTCTCACCTCGGTGCCATTATCTTAATGGAGCAGATCCTCCTGGAAACTATGCTAAGGCACAATGGAAAATTAGGAGGTGATTGGTGACAGCTAACATGGCTTCACTAAGGGCAAGTCATGCCTGACAAATTTGGTGGCCTTCTATGATGGGGTTACAGCACTGACAGATGAGGGAAGAGAGATTGATGTCATCTACCTGGACTTGTGCAAAGCATTTGACACTGTCCCACACAACATCCTTGTCTCTAAACTGGAGACACATGGATTTGATGGATGGATCACTCAGTGGATAAGGAATTAGCTTGATGGTTGCATGCAAAGAGCTGTGGTCAACAGCTCAATGTCCAAGAGGAGATCAGCGATGAGTGGCATTCCTCAGAGGTCGGTACTGGGACCAGTGCTGTTCAACATCTTTGTTGGCACCATGGATTCTGGGATTCAGCGCACCCTCAGCAAGTTTGCCAATGACACCAAGCTGAGTGGTGTGGTTGATGCACTGGAGGGAAGGGATGCTGTCCAGAGGGACACTGACAGCCGAGAGGTAGGCCTGAGTGAATCTCATGAAGTTCAACAAGGCCAAGTGCAAGGTCCTGCACGTGGATTAGGGTAATCCCCCAGTACCAATACAGGCTGGGCAGAGAATGGATTGAGAGCAGCCCCAAGGAGAAGGAATTGAGGGTGCTGGTGGACCAAAAGCTCAACATGGTCTGACAATGTGTGCTTGCAGCCCAGAAAGCCAACTGAATCCTGGGGTGCATCAAAAGAAGTGTGGCCAGTAGGTTGAAGGAGGAGATTCTTCCCCTCTGCTCTGCTCTTGTGAGACCCCACCTGGAGTACTGCATTCAGATCTGGGACCTCCAACAGAAGAAGGACATGGACCTGTTGGAACAGGTCCAGAGGAGGGCCACAAAGATGGTCAGAGTGCTGGAGCACCTCTCCTATGAAGAAAGGCTGAGACAGTTGGGGTTGTTCAGCCTGGAGAAGAGAAGGCTCCGGGCAGACCTTACAGAAACCTTTCAATACCTAAAGGGGGCTTATAAGAAGGATGGGGACAGACTTTTTACAAGGGCATGTAGTGATAGGACAAGGGGGAATGGCTTTAAACTGAAAGAGGATAGATTTAGATTAGATATTAGAAAGAAATTCTTTACTGTGAGGGCGGTGAGGCAATGGCACAGACTGCCCAGAGAAGTTGTGGATGACCCATCCCTGGAAGTGTTCAAGGCCAGGTTGGATGTGGCTTTGAGCAACCTGGGCTAGTGGAACACATCCCTGCCCATGGCATGGGGTTGGAATTAGATGATCTTTAAGGTCCCTTCCAGCCCAAACCATTCTATGATTTAAAAGTCCATGCAGTAATACTTTCAATAAGATTGTGTCTGGGTACTCTCCATGAGGGCAAGCTGCCCTTTATGTGAGAACAGCTGGAATGCATGGAGCCCTGCCTGGGGAGGGCTGATGAGCAGACTGAAAGCTTATGGGTAAGGCCTGAAGAGGAGACGGGTAAGGGTGGCATTGTAGTGGGCACCTGACCAGGAAGAACAAATGGATGAGGCCCTCTACAGACAGATAGGAGCAGCCTCATGTTAGCAGGCCCTGGTCCTCACTGGGGACTTCAACCACCACGATATCTGCTGGAGGGACAACACAGCAGGGTATGAGCAATCTAGGAGGTTCCTGGAGTGCATTGATAAAACTTCCTCACCCCAGTGATAGAGAAGCCAATGAGGAGAGGTGCTCTGCTGGACCTCCTACTGACCAACAAGGAGGGGCTCGTTGGGGATATGAAGGACAAAGGCAGCCCTGACTGTGGTGACCAAAAGATGGTGGAGTTCAGGATCCTGGGAGGAGGGTAAAAAGCAAGCTCACAACCCTGAACTTGAGGAGAGCTGACTCTGGCCTCTTCAGGGATCTGCTTGGAAGCGTCCCAAGGGATAAGGCCCTGGAGGGAAGAGGGGCCCAAGAAATGGTTAATATTGGAGGGTTACCTCCCCCAAGCTCAAGAGCAGTTCATCCCAACGAGCAGGAAGTTGGGCAAAAATGCCAAGAGGCCTGCCTGGATGAGCAAGGAGCTCCTGGCCAAACTCAAGCACAAAAAGGAAGCCTGCAGAGGGTGGAAGCAAGGATGGGTAACCTGGGAGGAATATGGAGACATTGTCCAAGCATGCAGGGCTGAGGTTAGGAAAGCTGGAATTCCCAACTGGAATTGAATCTGGCAAGGGATGTCAAAGACAACAAAAAGGGCTTCTGTAAGTACATAGCTGGCAAAAGGAAGACTGGGGAAAATACAGGCCCACTGCTGAATGAGACAGGGGACCTGATGACATAGGACATGGAAAAGGCTGAGGTACTTAATGTTGCCTTTGCCAAAACCAAGACAGCCTCAGTCTGTACTAGCAAGACCAGCCTTCAGGAATCCCAGACCCCAGAGACCAGGGGGAAAGTCTGGAGCAAGGAAGACATACCCTTGGTGGAAGAGGATCAGGTTAGGGAATACGTAAGCAAAAAGGATGTACATAAGTGCATGGGCCCTGATGGGATGCACCCATGAGCTCTGAGGGAGTAGGCAAATGTCATTGTGAGGCCACTCTCAATAACCTTTGAAAAATCATGGTGATTGGGAGAAGTGCATAAAGAGTAGAGGAAAGCAAATGCTACTTTTCTCTTCAAAAAGGGTAAGAAGGAGGACCCAGGGAACTACAGGCTGGTCAGCCTCACCCTGGGAAGGTGACGGAACAGCTAATCCTGGGAACAACTTCCAGGTGCATGAAAGACAAGACAGTCATGAGGAGTAGTCAACATGGATTCATCAAGGGGGAGTCATACTTGACCGACCTGATAACTTTCTCTGATGAAATGTCTGGCCTGGTAGATGCTCAGCAGTAGCCAAAACATTAGTGTGCTCTCAACACCCTTCTAGCTACAACTACAAAGCACAGTGCTATGAGGGCTGCTATGGGGAAAGTTACCTCTATTCCAGCCAGACCCAATACATTTACTTATAAAAGTTATCTTATGGCATAACACTGCCCATTAAAGCACTCAATATTCAAGAGCTGCAGCTAGGAGACAGTACAGAAACAAAACCATAGGCATATCCATTGAATGATACCAGACAATCTCTTTGACTCACAGTGAAATCAATGAAAAGCTCTTCAACAGTCACAAACATTTGTTAATTGCTGATGAACATAGATTAAGGAGGTAAGCAACTACCATGGCTGCTGCTGGGAATGAGCAAGGAGAAGACCTGAAAGAGTTGGGATGAACTGACATCAGCAAACCATGAGGTCCTAGCGATTTCTCAGCTGATGCTCTGTGGATAACTGGCTAGCTGAAAAGGGTCACATAGACATAGTCCAGCTGGCTGGACAAAAATGCACATCGCTCTCAGCTTATCTGAAGTAAAGCAAAAGTTACACAATAACAGGAAGATCGCGGTGGGAAAAGAATGTTGCAGGTGGGAACAGATAACTACAGAAGAGAAACTAGGGGCGGGCTTGGTATTTAGGCAACTAACCAATAATGAGCTTAACTTTTGTAATATGTATGAGCTAATTATAACAAGGCATAAAAGGTGACTGTAAGGTACAATAAAGAAAGTCTGCTGATCACTCATATTGAGTGACTGTGTCTTCCCTCCCTCGTGACAATGCTCATAGGAAATGACTTGTGCTGGTGACAATTTTTGCACGATCCTGCATGTGTTCCATGTTGTACCAAATTCTGATGTTAACCTAGGCCAAAAATTTAGAAGTAGCCTAGTGTTTTGTGCAGGTACTGGAAGAGCATAGATCAAAAAGGAAATACTCTCCTTTCTATGAAACTAAGATAATTTCTATAAATTGGCTTCATTTGATATCAGGATTAAATATTGTAGTCAGCCAAACTGTCTTGGGTACTGCCCTCTGGGGTTGGTACAGGAGATGCCACTCTCACTGTACTTTACAGCATTATTACTTAGACCTGAAGCCCCAAAATAGCCAAATGTGAACTAAAATAAGGACTAATTAGACTGGAGTGGCTGGCTAGGGACACTGAAAGTATTTGGTGCCACAAAACACTCAAATGAGGAAGGCACAGAAAGCACCTTCTTTTTCCCAGTGCAGTACAAAATCCCAGTAACCCAGCTGCTTGTCCAGGAATAACAAGTTTCTACTATCGCTTAGGACTTGAGTCACACAATGTGTCTAAAAATATTTGATAGTCACTGTAAATCTGTAAATCTCACTGTAAATAGTAGTCTAGGTCATACAAGGACATTTGAAAATAAAATTCAAGAGAAGCAAAAGGCAGATGCAACTGTCCGAATCCAGCAGCATCTGTTAAAAGAACAGCGACAGGTATCTCTTCTTCTCAATGACAGCTGGCTGTTTCCATGCACTTCTCCACACAAGATACGAGGTCCTAAATGACTACTTACTAGTAAAATCTGAAAGTAACTAACAACCTACAATAAACTTGAGTATGAATTTGACTGTTCCTATTGCTACCCAATAATGTAACAGGAACCAAGATTCAAAAGACAGAGTGAAAGAAGCTCACATTGGAACAAAAACTTACAAGAAAAACCTTGAATGGTGCAAATGCACATGAACTTCTTTAAAGACTTCACTGAATTCTCAAGCTCTAAAAGCCTTTAGAAAAACATACAAAAAATTGTGTTGACTTTAGTGTCCTAGTACTAGAGATGGCAACACATGTAGATATGCCTCCTGACTCTTTATTCAGCCCCTCCAAGAACCAATTGTGTGTCAGTCTGATATGTGACAGCCTGTGGGTTACTTAAGTGTCAAATATATGTATAAAAAAAACCCCAAAATCCAAATTACCCTTTTGTGCTGTCTTGCCAATCTTGCCTTAGTTTCATCCAGTTCTTTGTGAATCTTCAGTACATGCTTGTTCATTTTACGAATAGTGGAATGTAAGATTTCCCAGACGTAGAACCTAGGAAAGATGCAGAACCCAAAACAGTAAATTGCACACTGCTCCAAGACAGAAAATGTGCAGATCTGCTATAACTCTCAATTCTTCTTATTCAAATCATCAGAAACAGGGCAACTTTGTATTGCTACAGAGCAAGTTAGATAGAAAAGTGCACAACATTGATCTGGGGGAGATTTACAACATTTCATTGCCATTACCTAGGACATCTACTGGAGCGAGCAAACATTCAATATTAAGAAAGCATATCACTCACTTCTTACCTGTACTTTGCACTGAATTACCAAACCAGCACTTTATTTCAGAATCATTCTGCAACACTACTAGCATCAAAATGCCAGGTCTGAGCATTTTTCCCACTCTCAGTAAACAATATATCGGAGGGTGATGCAGGATACATAGAATCATAGAATCGTTTAGGTTGGAAAAGACCTTTAAGATCATCAAGTCCAACCGCTAACCCAGGACCGCCAAGTCCACCACTAAACCATGTCCCTAAGCACCACATCTACACATCTACACATCTTTTAAATACCTCCAGGGATGGTGACTCCACCACTTCCCTGGGCAGCCTGTTCCAATGCTTGGTAAACAATTTCAGTAAAGCAATTTTTCCTAATGTCTAATCTAAACCTCCCCTGGCACAACTTGAGTCCATTTCCTCCTGTCCTATCACTTGTTACCTGGGAGAAGAGACTCTGTCTACAACATCCTTTCAGGTAGTTGTAGAGAGCAATAAGTTCCCCCCTCAGCCTCCTTTTCTCCAGACTAAACAACACACCTATATGCCCTAGGTGCAAGCCAAGACTCCACCAGGCTAGCAGCTATACAACAGGGTTGATGGTTCTTGTCCAGAAATGGTCCTAGAGCTTCTCCTTCCACTTTGGCAAACTTACAGGCTACTTGCATGAATCTTGCTAGCATAGCTTTTTGCAGGACATAGAAATGTACGCTGCAGCTCAGAGGAAAATCCTAAAGCTTGTGTTTTAGGGAAGCAACACAATTTTATGTAGAGTTTAAAGCAAAATAATAAAGGAAACACTACAATTATTCTAAATTTTTAAAAAATGGATTCTAATAATTTAAAATAAAAAGTCAGATAAAAAGCAACTCAAGACAGAAATTCCATACTTGTTACCTAGTAAAATCATGTGCAAGTTCTGAAGAGAAGATCCAGTTTGCTACTGCAGCGCAATCAACAATCTGTGTTCGAATCATCTTATCCACAAGAACAGCAATCATCTACATTTTGGGAAAGACAAGATGGTCATTCCTACTACAAGAAATGTTCAAGTTTACCTGCTGCAACATGGAATCTGTGAAATTACTGTGGGCTAAGGTACATCTAGTGCTGGGTTGTATGAAAAGTTATTAGAGTCAAGTTTGGTTTTATGCAACTTTGCAAATACATTAGTCAAATTAACGAGTGATTTCAAACACTTTAGGAAGCTAGTATTGCTTAAATTAGACATCTCATTTGCTGAACCTAAAAATGCTCAAACTAGGGGAGCTGTATCAATCATGCCAAGTATGCATTCGCATTTTAACAAGTCATCTTTATTCTTCATATATGATGACTTCACTTTTCATTCAAGTGAGTACTTCTGCTATTCCCAAGAGCAAAAATACAAGAACTGAATTTTGAAACAAGGCATCAGAGAAGCAAGTCCCAATAGTCAACATTGGAGTATCCAACCAGAAGACATGTTCCTGTTACATAACCATAAGGTAACAGCAACTGCTAGCCTACTCTCCTTGGACTTTGACAGTCCCCAACCACAACCATGTGCTCTTTCCTGCAGGAACTCTTCATTTTAGAATGAAACCAGCACCGTATATAAGTATTTACTACAGGACCCTACCTTGGATGAGGTTTGTGGGAAAATCAAGCAGGTAGCTACAAAATCTTTGATTAGAACAGCTTTGTGACATTCAGAAGAAAGGGCCCATCTTAATTATTCATGTACTCCATACCACAATACCCAAGAAACTCAACCTGCAACGTGTTTATTCTCATAATCATCCATTCTCAAATATAATAAGAAATTGTAACAAAGCTCAATTTAAGGTAGAAAACTAAATTAATGGAATGAAACAGAGAACTCATGACTCGTTTCTCAATTTCCAAGACTACTTCCTATATGCATTTGTCTTAAGAAATTCTTCCTGACATCATCTAGATAATTCAGTTTGAGCCTTCATGTAACACAGACATAGGAATTCGTGAAAGTATTCGATCTTCATGTTAAAGTTTCCCTTTATGACATCAAAGCCTTTGTGCCCCCAGAAATAGTTGAGGCTGTGACCATCCATAATTTAAAGGTTGATATTTCAGATAGGAACTTATATATATATTTAATCTCTGCTTTTTTTGAGCATTTTATTTAAGAAGCTATTTTACAATATCTTACCTCTCTTTCAGGACCTGACTTTTAAGAATATTAAAAGCAATCTTTAGTAACCCTAGAAAATGGGCCTTAGGCCCAGTAGTAGATGCAAGGATTCTCCAGCACTCAATGAGATTATTTTTGCAAGTCTGGCTCATGCAAGTGAGGCAGCAATCACTTCCAGACATAATATCATATATTACAAACACACCAGGGAAAAGTATCCAAATAACTAATAGAGAAAAAATGAATACAAGTTTCTTACTGTTCTCCATTTATAAAACAACATCAACACGGGGAAACAACAACTGCTGTGAAGAAACTGCATGTTCTAAACTGAGGTATTTTTCATAGTTCTTTCAGCACATTATTTCATCAGACTCAGGAATTAATTTTAAGCATGGTAGTGTCACAGACAAATCTGTTCTGAACATTGGTTCAGAGCAGATTTCCTTGCTCTGCCTGTACATAACACTGATTCCAACCTGGTCTTTGTGGCTCGTGATTGCTAGTGAAAAACCACACAAGTGCTAAATAACCAGGTTCTATCTTTTTACCCTACTAATCAGGTTCTCTCTTCAGCCTACTTCTGTGTTACTAGATCTACATCTTAAAAATCAAAAAGCACAAGAACACTGTTCTAGTATTGAAATCTTGAAGAAAAACAGGGTTGGGTTGGCTTGGGTTTGTTTTGGTTTGTTTTTTAAGTTACTCTCTCGTAAACCAGACCATAGCACAAGGCTGAAAGTCTTCTACGCTGAACTTTTAACATGAAAATCTCACTGATAGAGAATAAATTTGATGTCCAGTTTAAGGCACTTAACAGTAGTAAACACAACTTCAATTCATTTAAATACAAATAGACAGTATTTTTAAGTAAACAAAGGAAATTGTAATGCTTTATATTTTAACATGACTTTCTGTGAGAGGCAACTTCAACAAATATCTGCCATTGATGCTCTTACTTGCGGATGATTCTTCCAAACCTCATATACAACTCTCAGGACATGGAGTTTCCCCTCATCACTTTCAGCAAGTACTTTGAAGACTTCGTGAAACCTTTAAAGAAATATAGGTAGTGAATAGAGGGGTTAGGATCAGGGCAATGAAGCAGAATCATGTAGTAAGGGGTTTAGATGGTCCCAACATTTTCTTTTGGCCAATCTGCAACAATTCTGGAAAGGCTACGCCCTGACAAATGGAACTGTCCTGAGTTTAAAATGTTGCAGAGACAAAACATCTCCTAAAAGCAATATAACCCTGCCTCAGGGCAAACTTACTCCTCAAAGCTAGGCTACAGTTTTCTTGCTTTTAAATGCAGGAGAGAACTCTGCTGCTTGATGTGCTTATCTATAAAACTATCATTAAGAGGATGTAATAAATTTGCAAGTAGCTAATCCAGACACTAGCTAGGATATTTTTTCATTACACTGTGGGTGTTTCTCAAGACTTTGCAATAGTATGCACGAAGAATCATAACACACCAGACTTGTTAGAAAGATTACTTAAGACTTCCTATTAACTCTCTTTTTATTTTAGGTAGATTAAGTTTTCATAATTAGAAGTCACATACAGAAATATCTACACACTTAACGAGTTGATGAACTGCCACACAAATGACCTCCCCACGTTTTGTTTTTTAAAAAACAAATTACTAACCTGCATGTTATTGACTGATTTAAACACAACAGCACAAGCCAACAGCAGTATGCTTGTGCAGGCAACTAACTCATAGCGTAATACCTTTTGTTAGCAACAAAAGCAAGGTGAGAGCTGGGTTGAAAGACATTTTTGTAGGCTACAATGAAGGGTACAAGGGGATTTATTTCAGCATGATTTCAGGAGTAACGTTTACATTTAAGAAAGATACAATGATTTGGGGGTTTTTATTTCAATTACAGACATTTATAACATTCTCTACTGCATAGATGTACATTTCCTCTTGCACTTTATGCCAACATAAAGCTCCAGGAACGACCTAAATGCTTCTGTGCAGTGACTGAGCTTAATGATGGTGACAATAGGGTTGAGTGTTTATGAGTGAGAATCAGGGGGAAGGCCAACAAGGCAGATGTCATGGTGGGAATCTGTTATACAACACCCAACCGGGATGAAGAGGCAGAGGAAATATTCTATAAGCAGCTGGGACAAGCCTCAAAATCACTAGTCCTTGTTCTGACTGGATGGCCAAGCCCAAAGAGTGGTTGTGAATGGAGTCAAATCCAGCTGGTGGCTGATCACAAGTGGTGTTCCCCAGGGCTCAGTGTTGGGGCCAGTCCTGTTTAATATCTTTATCAGTGATCTGGATAAGGGGATTGAGTGCACCCTCAGGAAGTTGCAGATGACACCATTACGAGGGGAGACTGTTGATCTGCTTGAGCGCAGGAAGGCTCTGCAGAGGGATCTGGACAGGCTGGATTGATGGGCCAAGGCCAATTGTATGAGGTTCAACAAGGAGAAGTGCCGGGTCCTGCACTTGGGTCACAACAACTGCACACAACGCTACAGGCTTGGGGAAGAGTGGCTGGAAAGCTGCCTGGTGGAAAAGGACCTGGGGGGGTGCTGGTCAACAGCTGGCTGAACATGAGCCAGCAGTGTGCCCAGGTGGCCAAGAAGGCCAGCAGCATCCTGGCTTGCATCAGAAATAGAGTGGCCAGCAGGACTAGGGAAGTGATCAGCCCCCTGTACTCAGCACTGGTGAGGCTGCACCTCAAATACTGTGTTCGGTTTTGGGCCCTTCGCTACAAGACATTGAGGTGCTGGAGTGTGTCCAAAGAAGGGCAACAAAGCTGGTGAAGGGTCTGGAGCACAAGTCTTATGAGGAGCGGCTGAGGGAAGTGGTGTGGTTTAGCCTGGAGAAAAGGAGGCTCAGGGAAGACCTTATCGCTCTCTACAACTACCTGAAAGGAGGTTGTAGCGAGGTGAGTGTTGGTCTCTTCCCCCAGGTAACAAGCGATAGGATGAGAGGAAACAGCCTCAAGTTGTGCCGGGGAGGTTTAGAATGGATATTAGGAAAAATTTCTTCACCAAAAGGGTTGTCAAGCATTGGAACAGGCTGCCCAGGGAAGTGGTGGAGTCACCGTCCCTGGAGGTATTTAAAAGATGTGTAGATGTGGTGCTTAGGGACATGGTTTAGTGGTAGACGTGGCAGTGCTAGATTTATGGTTGGACTCAATGACCTTAAAGGTCTTTTCCAACCTAAATGATTCTATGATTCTCTTTAACTATTGTGCGTCAAATTAACATAATATAAACAGCACCAAAGCTGTTTCATTGTAAATATGGGTGCAGTTGAAATCATAGCTGGGTATTTTTGTTTATAAGTTTTTTTAAATGGTTCATGTACAAATCTTGTATAAAAATCCAAAATCTTTTCTTATGATAATGCTTTTTTTTGTTAACTTTGTACTGGAGTTTAAAAGCCTATCTTTTAGCTGTTGATTCTACAACTTGCTCATGTTAAATCTCCATGAGTGTCTAATTCAATCTGTCAAGATTTATTTTTTTATGTGTGCGTGCATGCACTTTTTAATAAATTCTTTTTCTCTGTAGTGATCTTTCATCCATCTTGATTCCATTTTAATAGGGCCCTGTCATGCCTGGCAGTCATTCTGTTGAAAGATTTGTAATAGAAGAAAACCTCCACTGCATCATCAAATCACACTGGAAAGAGAGAAAGACTTGGTAAGGTGCTGCTTATTGTTCTGGATTCCCAGCACTGTTTATATACAGTCATGGCTTCCCCTAACATCAGGGACCTTCGGAGCCCAACAACATTTAAGTAAAAGTTTGGAATTCAGAATTTCCCAAAGTGTGCAGTGAACTGTGGTTGATGCTGTTGTTTGGAATAATGTGAGGCTGCAGTATCCTGATCATGGTTTGTTCATGTAATTCAGTAGGGGTGGGGCACCCTGATGATTCCATCCTGGATTATCCAGGATTTCTCTACAGAGCATGCAGTGCTGTAGGGACTCTCAATGTGTTTGTGCCATGCTTTCCAGCACAAGCATGAGTGTTGAACTGGCTCTGTCTGGAAGGTTCCTGTTGCTCCTGCTTCTTCTTCATCCCATTCTTTTTTCCTCTTTTTGTAATTATATGGAAGAGATAATTGAGCTAGATCTGCATGGGAGCCAGTACATTGTCAACAAAGTTTATTATTTAAAGTTCTAATGGTTTGTAGGAAATGATGTTGCAACAATGTAGCAAATCTCAATGAGAGACCTTATGAAGAGGGAAGATGGTTTAATTTTAAAATAAAACTGAAGTAAAGCTCATTCACACTTGCCCTCTCAGGCATCAAAACATGAGTGAGTCCCAAGCAGTCTGTCCAGCAGTCAGGCACAGAGATGCCTGTATCTGGGTTATCTGTTCAAGATTACTTGAATTGACAAGGACAAGGGATTCTCATCAGCTACTGAGTCTTCCTTGTGTCTCCTGGGTTCTTCATTTGGCAGCTGTGTGCTGGTTTGGGGCCTTTTTGTATGCTTAAGGTGTTGACAAGTGGTTGCAATCTTTTGTCTTTCCATCCTGTGTCAGACACCTCTGAGAGTCAGTAGCATTTACTCACTGTTTCTGTTCTGTATCTCCTTATCTGGGCATCTTATGGCTCCTACCCCCTTCTGTCTTCCCACCATTATCTCTTAATGGCTTGAATCTTAGTCTGGATGTGGACTATCATTTTTTTTGGCTGCCCTTCCTTCCCTAAATTGGGTATCCTGATAAACTGCTGGTAGAGGTGTGCTAGGATCTTGATGATTTGTAAATCTAGGTGGCATTAACATATGCTCTAATAGCCTGTCAGAGAGCCACAAAGGTAGGGTGCCCTGCAAGGAAAGGGATGCTGAGGGTGACCCCAGCACAGGCAGGGCAGTGACCTTGCTGACAGGGTGCAGTCCCTCAGGACCCAATCAAGAGCAGAGTGGGTCCATGATGATAACCAGGGTCAAGCACAGTCCAGTGATCACCAGGCAATTCTGTAGTGATGAGGCAGGGCTGAGGTCAAGTCAGTGGGTCAGAATCAGGGAGGTAAAATCTCAGGTGTAGGCATAGCTGCAACACAACTGCAGTGTAGCTCATGCAGGACCAGGTGCAAGAACCTCAGCTTAAAAGCAGCTCCCAAGGAAAAAGGGTTGGGGGGAAACCTCTGCTGAGCATTCTTCAAAGTCATTATTTTAAAGTCATTTAATGGGTCTGGCTGGGATGGAGTTAATTTTCTTAATAGCAGTCCATATGGTGCTGTGCTTTGGATTTGTGACCAAAACAGTGTTGATAACACACTGATATTTTAACTATTGCTGAGCAGTGCTTGCACAGTGTCAAGGTGGCCTTTGTTACTCAATACCCCCTCAGCAAGTAGGCTGGAGGTAGGCAAGAGGCTGTGAGAGGACACATCCAGGACAGCTGACCCCAACTGACCAAAGGGATAGCCTGTACCATATGATGTTGTGCTCAGCAATAAAAGTTTGGGAAAAGGAGGAGGAAGGGGGAGACGTTCATGGTTATGGTGGTTTTTTTCCCAAGCAGCCATTACATATGCTAAGACCCTGCTTTCCAGGAAGTGGCTGGACATCCTTCTGCCAATAGGAAGTTGTGAATTAAATCCTGATTTTGCTTTGTTTGTGTGTGCTGTCATTATCTTGATCCATGAGTCTTCCCATCTTCCTTTGGTTTTCTCCCCATCTTGTGGGAGAGGGGAGTGAACAAGCAGCTGGGGCTAGTGTGTGGTTTGTGTGGTGTTGACTGTTAGCGAAGGCTAACCCATCACAGTCTAGCAGCAAAAGCTTGTGTGTGTGTGTACACTCAGGGCCTTCCTTTTCTCTCTTCTTTCTGGTGCTTTCACATCCAGACATTCCTATTAATTTTCCATTGAGGCCATTCTTAACACTTGTCTTGCAATTCTTTTTGCTGCCAGGCAACAGTCCAGATTTCTTAATTTCTGCTGAAATAATATCTGATATGGGTAATTTGGAACCCATATAATTTACCACAGATATTTAGCTCTCTTGTGCTCCCAAGTAAGAGCCAACAAACTTGATATACTGTGCAAAAATTAGGTAGGAATAGTGGTTTTGGCATGGATATGTGTTGTAGGTTTTTTGTTACAGCTTTTTGACTCAGCAGAGACTAGAAATCCAGCACTGTTGAAGTTAATGGAGGGGACTTCTTTATTCCCCAAAGAAAGTAAGTCTAGAGGGAGGTTATAAGAAGTGCTAGAGAGCTAAAATTTGAAAAAGCACAATTTTTTTTGCTTTTTATAAATAATGGGTGATTCTGTATCTTTTAATCAATTCATTTGTGACACTAATATGTCTTCTGTAGCCCATTAGTTTGGTGGGTTGAGAATGACTGGAAAGCAAATCTATTGTTTGGATATTTATATTTTTTACTTTTCCTGATATACCAATGTCTTTTGTCCTTTAGTGGACAGATGACAGTGTCACAGGTCACTGTGAGGGTTTATGTAAAACTGTGTTTTGTTTAGCAGTCTGTGTTCAAACATCGCTTGGGTATGGAGATGAAATGTGTCTCTCCGAACCATGGTTCAGATACTGCTGTTAATATCTTGTGCCAGGTGTTTTGTATGTGTTCTATGGATAAATAGACTATTTCAGTCTTTGAGGTCTGCTTAGTTTGCCTGTTTCATAAGGGTAAAATCTTGCAAAGAATTAAATATTTCATGTCTATTTAGTATATACATAATTTTTGCTGTGTTTCAGTTTAAATGCATCTGTTAATTTGCAGTGCTGCACAGCTGTTGAGCTATCCAGGAAATAATAAGATACCCTTGAACTACCACATAGTAGAGGTATGTGTTTTACAGATAACCTCTTTATTTCCAAAGTAACAAACCCCAATTAACTCCATGATGAATCTATTAAATTACGGTATGATTTAGGAGTCTGCAGTCTTATCCTGTTGACTTAAAGTGCAATGGCTTTGAACAGGTTAGATAATAACAATAAATTCAACTATTATTTCTATTGTTATTAATTTATTTATGTGATGTTTAGGAGCCTTGTTTGGGAATCAGGATCTTATGGTGCAACAGCATTCCAATTTGTGGTATTTCTCAAGCTGTTCTTGAACGTTTCTCTGTGTTTATCACTCTGATGTGCTAGACTGTCTTGGAGATGACTGCACTTAAAAGATCTTGCAAGTCCGTTTTTTTAGCGATATTCTAAGTTACTTGGATGAATTGCATACCGATTCACCTGAAAGGCTGTGAAATAGTAGTATGTTTTCTTCTTCAAATTGGAGGATTTTAAATAACCATAAATATATATTGGAATAGGAATGTAGTTTTCCTCTTGCTGCCTCCTTTCAGTGGACTGCTAACAAGATGCAGAGCTGCATAAAACCTGCTTCAAAAACTCCTGTCTAAAGTTAAAAGATAAAACATGATTGCAGTAATAATAGCAAATTGTCATGTAAAAAACTTAAAAAGAGGTAGTAAGAAATGAAATTCAGAGCTAATTGCAAGAACTCATAAGATTGTGGAATGCTTACTTTAATCAAGATGGAATTAACGATTCAACTTTGCACTGAAATCCCAAATATTCTGAATGCCCTGAAATTTTGTTTTGGTCAGCTTGAGACACTTTCCGTACTCCAAGTTCAGTCAAAAGAAATCTTAGTTAGTGAAGTTTTTCTGCTGTTAACATCTAAGTGCTTTCAGGGACCTTAAAACCTCAGGTGTTTGTATAACTGTTTTACAGAATATTAATTTATGCTCAATTACACATTACTTCTAAAAACAGTTATTGCAGATCATGATTAAACAAACTACTTAAAGGCCTTGAAAAATTGATTCAGAAACTCATCAAATCTGAAAATAACCAAAGTTTGTATAGATGAAATTTTTAGAATCATAGAATGGTTTGGGTTGGAAGGGACCTTAAAGATCATCTAGTCCAACCCCCCTGCAATGGACAGGCACATCTTTTACTTGATCAGGTTGCTCAAAGCCCCATCCAGCCTGGCCTTGAACACTTCCGGGGATGGGGCATCCACAACTTCTCTGGGCAACCTGTGCCAGTGCCTCACCACCCTTGTTGTAAAGAATTTCTTCCTTATGTCCAGTATAAACCTACCCTCTTTCATTTAAGCCCCCTTTATCTATTGAAAGGCCAAAAAAAGTCTCCCTGGAGCCTTCTCTTCTCCAGGCTGAACAACGCCAACTCTCTCAGCCTGTTTTTATAGGAGAGGTGCTCCAGCCCTCTGATCATTTTTGTGACCCTCCTCTGGACCCACCCTAACAGGTCCATGTCTTTCCTGTGCTGAGGGCTCCAGAGCTGAATGCAGTACTCCAGGTGGGGTCTCACCAGAGCACAGTAGTGGGGCAGAATCACCTCCCTCGACCTGATGGCCAAGCTTGTTTTTATGTAGCCCAGGATACAATTGGCTTTCTGGGCTGCAAGCACACATTGCTGGTTCATGTCCAGCTTTTCATCCACCAGTATACCCAAGTCCTTCTCTGCAGGGCTGCTCTCAATCTCTTCATCCCCCAGTCTGTACTGATATTGGGGACTGCCCCGACCCAGGTGCAGGACCTTCCACTTGGCCTTGTGGAACCTCATGAGGTTTGCACAGGCCCACTTCTCAAGGCTGGACTGGAAAGTTGTTACTCAGCCATGCTGGTCTCCTTGCCTAATTTCTTATGCATGGAAATAGAGAGCTCCTCTGCTCTAAGAAAAATGTCCTTAAAGACCTACAATCTCTCTTCAGCTCCTTTATCCTTGAGGGCAGTTTCCCAGAGGGTCCCATCCACTAATTCCTTAAACACCTGAAAGCTTGCTCTCCTAAAGTTCAAGGTCCTGACTCAACTCTTTGCCTAGTCCATATCCCTCAAGATCGTGAATTCCACCAGGGCATGTGCACTGCAGCCCAGGCTGCCACCAGTCTTGATCTCTTCAATTAGCTCATATGTTTTGGTGAGTAACAGGTCTAGTAATGCTTCTCCTCTGGTTGGGCTGTCTATCATCTGGATTAAGAAATTATCTTCAATGCACTCCAATAGTCTCCTGGACTGCGTACAGCTTGCTGCGCTGCTTTTCCAGCAGCTGTCAGCGTGGTGGAAGTCCCCCAGCAGGATCAGAGCCTGTGAGTGTGATGATGCTTCTAGTTGAAGTAAGAACGCTTCATCAACATCTTCCCCTTGATCAGATGGCCTGTAGTAAACACCAACTATGAGGTTTCCTTTGTTGGCTTGACCTCTAACTTTCACCCATAGGCTTTCAACCTGTTCATTGCTGTCTTTCAAAGACAGCTCTGTGCAATCAATCTTTTTTTTTTTTGCACAGACTGCAAGCCTGTGTAAGGACTCCACTCCTCCTTCCTTGCCTGTCCCTTTACTGAGAAGAAATTGAAAGCTGATATACAAACTGTTTGAGCATAACTGCTAATTTCCTTGGTTTCCCTCCCAAGCATTTGAATTTATTTTGGAATATTAATCTTATTTCTTGTCTACAAATGTTTTCAACAGAGCTGCAGTCTTTTAAACTTTAGTGTGAATTCTGTAGCCTTGTATTCTGTTTGCTTAATGCAGTTTCCTTGTAAGGCCTGTCAAGTTGATAATACATTGCCTTCAACTACAGTCTAATAAACATCTCTAAGAAATTTCCCTTGGTTGGCAGATGGACACAGAGCAATAGATATAATTTAGCCTAACTAATATTTTCTATATATTAAGCCAATGCTTTTCTTTATTTGCAAGACAGAAGTAAATATAAACTGAAAGCACTCTATCCCTTTTCAAATAAACCCACTTCTAGTGGTGGTTGAAAGGATTAATCACCTGTGGGATCTCATGTCTTTAAATTTCATAAGCCCAAGCCCAGAATTCTCCATACTACTCTGTAGACTGTGTGAAATGCTCTGAAGCGTGGCCCCTTTTTCTTAATAGCTCCACATAGATGTATGTGTTGATTGTATTTGTGTCTGTTAAAACAATACAAGAACTTAGAACTTAACTTAGAACTTAAGCTATACAGAGTCTGGGTATGTCATCAGTACCTTGATCTTCCAGATAGCCAGGTGATTTCTTCCTCCTCCCATCAATATCCCATGATATGCCAGTTTGAAAGTTGTATCTGAGCATTTGATAATAAACATTTGAGAATTTAAAAAACATGGTCCTATGTAAAGTCTCAAGTTGATCAGTCCTTATCAAGTCTCAAGTTGATCAGTCCTTATCTATTTTTTTTCTGTTTTGTATCCTGAGGATAGGAACAGTTTTTTGCCTAACAGACATGCAAATACCCTTATATAACTTTTTAGGTGGGAGTAAAGTAAATGCAGTGCTATAAGAAAGGTACAGATGTCACTTTCATGCAACTGTGTTTTCATGTTAAATGCTTATCTTTCATTTAATGCTTTCCTAGGTCAAGAACAGATTAATTCAGCTAGCGTGCTCGCTTCCTTCCTTCCTCAGATTCTGCTATAATAATCCTTTAGCTCGCTCTATAACTTAGTGCATATTTCTACACGGTTTGTTGTATTTAACTAGACATAAAAATTGTTTCATAATGCTAGTCTTATGCATGGTATTAATCTAAAATGATAGGGATAATTAAGGAGGGTTATGTTAGTATTGTTACCGAAATCTCGGAATGAAGAACTTATCGACACCAATGTGATGTAGATAAGCAGACACTTCTTTATTGACGGCCGGGTGCGTGAGCGAGTCCTCTCACAATCAACGCACACCAAGTCTCAAAATCATACACCATATATAGAACTTATTCATACATATTCATTAAGTATTCATGCATAATCATAATATTTCCCGTAAATCATTAATATACTCTCCTCCCATATCCGATTCTGCACAGTAGAGCTTAGAAAGGTCTAGAAATGGGTCTGGGGTACGATTTAGGTAGGTGGTATATGAGTCGGTGGTCGCGATCTCCCCCTGCCGGAATTACCTTTTACTAAAGTTCACGGTTTCTTGGCAGGTAACTACAAGCTGTTCCAGTCGACTCTCCCCAGTTCCCATTAATCCTATATACTGACATTTCAATACACCTTCTACATACAGAAGACTGGTCAAATACAAAGAAACCTTTCAAACCCTAAGTTATTACCTAAGTTTTAACAATGATTCTAGCCCATTCTTCTGGCCTTGGTACGGGATGTACAGAGGATCTCATAGCAGCTTTTACTGTGCAACTATAAGTTTCATTAAAATATATTTCTTATCCTTCTATATTTCTATTCTATAAAATAATTTTATAAAATCAAATAATCAATCAAATAAAGTCAATCAATCTTAACTTATTAGCAAATCTGTAACAGTATGGTGAAGAATTTGCACTATCTTTTGAAGGTACTCTCTTATTCCCAGAACATGAGTTTGACAGAATAAAATGGGCCTCGGTTTGGTAGGTAATTGCTGAATGTTTGCATTGCTTTTCTCAAGTTCAAGACTGCAGGCTGAGTCTGACTGTGCTCTGATTCTGTGTTTTCCTCCCATGTAGGTAATATTTGCAGAATTGTTTCAGCTTCCTTCTCCACCACATATTGAGGTTATGTACACAGCACTCCTCATTGAACTGTGCAAACTCCAGCCTGGCTCTTTACCACAAGTTGTATCCTTTTCATGCTGCTAAAGAGCCTTTTTAAAACAGAGTATTTTTTTCTTTTGTTCTGTACAGGATAGAATAGCAATAAAAGTCAGCAGTAATAAATTTTCCTTCTTTCCGTGTTTAGCTGTATGAAACTACCAATAACACTGTTCACATGAAAGAATAACACAGCTTAACAGTCATAAGTAAAACTTGCATTCACATCTAAACCTGTTCTTTAGCTTGCAGACCAGGCAAACTGAGAGGCCGTGTTCTGATTCTTCCTCAGATCTTTTTGAAGAGCCATCTTGTAGCCAAAGGATGGAATAAATAACTTGCATGTTTCTGAGCCCTGTTCTTACATCAGGGAAGTTTATGGCATCATTGTAGTCACATTAAAACCGGGAAAAGTAAATGAAATTATTAATTTCTTAAATCTTTTGTTTTAACAGCAGTATGAGTGCTTCTAGTCCATTTCACTGCAAAGTGCAGTAGTTAAATTAACTTGTTTGAATTTGCACTCAAATGGACTAGGAATATTAATAAAGTCAATAATAATCTCTCAGGTCAGAGAGTAGCTAATGGTGAGGAAAGAAGTATCAGCTCTTATCTAATTCTGAGTGTTGCATTGGCCCTTTTTCATTGTAATTTTAGATTGTGGCTAATTGAGCTACAGTCACTGAGAATGGAGGACTAACAGACATGCCTACTGGTAATTCCATTCCCAAAGTTTTATTCTACTGCTTGAAATCACCCATTGTTTGTAACCACATAGCCTAAACTCTCACTGAGACTATCCCTAAAATTGTGGGGACCTGCTTGCAGTAAGTATCAATAGGGGTACAGCAACAAAGGATCAGGGTTGGCCGGCCATGGTCTTTGGGTCAGGCCACTGTGGACATACTTTCTTGAACTGTTAATGATGAGCAAAGATGGTCCATTGATTAGGCAGCAACAGGAGCATGTGAAATGTGGTCCATAATGAGATTGATGTCCATTCGTATCATTAGTGTGCAGTTTTTGTTGTCTCATGGTGGGGATTCTGGCTTCCAGTAAAAGCAGCTAATGGTCTTGCTGTAATAAATGGAAGAAACCCAGACTTGGTTTAGAGAATAGATGTTACTTATTGGAGAAAACTGCATGCTTTATTATTTTATTTATTCCTGTGGCCTTTTCAAAATGGGGTAAGTCGTGATATAGAGACAGGAAGCTGTCAGTAGAGAGTTGATGAAATCATCTCTGAAAAATGGAGAGTAACTTATGATTTCAGATGCTTCTCTGTTAACTTTAATAAGAAACTTTCAGCTTGCACAAGCCACAGAAATGCTTTACATGCGCTTGGATACAATGAATACTACGTGTATAGACAGGTAAGTATATATTTTGGGGGCAACAGAATATGTTTCTCATTTTTCTTGTGCATTGGATATCGATGCATTTTTTAAAAGGATCATCTGAAATCCTTGATAAACAGTTTGATTCTGTACAAAATGTTTTTGGGGCTCTAGACTTGAGCCATCTGAAGAGAAGGTAAGGGATGAACTGACCACTTGCCTTTCTTCCCCCAGAAACTCTTTCCTTCAAGTCACTAGTCTGATTAGCTATACAGTGCAGCTAAGACAACTCTTCCACATCCATACCCCCTTCTGTTCTGTACTACTTTCTCCTCCCTGTTGGCCTGAGGAAGGAAAGGGTTGGAAGTGGGTTTATGGGAAGGTTGGCTAGCTGGAAAAGAGCAGTGGTGTTTCTGTGATTTGAGTGGTCTGCATTATGTAGAACTAAAATTACTGTGCAAAAATGTGAAAGCCTGTAGACTTGCACTAAGTTTTTTCACTGCTTATTAAAATGTCATTGGTCTCGTATATGTACAAGAACAAGAGAGACTGCACATTCATCCA
This sequence comes from Falco rusticolus, assembly GCF_015220075.1. Taxonomy (NCBI): domain Eukaryota; kingdom Metazoa; phylum Chordata; class Aves; order Falconiformes; family Falconidae; genus Falco; species Falco rusticolus. The sequence continues at coordinate 6,124,976 of NC_051209.1, read as the reverse complement.
TAAAGTCTGGCTTTTGACTCTCAGTTCAATCTTTTTGTATGAGTCAACATCGATGTATATTTAATGCATTGATGACTACAGATTGGAGACTTTGGGCTTATCTTTGAGATTTTCTTATAGATGTATTCTACTTGTGAACTAGGAGGTTTGTGGGGAGGTTTTTTTGTTTGCTGTTTTTCTTTGCAGTTCTGGTATTTAATAGAGCTTTCTTCTTTTAAAAAAGGTTTATTAACTGGTTTTCCCACCACTTGAGTAACTTTCAGTTCCGTTGGAGCTGGGAAGATTGGTAAGTCAGTCTGTCTCCCATCATAAGTTAAACCTTCAAACTTAGCCAGCAAATGTCACAACATAGTGGTTCTGTTAACTGCTTTCCACTAATGCTTTTGACCCCTCCCCCCCCACCTGTTTACTACCATTCCTTGGTAGACAAGGTTGGTAACCTGTAGTCATTATAAAAACAATCACAGTTTTCTGTAATGAATCCAAGAAGTACTGTGTTCTGTAAATAGTGGAAACCTGATTTGCCTGTATATTTTTGTCCTTATCACTTCAGTCAGTTGTTTGCAAGCTTTTCAGAAGGGTTCTCCTACTTATTAGTAATTTGCCTTGACTCTCCTTCCATTTGGTTCTCTTTATTCATATGTGTAACTTCACTGTCTGAGTGCCATCCTAACATGACAACCCCCACCCTCCCCCTGAATCTTGATCTTTTGGCTTCTAGCAGGAGTTCCCTGCACCCCCTCAGTGCCTAACCATAGCTTTCCCAAAGCCTTGTATTCCAGGTACCATGCCTTCTGCTTACTCCCATTCTGTTCTGCTCCCACATAAAAAAAAGATTACTTGGGGGCTTAGTCCCTCCTACAGTATAACTTCTGCAGCCTGTTACCATACCTGCATCCCATAGCCAATGTACCTAGGTGTCCCTGGGAAGAGGAGTACAGCCCTGTATGTGATGCATTACTTCAGATTTACTTACATCCCCTGTGTTGTGCCAATTGGGAGTTGTACGTTTGCTTCTTATCAAGTTTGTTCATGTTGATTGACCAAGTGGGAGCCTCCAAATAGCTGTTTTTTCATTGCCTGCATTCCCCTTGTTGGGAACACTGATGTGGATAACTCTCTACCAAGCTACCAGTTTTCACAAAACTTTTAAGAATGTAGCTGTCTTTGAGACTTCTCTTTCTCTGAAATGTATTTAATATTAGCTAAGAACCCAAAAATTGTTTGGAGGGAGGAACATAGTGAAATCATACAAGCTTTGTTTCCTCGGGAAAACAGTCTAACCGACAGAGCAAATGCTGCTTTAATTTTTCAGAGAAGCCATTCAAAAAATTACCTTATGAAGAAGGGATTCTTAAGATTGCTAATGGCCAATAAGGAAGTAGGGATAGACTGGCTCCTTATCTTCAAATTGTGTGCACTGTAAAACGTGAAAGTCTAAAACAGTCTGCTGACTAGGGAGTAATCTGCTGGTTAGCTGCTGTGGGTGACACCTGTTTAGCTGGTAAGCCGAAATGCAGCTCCCAGAGTACAGAAAATAGAAGCAGTCAGCACACCATGGAGCTCCAGACAGTGTGGGGCTGTACAGCAATGGTGGTGATGTGCCACAGGGCTCTGTCCCCAGCGCTGGTTGGAAACAACACCCCTGATAAATTAAAAGCCTTGTTCCAGATAGAGCTTTAGAGGAAGAATGTTGCTGTCGAGGTCTGGGGCTGCAGGAATTGCCTGAAGCAGGAGGCAGTGGTGGTTTTGCTTGTGGGAGGTGTGCTCTGGTCAAAGAGCAGAATTGCCAGGTAAAGGAGCTGTGTAAGGAGGTGAGCAGGCTGTTGTAGCATTAGGGAAGGCGAATGGATCAACAGAGTCTGCGTAGAGACCTTGCAAAGACCAGAGACTGAGCCACATAATGCAAGGAGGAAGGGACAGCAAGACGCTACACTTAAACCAGTGGTGGATGAGAGATAGCCAAGATGGGGGAGGCCAGAGACTTGTAACTTCTGGAGCAGAAGACTCCTCTGTCCTTAGATCTGAACAGTCCTGTAATATCTAATGCAGGGGAACAGGCTCTCTCTGTAAGGGAGGCTTCAGAGCCAGCTGGGTATGAATTGTGCATTAGCAACAGGAGGCAGCAGTGGTTAGAGATCCCTTTCTGCAGGGGATGGAGGCACCCATCTGCTGACCAGACATGCTGTCATGGAAGGTTTGTTTCTTGCTAAAGGCCCATATCCAGGATGGTTATGGAGAGACTGTTAAGACTTGTCTGGCCTTTGGACTATTACCTCTTGCCACTCATCCATGTGGGCACCAATAATACTGCCAGGGGAGACCTGGAATATATCAAGTATAACTACAGAGCTCTAGGGACAAAGGTGAAGGACATGGGTGGTGTCTCAAACCTACATGAGGAGTGGATGCATTTTGTGAGTTAGCAGCTGGCTGCATGGCTGGTGTTCGAGGCAGCACTTTGGGTTTTATGACTGTGGGTCCCTCTAAGGAATAAGGATTGCTAGGGAGAGCCAGGATCCATCTGACAAGGTGAGGCAAGAGCATCTTTGCCAACAGGCTTGCCAACCTGGTGAAAATGGCTTTCAACTAGGTATGTTGGGTGATGGAGTTCATACCATGAAGTGATATGAGGGAATGGAAAATGGGGTGGAAAGAACATGGGGTGGGGTGATGAAAGCGAGAAAGCACTTGGAAGGATAAAGCGGGACAAAAGGGCCCCCCCCTTCAAGTGTCTGTGGACAAATGCACACAGCCTGGGAAACAAAGAAAGTGCTAGAGCTCTGTGTGCAGATGAACCACTGATAAGTAGCTGAGCTGTGATGAGAGAGCTCATTTAACTACAATTCTGTAATGGATGGATTCAGACTCTTCAGAAAAGGCAGGCAGGGAAGAAGATGAGGGGAGTTGCCCTCTATGTGAAGGACCAGATTGAATACCTCTTCTATAGAATAGGCAACAGGCTGATTGAGAGCTTGTTGGTCAAAATAGGAAGAGAGGCCAGTGAGGGTGACATCATGGTAGAATTTACAAATTACCTGATTAGGATTAGAAAGCAGTCAGTCATCTTTAAACAACTGGAGGAATCCTCTGGATCACAGACCCTGTTTTTTATGGAGGACTTAAACCTCCCTGAGGTTCCCTGCTGAAAGGGCAATACGGAAGGATGCAAGTCTGCAAAGGAGGAATTTAGAAACATTGCCTGGGTTGGCAGGGATGGTATTAGGAAAGCCAAAACTCAACTTGAATTGAGATTTGCAAAGAACATAAAGGGCAATGAGAGCTCCTGCTGCTACATTATCATTAAAAGAATAAACAAGGAAAACGAAGGCCTGCAGCTGAATGGGGCAGGTGATTTAGTGACAGCAGAGGTAGCTAAGGTACTCAATGCCTTTTTTTGCCTCAGTCTTTACAAACATGGTCTCTCAAGTCTCTGTGCTTAGAGATAGTGTTCAAGGAGAAGAATTACCAGTAGTGGAAGAGGATCAAATTGGCAATCTCTTGAGAAATCTTAATCTATAAAAATTAATGGGACCAGATGGGGTGCACCTGAGGGTGCTGGGAGAGCTGGCCAATTTCATTGTGAAGCTGCTCTCTATTGTCTTTGCTTTGAAAGGCTGTGTAGATCAGGAGAAATCCTTGATAACTGGAAAAAGGTAAATGTTGCACCCATTTTCAAAAAAAGGTCAACAGAACAATTTGTGGAACTATAAGCCTGTCAGTCTCACTTTGGTCCCTGGGAAAATCATGGAGTGAGTCCTCTTGGAATGCATTTCGGAGCACAAGGGATAAGGTGGTGACTGGGAACAGTCAGTATGGGTTTACCAAAGGTAAATCATGCCTGACCAACCTCATTGCCTTGTATAATGAAAGGACTAAATTTGTGGGTGAGGGGAGAGCAGTAAATATCATACACCTTGACTTTAGAAAAGCTTTTTACGTGGTCTCCTACAGAATCCTTGTATCCAAATTGGTTTGTTATGATCTAGATGGATGAAAGCCTGTCTGGTTTGTCATGCTCAGAGGGTAGTGGTTAATGGTTTGTATTCTACCTGGACCTTGGTTACAAGTGGAGTACTACAGAGGTCAGTCCTGAGACCTGTCCTGTTTAAGATCTTTATTGATGACCCAGAGGAGACAGAATGCACCCTCATCAAGCTTGTAGACAATGTTACATTTGGGGGTGCAGTTGATATGCTTGAGGACAGGGCTGTCATTCAGAGGGATCTATTCAAGTTGGAGAAATGAGCTGAGAGGAACCTCCCAAAATTCTACAAAGACAAATGCAGAGTCCTGTACTTGGAATGAACTAACTCCTGCAATGGGGCAGGTGGGGGACTGACTGACTGGGGAGCAGCTCTGCTGAAAAGGACTTGGGGATTTGCTGGACAATAGGCTAAACAAAACCCAGTATCTTGCCAGTGACAAAGGCTAAACAGTATCCTGGGCAGTGTCAACAGGAGTGTATCCAGTAGATTGAGGGAAGTGATTATTCCCCTTTACTTGGCACTTGTTAGACCTCATCTAGAGCACTGTGTCCAGTTTCTCCCCCCAATGCAAGACAGACATTGAGAAACTGGTGGTAGTTAATCAGAAGGCCACCAAGTTGGTCAGGGGGCTGCAGCACATGCTCTGTGAGCAGAGGCTGAGGGAACTGAGAGGATGGGGCTAGTCTCCATGCTGAGGTGTATGACAGGAGGACAAGAGATAGTAGCCATAAATTCAAACATGGGAGGTTCCATCTGGATATAAAGCAAAATATTTAATTGTGAGGATAAACACTAAACCAGGGGCCCAGAGAGGTTGTGGCATCTCCATCCTTGGAAGCTTTCAGAACTGATTGGACAAAACCCTGAGTGATCCGATTTCATTGTTGACTATGCTTTGAGCAGGAAGTTGGAGTATGTAGCCTCCTGAGATTCTTTCCAACCTAAATGATTTTATGAATTGTGATTATCCAGTGAATGTTCCCTACCTGTAGTATCAGACCAAAACAGATTAGAACACAAATACATTTGTTAGAAATTGTTTGGGGGTTTGGGTTGGGGTTTTTTGTTGTTTTTGGTTTTTATTTGATAGGTCAGACTGTCTTACTCAGGACCTTGAGAAGCCCAAATCCAAATTTGTGAGAGAGGTTTTGGAAAAATGCATGAGGTAAGTAAGACTTCTGAACATCTTGCTTTTGTAGTCAAATTGTAGTTTGGCCATTGCTTCCAGGTAATGATGCATTCTTTTTAAAGTGGCTCTCGTCTTAAGCATACATATTTTCTCAGTTAACTTTTTTAGCTAAAGTTTGTTCTGTTGTCTTGCTCAGTTTTGTTCTAGTGTATCTGTTGTAGAGCACTGCTTTTCCTAGTGGACTAGGGGACAAATAGGTGGAGCAAGTGGAGGTGACATTATTAAGAAGGCTTTACTTTTTCTGCTTGGGGATAGGTAAAAAGAGCTGATAATAGGGCAGGCAGGCAGGGAAGGGAAAAAGAGTTCAGGTAACTTACTGAAAAACTGTGGCTATTCACAGAAATAAGAGGGGTTATATGTCTAATTTAAGATAAATAAGTATCTTCATTGTTCTGAGTATCTCCAATTCTCATGGACCTTAAAAAGAAGCTGCAAAAGCACAACAGCTGTCAGGATTGGGCTCGTGATTGTGGAAATGGGGGTATAGGAGAGTGCAAGAGCAAAATGTTCAAAGAACCTATGTAATTCAGTATTTTACATGGAAAAAGCTTACCTGTTGTTTTGCAAGAGTTTAATGTACAAAGTGTGAAATTGTGCTGCAAAACTATTTCATTTTGTTTGTGTCTCCTTTTGATTTTACTGCAAGTTTAGTAGAGGAATTCAGTGTTTGTAAAGTAAGAAAGATGGAAGATAAAACAAAGCCATTTGGTTTAATCTTCACACACACACACACACACACACTTTTAATACCAGTATTTTACCAATTGTCCCTGTAGCATCTTAGACTTGTGTGAGGATGAAATTCTAGTATTTAAGCATCTACTAGAAAGTTTTGATTAAGTTATCTCTTGCTATCTTTCAGGAACTACCATTGTATTGAGTAAACGTTTTGATTTTTTTTTTTTTTGCACAGTCCAAATTAAAAAATAGGAAAAATACTTTAAATCAGTGAGTTGAGTCAACCCTGATGATGATATGCTATTATAATTCTACTGCTGTGAAACTTACTTTTGTAGGCTTTCCTATCATCAGCGAATAATAGACATTGTTCCTCCAAGCTTTTCTGTTCTCAGTCCTGCAAACCCAGTGTGTGTTTACAAATATGGAGATGAAAGCAATAGTAAGTATTTAAGTTACCAAAACTTCAATTCCAAGCAAATTGTTTCAAAGCAAGGGAATATCCTAGTGTCAAATTACTCTAACTTCATGAAGGAGAACTCAGCTGAAATAAATATGCTTGGTTTTGATCTAGTGCTGTCTGGATCTTTCTAATCTAAACCTTTTTTTAAAAAAATAATCTAGATGTATGAAGTTAAATCATGCTGAGGTGACTGCAGTCTAGGTGTGACAGTTTGCTTTGGTTTTCCAGGAGTCTAAAAAAAGAAAATTTCATTTATTTCCATCATTCAGGTAGAATTCTGTGTAGAAATTAATGTAACAAGATAATATGGACTAGTTTTTGAATGAATAGGGCACTTAACAAAAGATTTTACTAAACAAATCTGGTTTAATGACGCAAACAGAGAGGTAGCAAATCATGTGAAGGTTCTGTCATTATCACAGGCAGAGATAACTGAGAAAATGCAGGTAAATATTGTATTTTTATGAAGCTGATGGAAAATAGAATGGAGTTTTAATAAGGGGAGTTATTCCCCCCATAACTCTGAAGGTCCTAGAAAAGGACCTTAATTTGTGAAAAATAGGAAACCCATTGATTAATTTTATGGAATGGTCATGTGGACAGTGGTATTGGGAGCAGCAAGTTTTGGGAATAGCTGGGAAGTATACATGCTTCTCTGAGAAGCATGCTGATTAAAAATATTCATTCCATCCTAGACTTGAAAAAGTTTATATGAACTTTCTCTTTTCATTTAGGGTCTCTTCCTGGGTATACTGTAGCACTCTGTTTAACGATTGCAATTAAAAATAAGGCCAGTAATGATGAAATCTTCAACATTTTAAAAGATGTGCCTAATCCAAATAAGGATGATGACGATGGTAAGGACATCTGATATTAGGCATTGCAAGGTTGTCATTAGTTTTGCATCTAAACCATTTTGCTGTCCTGTAGTTATGGTTTCTGCTGCTAATTTAACTGTATGCTTTTCTTTCTCATAGTTGGTTTCAGTTTAACAATAAATGGAGGTAACATAGAATTTGTCAGTATTTCTTCTGCTCTTGTCATGTACAGAGATCTGTTCTAGTTAATAGAAGTAGCTTGGCCCTTGATGTGGGTTCTGCTAATTATCCACAGAGGTGGCATGAAGGATATTTAACATTTTTCTTTGCCTTCAGCATTAGAGCTCATTTCATGGTGTCAGCTTTGTCCTGAAGATCAAGTGTCTTTGCCCTACTTGCCTCCTGTTGATACAGCCTCATAGCAGTTAAAGCTAGCACCCTGGCTATCTTAGCTTTCCCTAGATCTAAATGAAACTGTATTCTCACAGTAGGACTTTGCTCAACTTCTTTCCAGATTTGCTGTTGGTCCAGCCTCACGTAATGCTCAATTTCCAAAGCCAATGTGCTCTTGGGGTCTGAAAGGAGTGTGAGCTACCCGTTTAAGGAGTGATCTTGAAAACATAGGGACAGTTTGGGTAATACTGCAATACTTGTAAGTGTTGTTATGTTATGCAACCACAAAGCAGCAGCAAGCCTTTTTTTGCTTGAGAGCCAGTATTGTTTTCCTTGATTTACTATAAAGACCACATAGTAATTGATGTTCTGTTTTTTACCCATTGTTGCCAGCAGGTCTACAGCAGCGTCCAGGGGATTCAGAACCATTCACCTCAGGTGTCCCGTATACCCCTTCCCCCCAACCATTACAAATATCCAACCTCTGTATTATAATCATCTGCAGCTTCCTCTCTTCTCATCCATTCCCCCTTTCCCATGCTCTTGTCTCCTTGCATGCCTGCCTTGTCTCCAACCCAGTGCAGACTTCTGCAGCATCTTCAGCTGTTGTTCCCTGCTTCTCTCTATCAGTGCTCTTAGATGCCACTAGCATAGCTGTGTCTTTGCTGCTATTTCTTGTTAACCTGGAACCATTTCTACATGTTTTCTCCATGACAGATGAAAGTCTCAAGATCTGCACCTTCTAGAAGATATTTACAAACTCCCTGTTCAGCTGTGCAATATCCAGTTGCTGAATTTTTTTTGCTTTAATTTATTTTAAAAAATTTACAAAAATTATCATTAAAGTATTTGGAGCAACTTAAAACCTCTACTTGAAGTACTTGTTTTAACTTTAACTTACAGATGAAGGATTCACCTTCAATCCTTTGAAAATAGAAGTTTTTGTGCAGACTCTGCTCCATCTAGCTGCGAAGTCTTTCAGCCACTCCTTCAGTGCTCTGGCTAAGTAAGTGTGGTATGTGCATTATTTTGGGGCTTACAGAACCATTTCATTCTGACTGTGAGGTGCCTGGTAACTCATCTGCAGGCTTCAGTAACATTTTAGATGCTGCATAATGTGATGTGATGGTGTGTTTTGGGCAGAAGCAGTAACACTACTAAAAGAAAGGTAATGTGAAAACTAGGTTACATAGCTGAATGGAGTTATTAACAAGAGCATATACATCTTAAGCATGTTGATTGCCTTAGGGTGAGGGTTTTTTTCTGCTTTAAGTATCTTGCAAGTATAAAGGTACATATCAATTTGAGATTTTCATGTTGTCACATCTGGCCATATCAGCATTCTTTACCTGAGCATGACTCTGAGTACAGCCTTGAATGTCTGATTCTACCAGTAGCCCTGTAGGGGTTCTAAAATAGAGACTGTTTGGTACTCATAGAATCATTTAGGTTGGAAAAGACCTTTAAGGTCATTGAGTCCAACCATAAATCTAGCACTGCCACGTCTACCACTAAACCATGTCCCTAAGCACCACATCTACACATCTTTTAAATACCTCCAGGGACGGTGACTCCACCACTTCCCTGGGCAGCCTGTTCCAATGCTTGACAACCCTTTTGGTGAAGAAATTTTTCCTAATATCCATTCTAAACCTCCCCGGCACAACTTGAGGCTGTTTCCTCTCATCCTATCGCTTGTTACCTGGGGGAAGAGACCAACACTCACCTCGCTACAACCTCCTTTCAGGTAGTTGTAGAGAGCGATAAGGTCTTCCCTGAGCCTCCTTTTCTCCAGGCTAAACCACACCACTTCCCTCAGCCGCTCCTCATAAGACTTGTGCTCCAGACCCTTCACCAGCTTTGTTGCCCTTCTTTGGACACACTCCAGCACCTCAATGTCTTGTAGCGAAGGGCCCAAAACCGAACACAGTATTTGAGGTGCAGCCTCACCAGTGCTGAGTACAGGGGGCTGATCACTTCCCTAGTCCTGCTGGCCACTCTATTTCTGATGCAAGCCAGGATGCTGCTGGCCTTCTTGGCCACCTGGGCACACTGCTGGCTCATGTTCAGCCAGCTGTTGACCAGCACCCCCCCAGGTCCTTTTCCACCAGGCAGCTTTCCAGCCACTCTTCCCCAAGCCTGTAGCGTTGTGTGCAGTTGTTGTGACCCAAGTGCAGGACCCGGCACTTCTCCTTGTTGAACCTCATACAATTGGCCTTGGCCCATCAATCCAGCCTGTCCAGATCCCTCTGCAGAGCCTTCCTGCGCTCAAGCAGATCAACAGTCTCCCCTCGTAATGGTGTCATCTGCAAACTTCCTGAGGGTGCACTCAATCCCCTTATCCAGATCACTGATAAAGATATTAAACAGGACTGGCCCCAACACTGAGCCCTGGGGAACACCACTTGTGATCAGCCACCAGCTGGATTTGACTCCATTCACAACCACTCTTTGGGCTTGGCCATCCAGTCAGAACAAGGACTAGTGATTTTGAGGCTTGTCCCAGCTGCTTATAGAATATTTCCTCTGCCTCTTCATCCCGGTTGGGTGTTGTATAACAGATTCCCACCATGACATCTGCCTTGTTGGCCTTCCCCCTGATTCTCACTCATAAACACTCAACCCTATTGTCACCATCATTAAGCTCAGTCACTGCACAGAAGCATTTAGGTCGTTCCTGGAGCTTTATGTTGGCATAAAGTGCAAGAGGAAATGTACATCTATGCAGTAGAGAATGTTATAAATGTCTGTAATTGAAATAAAAACCCCCAAATCATTGTATCTTTCTTAAATGTAAACGTTACTCCTGAAATCATGCTGAAATAAATCCCCTTGTACCCTTCATTGTAGCCTACAAAAATGTCTTTCAACCCAGCTCTCACCTTGCTTTTGTTGCTAACAAAAGGTATTACGCTATGAGTTAGTTGCCTGCACAAGCATACTGCTGTTGGCTTGTGCTGTTGTGTTTAAATCAGTCAATAACATGCAGGTTAGTAATTTGTTTTTTAAAAAACAAAACGTGGGGAGGTCATTTGTGTGGCAGTTCATCAACTCGTTAAGTGTGTAGATATTTCTGTATGTGACTTCTAATTATGAAAACTTAATCTACCTAAAATAAAAAGAGAGTTAATAGGAAGTCTTAAGTAATCTTTCTAACAAGTCTGGTGTGTTATGATTCTTCGTGCATACTATTGCAAAGTCTTGAGAAACACCCACAGTGTAATGAAAAATATCCTAGCTAGTGTCTGGATTAGCTACTTGCAAATTTATTACATCCTCTTAATGATAGTTTTATAGATAAGCACATCAAGCAGCAGAGTTCTCTCCTGCATTTAAAAGCAAGAAAACTGTAGCCTAGCTTTGAGGAGTAAGTTTGCCCTGAGGCAGGGTTATATTGCTTTTAGGAGATGTTTTGTCTCTGCAACATTTTAAACTCAGGACAGTTCCATTTGTCAGGGCGTAGCCTTTCCAGAATTGTTGCAGATTGGCCAAAAGAAAATGTTGGGACCATCTAAACCCCTTACTACATGATTCTGCTTCATTGCCCTGATCCTAACCCCTCTATTCACTACCTATATTTCTTTAAAGGTTTCACGAAGTCTTCAAAGTACTTGCTGAAAGTGATGAGGGGAAACTCCATGTCCTGAGAGTTGTATATGAGGTTTGGAAGAATCATCCGCAAGTAAGAGCATCAATGGCAGATATTTGTTGAAGTTGCCTCTCACAGAAAGTCATGTTAAAATATAAAGCATTACAATTTCCTTTGTTTACTTAAAAATACTGTCTATTTGTATTTAATGAATTGAAGTTGTGTTTACTACTGTTAAGTGCCTTAAACTGGACATCAAATTTATTCTCTATCAGTGAGATTTTCATGTTAAAAGTTCAGCGTAGAAGACTTTCAGCCTTGTGCTATGGTCTGGTTTACGAGAGAGTAACTTAAAAAACAAACCAAAACAAACCCAAGCCAACCCAACCCTGTTTTTCTTCAAGATTTCAATACTAGAACAGTGTTCTTGTGCTTTTTGATTTTTAAGATGTAGATCTAGTAACACAGAAGTAGGCTGAAGAGAGAACCTGATTAGTAGGGTAAAAAGATAGAACCTGGTTATTTAGCACTTGTGTGGTTTTTCACTAGCAATCACGAGCCACAAAGACCAGGTTGGAATCAGTGTTATGTACAGGCAGAGCAAGGAAATCTGCTCTGAACCAATGTTCAGAACAGATTTGTCTGTGACACTACCATGCTTAAAATTAATTCCTGAGTCTGATGAAATAATGTGCTGAAAGAACTATGAAAAATACCTCAGTTTAGAACATGCAGTTTCTTCACAGCAGTTGTTGTTTCCCCGTGTTGATGTTGTTTTATAAATGGAGAACAGTAAGAAACTTGTATTCATTTTTTCTCTATTAGTTATTTGGATACTTTTCCCTGGTGTGTTTGTAATATATGATATTATGTCTGGAAGTGATTGCTGCCTCACTTGCATGAGCCAGACTTGCAAAAATAATCTCATTGAGTGCTGGAGAATCCTTGCATCTACTACTGGGCCTAAGGCCCATTTTCTAGGGTTACTAAAAGATTGCTTTTAATATTCTTAAAAGTCAGGTCCTGAAAGAGAGGTAAGATATTGTAAAATAGCTTCTTAAATAAAATGCTCAAAAAAAGCAGAGATTAAATATATATATAAGTTCCTATCTGAAATATCAACCTTTAAATTATGGATGGTCACAGCCTCAACTATTTTCTGGGGGCACAAAGGCTTTGATGTCATAAAGGGAAACTTTAACATGAAGATCGAATACTTTCACGAATTCCTATGTCTGTGTTACATGAAGGCTCAAACTGAATTATCTAGATGATGTCAGGAAGAATTTCTTAAGACAAATGCATATAGGAAGTAGTCTTGGAAATTGAGAAACGAGTCATGAGTTCTCTGTTTCATTCCATTAATTTAGTTTTCTACCTTAAATTGAGCTTTGTTACAATTTCTTATTATATTTGAGAATGGATGATTATGAGAATAAACACGTTGCAGGTTGAGTTTCTTGGGTATTGTGGTATGGAGTACATGAATAATTAAGATGGGCCCTTTCTTCTGAATGTCACAAAGCTGTTCTAATCAAAAGATTTTGTAGCTACCTGCTTGATTTTCCCACAAACCTCATCCAAGGTAGGGTCCTGTAGTAAATACTTATATACGGTGCTGGTTTCATTCTAAAATGAAGAGTTCCTGCAGGAAAGAGCACATGGTTGTGGTTGGGGACTGTCAAAGTCCAAGGAGAGTAGGCTAGCAGTTGCTGTTACCTTATGGTTATGTAACAGGAACATGTCTTCTGGTTGGATACTCCAATGTTGACTATTGGGACTTGCTTCTCTGATGCCTTGTTTCAAAATTCAGTTCTTGTATTTTTGCTCTTGGGAATAGCAGAAGTACTCACTTGAATGAAAAGTGAAGTCATCATATATGAAGAATAAAGATGACTTGTTAAAATGCGAATGCATACTTGGCATGATTGATACAGCTCCCCTAGTTTGAGCATTTTTAGGTTCAGCAAATGAGATGTCTAATTTAAGCAATACTAGCTTCCTAAAGTGTTTGAAATCACTCGTTAATTTGACTAATGTATTTGCAAAGTTGCATAAAACCAAACTTGACTCTAATAACTTTTCATACAACCCAGCACTAGATGTACCTTAGCCCACAGTAATTTCACAGATTCCATGTTGCAGCAGGTAAACTTGAACATTTCTTGTAGTAGGAATGACCATCTTGTCTTTCCCAAAATGTAGATGATTGCTGTTCTTGTGGATAAGATGATTCGAACACAGATTGTTGATTGCGCTGCAGTAGCAAACTGGATCTTCTCTTCAGAACTTGCACATGATTTTACTAGGTAACAAGTATGGAATTTCTGTCTTGAGTTGCTTTTTATCTGACTTTTTATTTAAATTATTAGAATCCATTTTTTAAAAATTTAGAATAATTGTAGTGTTTCCTTTATTATTTTGCTTTAAACTCTACATAAAATTGTGTTGCTTCCCTAAAACACAAGCTTTAGGATTTTCCTCTGAGCTGCAGCGTACATTTCTATGTCCTGCAAAAAGCTATGCTAGCAAGATTCATGCAAGTAGCCTGTAAGTTTGCCAAAGTGGAAGGAGAAGCTCTAGGACCATTTCTGGACAAGAACCATCAACCCTGTTGTATAGCTGCTAGCCTGGTGGAGTCTTGGCTTGCACCTAGGGCATATAGGTGTGTTGTTTAGTCTGGAGAAAAGGAGGCTGAGGGGGGAACTTATTGCTCTCTACAACTACCTGAAAGGATGTTGTAGACAGAGTCTCTTCTCCCAGGTAACAAGTGATAGGACAGGAGGAAATGGACTCAAGTTGTGCCAGGGGAGGTTTAGATTAGACATTAGGAAAAATTGCTTTACTGAAATTGTTTACCAAGCATTGGAACAGGCTGCCCAGGGAAGTGGTGGAGTCACCATCCTGGAGGTATTTAAAAGATGTGTAGATGTGTAGATGTGGTGCTTAGGGACATGGTTTAGTGGTGGACTTGGCGGTCCTGGGTTAGCGGTTGGACTTGATGATCTTAAAGGTCTTTTCCAACCTAAACGATTCTATGATTCTATGTATCCTGCATCACCCTCCGATATATTGTTTACTGAGAGTGGGAAAAATGCTCAGACCTGGCATTTTGATGCTAGTAGTGTTGCAGAATGATTCTGAAATAAAGTGCTGGTTTGGTAATTCAGTGCAAAGTACAGGTAAGAAGTGAGTGATATGCTTTCTTAATATTGAATGTTTGCTCGCTCCAGTAGATGTCCTAGGTAATGGCAATGAAATGTTGTAAATCTCCCCAGATCAATGTTGTGCACTTTTCTATCTAACTTGCTCTGTAGCAATACAAAGTTGCCCTGTTTCTGATGATTTGAATAAGAAGAATTGAGAGTTATAGCAGATCTGCACATTTTCTGTCTTGGAGCAGTGTGCAATTTACTGTTTTGGGTTCTGCATCTTTCCTAGGTTCTACGTCTGGGAAATCTTACATTCCACTATTCGTAAAATGAACAAGCATGTACTGAAGATTCACAAAGAACTGGATGAAACTAAGGCAAGATTGGCAAGACAGCACAAAAGGGTAATTTGGATTTTGGGGTTTTTTTTTATACATATATTTGACACTTAAGTAACCCACAGGCTGTCACATATCAGACTGACACACAATTGGTTCTTGGAGGGGCTGAATAAAGAGTCAGGAGGCATATCTACATGTGTTGCCATCTCTAGTACTAGGACACTAAGTCAACACAATTTTTTGTATGTTTTCTAAAGGCTTTTAGAGCTTGAGAATTCAGTGAAGTCTTTAAAGAAGTTCATGTGCATTTGCACCATTCAAGGTTTTTCTTGTAAGTTTTTGTTCCAATGTGAGCTTCTTTCACTCTGTCTTTTGAATCTTGGTTCCTGTTACATTATTGGGTAGCAATAGGAACAGTCAAATTCATACTCAAGTTTATTGTAGGTTGTTAGTTACTTTCAGATTTTACTAGTAAGTAGTCATTTAGGACCTCGTATCTTGTGTGGAGAAGTGCATGGAAACAGCCAGCTGTCATTGAGAAGAAGAGATACCTGTCGCTGTTCTTTTAACAGATGCTGCTGGATTCGGACAGTTGCATCTGCCTTTTGCTTCTCTTGAATTTTATTTTCAAATGTCCTTGTATGACCTAGACTACTATTTACAGTGAGATTTACAGATTTACAGTGACTATCAAATATTTTAGACACATTGTGTGACTCAAGTCCTAAGCGATAGTAGAAACTTGTTATTCCTGGACAAGCAGCTGGGTTACTGGGATTTTGTACTGCACTGGGAAAAAGAAGGTGCTTTCTGTGCCTTCCTCATTTGAGTGTTTTGTGGCACCAAATACTTTCAGTGTCCCTAGCCAGCCACTCCAGTCTAATTAGTCCTTATTTTAGTTCACATTTGGCTATTTTGGGGCTTCAGGTCTAAGTAATAATGCTGTAAAGTACAGTGAGAGTGGCATCTCCTGTACCAACCCCAGAGGGCAGTACCCAAGACAGTTTGGCTGACTACAATATTTAATCCTGATATCAAATGAAGCCAATTTATAGAAATTATCTTAGTTTCATAGAAAGGAGAGTATTTCCTTTTTGATCTATGCTCTTCCAGTACCTGCACAAAACACTAGGCTACTTCTAAATTTTTGGCCTAGGTTAACATCAGAATTTGGTACAACATGGAACACATGCAGGATCGTGCAAAAATTGTCACCAGCACAAGTCATTTCCTATGAGCATCAGCTGAGAAATCACTAGGACCTCATGGTTTGCTGATGTCAGTTCATCCCAACTCTTTCAGGTCTTCTCCTTGCTCATTCCCAGCAGCAGCCATGGTAGTTGTTTTATCAATAATCCAGATTATTGATAAAGATATTAAACAGGACTGGCCCCAACACTGAGCCCTGGGGAACACCACTTGTGATCAGCCACCAGCTGGATTTGACTCCATTCACAACCACTCTTTGGGCTTGGCCATCCAGCCAGCTTTTTACCCAGTGTAGAGCAAAATCATCCAAGCCATGAGTAGCCAGTTTGTCCAGGAGAATGCTGTGGGAGACAGTGTCAAAAGCTTTACTGAAGTTCAGGTAGACAACATCCAAAGCCTTTCCCTCATCCACTTATCAGGTCATCTTGTCATAAAAGGAGATCAGGTTAGTCAAGCAGGACGTGACTTTCATAAACCTATGATGGCTGGGCCTGATCCCCCTGTTGTCCTGCATGTGCCATGTGATGGCACTCAGGATGATCTGCTCCATAACCTTCCCTGGCACTGAGGTCAGGCTGACAGGCCTGTAGTTCCCCATCCTCCTTCTTGCCCTTCTTGTAGATGGGCATCACATTGGCTAACCTCCAGTCAAATGGGACCTCCCCTGTTAGCCAAGACTGTGGGAGAGGAGGACAGAGAATGTCTTAAGATAGATATATGAGAGGAGGATGGAGAATGTCTGATCTGGCAGGAGATGAGAGAACAGCTGGGTATTGTGAAGGAAAGTAAGAAACAAACATGGTTATCTAGTAGCAATTAGGTGTCTGCATGCTTGTAGTGATATATAGCTATGTAACTGCATGAATGGTTTCTGCCCTGAGCCTGGTGGTACATACAGCTGGAATTTGTATCTGGGCTCAGAGATATAAATATGAGCTTCTCTGTACAATAAAGTGTCGCTGGTTGCACCACAACTGGAGTATGTGACTTCATACGCCACACAGGACTGTTGATAAATGAGGGAGAGTGGCTTGGGGAGCTCTTCTGCCAGCTTCCTCAGTACCCTCAGTTGGATCTCATCCGTCCCCATAGACTTGTGCATGTCCAAGTGGAGCAGCAGGTCACTAACTGTTTCCTCCTGGACTGTGAGGACTTCATTCTGCTCCTCGTCCCTGTCTTCCAACTCAGGTGGCTGAGTACCCTGAGGGTAACTGGTCTTGCTATTAAAAACTGAGGCAAAGAAAGTGTTAAGTACCTCAGCCTTTTCCTCATCCTTTGTGGCAATGTTGTTCCCCCCCCCCCCCATCAAATAAAGGATGCAGATTCTCCTTGGCCCTCCTTTTGTTTCTAATGTATTTGTAAAAACATTTTCTGTTATCTTTTACAGCAGTGGCTGGCCTGAGTTCTAGCTGGGCTTTTGCCTCTATAATCTTCGCCCTGCATAACCTTGCGACATCCTTATAGTCCTCCTGAGTCGCCTGCCCCTTCTTCCAAAAGTAGTAAACTCTCCTTTTTTTCCCTGAGTTCCAGCCAAAGCTCTCTGTTCAGCCAGGCCAGTCTTCTTCCCTGCTGGCTCATCTTTCAGCACATGGGGATGCCCGCTCCTGTGCCTTTAAGACTTCCTTCTTGAAGAATGCCCAGCCTTCCTTGCCCTGCCTCCCAAGGGACTCTGCCAACCAGGCTCCTAAACAGGCCAAAGTCTGCCCTGTGGAAGTCCAAGGTAGCAGTTTTGCTGACCCCACTCCTTACTTCTCAGAGAATCTAAAACTTTATCATCACGTGATCGCTATCCCCAAAACAGCCTCTGACCACATCACCCACCAGTCCTTCTCTGTTTGTAAACAGCAGGTCCAGTGGGGCATCTCCCCTGGTTGGCTCACTGACCAGCTGTGTCAGGAAGTTCTCTTCCCCACACTCCAGGAACCTCCTAGACTGTTTCCTCTCTGCTGTGTAAGTACTTCTATATTTAGGCAGCTGGGACCATGCTAAAGGGTTGACATTTTGCATCTTTTGTTTTTTCAGGTTACATAAAATCATTATACATCAGGAGTATATTAATACACACTTCATCTTTTCCAGCTACACCACAGAAGATCAGAGCGATCTGGGAACTGACAATACAGCCTGCTCTAGTTGCAAACTGAAAACATTGCACCTTTAATAATCTTGATGTTCTATCTTTATGCACGTTATAAAAGCATAGTTTAATAGCTAGCTTAACAAACATGCTTTACTTCATAATTATTCTACAGTGTCTCTTCGTTGTATATTCATTGTCTGTTACTATGCATCAGCTGATGCAAGAACTCGATTGCATACCAGTACCTTATTATCCTTTATAGCCTTGTAAAACTAGACCCCAAAGCATCACAAATCTACATTTATAGCAAGTGCAATACTTGCAAAAGATAATTCTCAGAGCCAATGAAATAGTTATCTTCCAAAAACCCAAAAGGAAGTTCCAGAAACATCCTTAAAAGTAGGATAGAATGATTTCATAAGCATATTGTTAATTCTTTGTAATGTGCTCACAGTTATGCATCAATGTTCCAGAAAATACAACTAAATGGCACTGAGATTACTGTATCTATTTGCTCTTTCCATTGTGGCTATGGTAACAGCTCTGTTCACAGAAAGGTGGAAATTTTGACTAGGCAAGGGCAATCTCACTATATAACTGAAAAACCATCAAGGTATAAAGCCTGCAGGAGCGAGTAAAGGCCATACTGTTAGATGAGTGATGTTGCATGTTAAAGGCAGCACAGATACAAATCAGATCAACTAGCTAAACATGTAAATAAGTAACTGAACACTAATGGATTGAAATTCCAGGCCTAAACAGGGAAAAGATATAGTATTTGACTACATAACTGACTGTGACAGCAACATAGGCTATAAAAACACACTACTGCATTTTTTTCATTTTACATACTTAGCTTCAAAAAGGGCGTTATGAATAGAAGCTAAAAGTGGCAGCTAACAAGTTCCATTTTTGAGGGTGGCACAGAGACTATTTAAAGTTACCATGCAGCAAATGCATACTATTTACTGAGAGAGACTTGCAAAAAGGAAATCAGATATGCTAAACACTATTAGTACAAGAAGCTAGCAAAAGGAATCCTGAAAGCTGAAGTTGTGTTTAGATGATGATGTTGATGCGTGTTGTACAAGAACAAGGATTTATTTGTGAAACACACACTATTAAGGCCCAAGACATTTGTCTTGACACTGAACAAAATGTTTGTCATTTTGAAATACATCCTGATGAAACCCCTGAAACTGTATTTGTACGTGTTGGAAATGGATGTGCTTGTATGAGAACCCTTTGTGATTTTATACTTACAGACAACACCACTGTGGAGACACATAATCACTCAAATATCTGTATTTGTAATTTTACCAAAATTATAAGATGTGACTTTAACTATTCAGCTCCTGGCACAACCTATCAATTGTTACAATCAGACTACACACCTTATCAAAAGTTACTACCTACCTCCATTGGAATGAACATTACATTGGTAAGAAAATGCTCCAACACAATGACCTAACTCAATTGCTAAAGCAAATCCAAGACAATGGGCAAAATACTAATTACCATCCATCATGATACAGAGAAGATTCACCATGTCCTAGAAAGAGTGAAGAAAGACAGAGAACATCACTGGTGGGATACCTTATTCGGATAGTCATCGACAGCAATAGGAATCCTGAATCAAATACTACATCCCATCATAATTTTATTAATCTCTGTTGTGTTATGGTTAGTGTTAAACATTATTTTATATGTTAAGGTATGGAGGACAGCTAAGCAGATAACACCATTTACAAAAACCTTGCATATATAACACTGCTTAAGAATCACATTTAACAAAAGGCAGCTTCCCTCTAATCATAATTGGAATATAACATCACTCTGTTTATAAGCATAGAGGCAAGAGGCGACCACACTACCACTCTATGAGAGATAGATTGACTTTAGTAACGGGGTGGATTGTGGTGGCACACTTCTCCCCCTTGGTCTGGGCTGTTCTACAACCCCAGGAGATACCAATTAGGACTTGGCAGCTTGAGTAATGAGTTGGGCGGTTAAGCACCCCAGACACTGTCTACTGAAACTCCCGTTGACTGGCTGGAGCAGGGAATGAGAATGGAGACAATCAGTTATTCCCTGACAACCACAGAACACTCTTGCCTGGATCGTAGTCCAAGTGGTAACCCAAGTGGAATGACAGCATTGATCTTGGAATTTTTGAAATATTACCAACTCAGGTTGCAGCGAGAATGGAAATTTACTGATGACTAAAACCAATCATCTCACAGCAGTCCTAAAGTGAGACCCTTTTGAGCTCTCCTGGACCACAGCAGGCTGCGGCCAGCATCTCTCTGAGCAGGACGCTGCTCAGAGCTCGTGAACTACCAAGTTTGCCATACTAGGGGGACTGTCGCTGAAAGCTGACAACAGGGCCTGGGCTGATACCCCTGCTCCTCAAGGCTCAACCCTTCACCCACTGAGGAATGCAAAAGGTGTATTTCACTGAACACAAGGGGAACTTTTAACAGGTATACCTTTGTCAAAATAAGTATTACAATCTTGAACTGGTTAAGTTATTCTAGTAATTTGAACAAATTCCATTGATTTGTTTTGTTGCCAAAATCCTATGGATAATCCTGAATTGTGAAAAAATCCTCTCTCTCTCTCCCCCCTTACCCTTTAGACATTGTCCAAGTCTGAGACTGACTGGACTTAGCTGTACCTAAACTCCGTAAGAGTCTAAGAAAGCAAGGAGGTCTATTCTGGACCTCATGACTCAACAGTAGAATTCCCCTTACTCTTTATATTTCTCTAGATCTAATCCATTGTCCAAGTCTGAGACTAGGAGTAGACCTAGCCGCACATAAACTCTGAGAGTTTAGAAAGCAAGGGGGTGTACCCTGAACCTCATGACTCAGTAGAAGGGTCTCCCTTACTCTTTATCCCACTCTCTATATCTCTCCCATTAGACATAAACCATTGACCAAGTCTGAAACTAAGACTGGATCTAGCTGCACCTAAACTTTATGAGAATTTAGAAAGCAAGGGGGTCCACTCTAAACCTCGTGACTCAACAGAAGGATCTCCTTTACTCTCTTACGCATTTGATCTCTATAAGCTATTTCCAACTCTGTTCTGACTCAATTTCAATTTGATTTATCTCTGTGCATTTAGTCCACATAATAAATAATAGAGTGAACCTTGCCATCAAATCTTGTGTAGTTGCATTTCCACAAATTCATATTAAACCTATTTCACTCAAACCCTTAGTGGTGATTCTTTAAGCAACCTGACATAAACCACTCATTTTGCAACACGTGCCAACAAGTGATTACCCACTGAAGAGTTCAAGGAACTTGAGAATGAAATAGCTGAGCTATTAATTGAGATGCATATCCTCTCATTCAAAATCAACTAAGATTATATCAATTGCAAAGGTCTTCCAGGAAATTGTAAACCAACAAGGCTGACTTCCATATTGGGAAAATTATTGAAAACTAATAGAAAATAATAGCATTAAGAAGCTGTTTGGAGAAGCAGTAGCACAGCTTTTGTAAAGTCAGGCCTCTCAAACTTATTGGAGTTCTCTAACAAAGTCAACAATCGTGTGTATGAGAAACATGGCTGACAGCCTAGCTAGATCTTCAAAAGGCTTTCATGTAAACTAAGCAACCACAGTACAAGAGGGGAAGTCCTTACACAGAAAAATAACTGGTTAAAAGATAAGTAATCAGTCCTCACAGCAGAGGAGGGTCACCAGCAGAATCCCACAGAAATCTATCCAGGGACCTGTGCTGTTCAGCAGATCCACAAATTATTTGGAAAGGGAGCAGGCGTTGGATACGAAAAAGCTTGCAGATGCTACTTTTAAATAACTTGGTAACAATAAGGACCATTAACGGAAAATTGCAGATAAAAAAAACATCTTGAGAAACTTGGTGTCTGGGTGTTAAAGTAGAAGATAACCATAAAATGACTGGTTGACTTCTCCCTACAGATGGGAAAAAATAGACCAGCTTCACATATAAAGTGGTGAACGCTGAACTGCCCTCTACTGTTCAGGAATGCAAACTTGGTTGTAACATAGTTCTATACAAACCTTATCTCAGTATGCAATAACAGACTGGACTTAGCAGAAAAGGAATAGGGAACACCACTGAACATTATGCCATTGTATAGGTTCATGGTGCATCCACATCTTCCATTCCATATGCAGTTCTACTCATACTTGCCACTCTCCCCTCCCCCAACAGGATGTAGCAGAACTGGAAAAGTTTCAGAAAAAGGTGATGGTGATGACCTAGGGTATAGAACAGCTTCTGTATAAGGTACAATTAGACAGGCTACTATCATTCAACCTAGAAAAGACACAGTTGAATCAGGATATGCTAGAGATTTTATAAATGATGAATTGCCTAGAGAGGTTGGAGAGAACAAATGTTTGTTGTCTCTTTCAACGCAAGATTTGAGGGCCATCAAATGAAGCAAACAGGTGAAAAAGCACTTGGGGAAAGCATTTTCTTTTCTTCCTCTATGCATAAGTTCTCTTGTCAAAACATCTGCTCTTAGCCACTGCTGGACACAGAAACTTGGCTAGATGGACTTTTGATCTAACCCAGGTCAACCACTATGTTCCATGTTCTATATTAATCAATTTGAACAGATGGGTAGAGGATAATCTTCAATGTATAAAGTTCCTATGTGCAGCTAGGCTGATGAAACCCAAACCACCATCCTCACAGAAGGAGAGGCTACTACCTGAACACATTTATATTATTAGACATCAAAGAATCCATTCAAGACATATCCTTAATGAAAACATCTGAAAATCACTTATTAAATTTTAAACTTCAATAATCTGCCTGTCAGTATTAGCTCTGTCATCTAGTTAATCTCCCCAGCAGTATCAAAGTGTAATTACTTCTGACTTTCACACTGATAACCATTCTGGGAAAGGTGATACTGCATCCTGACCAGCACTGCCTCGCAACCACCACCCCATTGCACATTCAGTTCCACCCTAGAAAATACATACCTCTGGGTCATCTGTGTAGTCAAACATCCGAAAAATAACCCTTGGCACTGGGTACACTGAATCTTCCGTGTGAGGCGGAGGAGTGAATGGAGGCAGGTTATGCTGCAATGCTTCACAAAGAATACTGTCAAAGGCAAGATAAGGCCTCAGAATATGTCTTTCTTGCCAATGGTCTTTTTTCAGCTTCTGAATCTGGGCCCAAAGGCAGTCCAAGTACTGAAGGAAAAGACACAAAATCTCAGATATGCTGAATTTTATAACTGAACTTGTAGCTCCCTGCGATGTATGGACTAGCAAACATTTAGGTAAATTCCTTATTGCATTCAGAAAAAAACCAAACAAGCACCTATTTAAATTGCTTATTAGAAGCCATCTAATGATTCAGTAAACCAAGAGACAACAACTCTGAACAGCAATCTTGCTCCTAATTTCACACATTAAAGGCATCTGCCATTTTACTAATAAAATAAACACCAGAGTGCAGTCCAGGAGTCCAAGTGTGATACACAAATTCATTCCATCAATATTAATTCAGTCAACATTCATTCCACCTACAAAAAGACCCACATTATTTCAATACTACAATTAAAGATTTAAATACAGTCTAAGAGATACCAAATTGGGGGGAGCAGTAAGTACAAAGAGAGCAGGGCTGATGTTCAGAGGGACATAGCCAGGCTGGAGAAATGTGCTCACAGGAACCTCATGCATTTCAACAAAGGCAAACACCAAACCCTACACCTGGGGAGGAACAACCCCATACATCAGTATATGCTGGGGGCTGACTAACCAGAAAGCAGCTTTGCAGAAAAGGACCTGGGGGTCCTGGTAAACGAGTTAAACATGAGCCAGCAGTGTGCCCTTGCAGCAAAGCAAGCCATCCGCATTCTGGGCTTTATCAGCAAGAGCATAGCCAGCAAGTCAAAGGAAGTGATCCTTCCCCTCCATTCAGTACTTTTAAGGCCACATCTGAAGTGCTGTGTCCAGTATTGGGCTCCTCAGTACAAGGCAGACATTGATATTATACGGGAGTGAGTCCAGTGGAGGAAAAAGTAAAAAGCTCAATAAAAAGAAAAAAAAAGCATATCAGCCACCTCTCCCCTCTAATACTTTTGGTTTAATTATGAAAGAGGGTGCAATTAGTGCTGCATAACATTTGCCTGTATTTGTCTAGCACTTTCTAGAGCTGTAAAAAGCAAAGGTACCACAGGAAGAACACTCTAATAGTTTTCTTTTTGTGGAAGGGAAACATTTTAATGGGTAAATTACATCTTCCTTCTCCAAAAGGTACTTTCAGTACAGAGCCTTGTAACCCCATTTCCCAAGAACATTATATTCAGTGACAATTCCTTGTTTAGCAGCATTTCCTAAAGGGGACTGTCACCAAGCAACAAAATGCTCTCCCACTCACCCAATGCAGCTCTAAGTTTTAGCCCAAGACTTAAGAGAACTTCTTACCTAGAATCCATTTGGAATAAAGACACATGGGAGGGTGATTCAGAAAGAATTAAATTTCTTCTTAAATCACCTTTATTTTAAAATTTCCAAAGAACACTTCAGCTAAATAATTATTTTAAAGCATCTTTTATACAGTACAAAATAAATAAAGCCTACTTGCCTCTTCTTGTGGATGTGGTTTATCAGCAATCCAAACTTGTAACATGGGTACATGAATTTTCTGGCGACGCCTGTTTATATAGGAAAAAAATCTAACACTTAAAAAGCCGATCTAAGAAAGCAATGTTTTCTTATTGTGAATGTACTACTATTTGGTCTATTAAGCTGATGAGATCTGCAGTAATATAAAAGCAGGTTTGTGAACATTTAAATTATCACTGACGCCTAGTCTCAATGGCAATGTTAACTCAAATCACTTAGAGAAAAAGACACAGACACAAACAGACAGGCACAGACACAGGTGACCAGCAGCCCAGTCATAACAATGTAGACATATATGCATCAAGAAAATATTACCTTCAACACACAGAGAAGTTGAGAGTGATACTTAAGTCATTTAGATTCATAAACCTCTCCATCTATTTTATTTTTCAGAGTCTTTTCCTCACAGTTGTTTTTGTCTCAGAATTTAGAGTATTTATAAATTAACAATAATCAAAGCTTTTGATCCATACTTGAATAGGTACCAGAAAGAATATATTTTTACTGGTTATAGCTTACTTCAGATAACTTTCTGTGTGGGACAAGAGGCGATCTATTTCAGCATCTTTCTTCTCATACAACTCCTTTCCAACCCAAGGCAAAGATGACAGAAATGCAAACACATACCAATCACATCGTACCTACAGGAAATAAATTAAAAAGGAATTTCTTTGACAAACTTATTGAATTTGTCTCAATGCAAAGAGTAGCAAATGCATTATTATTTAAAGGGATACAGAGATCAACTCCAGTTAAATCGGCAATCAATACTTGGGATTACAACCATGTGACAGTTCAAGTTCCTGAAAACATGTCAAGAGGCTGTTTGAAAACAGGAATGTATAATTCAAGAGGCAGACATTTAGACATACAATATATTTGGAGACCTACACAAAACCCTTCTAGAGTCTCTTTACTTAAATCATTCAAAGTTACCAATGCCAAATTTCCTGACAAATTTCTCTTAAAACTGTTAACAAAGAAAAAAAAAGTGAAACTGAAGTTGAACTAAGCTATCAACAGAACAATTTAATAACTGACCCTTCCATAAAGTAGTTATGCAACCCATAAGGTGCATCACTGTTACAGTGACCTTAATGTGATCTATGAAATATTTAGGCTACTGCAATGCACTCATCAGCAAAGAAATAACTAAACCCAATTCCCATAGTCCACAGTCACAGTGTATTAGCTGGATTGGCAGCCAAAGAAAAAATATATTCTTACCTGAAAGATGTTACATTTTATTTGAAACATGACATGCACACATAAGAAAACAAATATACGTTTAGAATCTTTCTGCAAACCAGCTATATATTACAACTGTTCAATAAACTTGGCAAAACTCACTGAGTATTATAGACTTGCCAGAAGCAAAGGAAAAGAAATTTACTTGAGTTACCTCACTACAGAACACTTAAGTAGTTCACTGTATGCATGTATTGTCTAACTCACAAAATCCTTTTATTCATGCTAACTGAATGTTTTCTTCATGATAAAGTGAAATTGTGTAAAAACAGCACAACACTTGAGATGGCAGTTACTATGCTTACTTGTGGTATATCTTCCTCCTGTGTCACACTCACAAAGTTCTCAAACATGGCTACCATTGAAGGTGCAGCTATTACATGACAATTCACAAGATCAGATAGAAAACGAACCTATTGAACAACAACAAAAATGTTATTTTATTAATTTTTAAATCAATACTCTTGCATCCAACCACACAAAAAGAAACAAGCATTAATTCAACTTCAAAGGAGGTGAGGTGGATGTACACACAGAGGGAGGGGGAAAGGGGGAAGAGAGCACAACAGAGCAGGGGTGGAAATGGATGGGGGACAGTGACAGCTGAAGAAGTGAGAGCGAGACACAGGGCACAATATAGAATGTGTCACAGGGTGGGAACATGAGAAGCAGCAGCAAGAATGCACAAGCCAAAACACATGAGCTAGAGCGCATGACAGGGTGGGAGCTCAAGAAAGAACAAAATAGAGGGCACCAACAGTTGACTGCTGAAGAAAGTTGAGTGAGACATAGTGAATGCAATCCAGTACACAATAGTTAGAACACATCTGTGGTTAAAATTTTTTAAATTGATTACTGCTTATGAAAAAGCCTTTGTCTTTAATTATGAATCATTTAACCTGGACAGGGAGCTCAGGGACAACTTTAATGAGCAGGTGGTGTTTGTCCTCAGCCCCCCGAACAAGCAAGATATGAGCAGGAAGATCCAGACAATCAATACTGTGTGCAGCTATGTCATGACAGTAACTCCACCATGCTCAGGCATCTGGCCAATGCCCCTGGCGTGTGCAAATTTTACGAATCATGAGACAGTGCACACCTGCACTTAGCCTAAATGTAAAAGTTTACATATACTAGGTATGTAAACTATTTTTGTTTTTCACCGAGTATAAAGGTGGGCAAGCACCTATGGGTAGACGCACTGCATAGGAATTTTCCCTGTTACAGAGAGACTCCTGGTGCCAGCTGCAATGGGACTTCTCAGCCAAAGTGTGGGCCTGGATGATGTTAAGGTGGTAATTGGTGATGTATCCTTTTCTTAGTGTCTGTAATGCTTTGCAGTAATGATTTGGTGCTTCACTCCTATTGCTCTTTTATCATATTGTGCATGACTAGTACCGTTTCCTTTTATCATATTCCATGCTATTTTTCCTTTATTATAATGTACTAAACTGCATTTATTCTTATATTTGATTTGGAATTCATTTTTACTTCGTATACAGTCAATCAGCAAAATAACATCACAGGGAAGAAACTGGAGAAAGCAGGAGCAAGAGAACGAGCAAGCCTAAGAATGAGGGGGGCACAAGGCATGAGCCAGAGCGCACTACAGGGTGGTAGCTGGAGAAAGAACAAGCAAGAGTGAGACACAGGGTACAAGCCAGAGAAAGAAATAGCCAGAAGACAAAGGGCAGGGGCTGGAAAGAGCATGCATGAGACACGGGGCAGGGTCCTGTGAGCGAGAGAGCATGACATGGGGCAGGGGTGAGAGTCAGAGAGAGACATGGGGAGTGGGCAAGGGGTGGGACAGAGGAGCTGCTGGGGGTGTCACACACAGAGTAACATGCACAGAGTATGCAAGACTGAAGATGGAAATTTATTTTTTGCATTTATCCAGAGAATAATAGTACACATCAGTGTTAAATCAGTATGCTGCTCATACAGGACTTTCATACAAAATGCATTTCTACAGTCACTTATTCATAACTTGAACTAGTTTCATACAGACAGACCCTTAAAACCACTGCTACTGTCGTGTTTTAACAAGGCACCAAATTAATGGTATACTGCTAATCAAATTGAAGTGGTTTCAAAAGGAGCCAGCACTGAAAATTATCCACTTGGTCTTCATTACTCACAAGCAGGATGAGCATACAGAACTGATTACAGCCATCCAATAAAACCTATCCACTTGGGAATAAGCTGTCTTTAAAACAACCACCAAACAAATAAATAAAGGGTCCCAACAGGATCAGTATTTGTCTCTGAGCACAGTAGAAATCAATAGCTTTCATTCACCTTCTACATTCTCCTGTAGAACAAACTAGGAGGAAGGAAGAAAAAGAAAACCTCTGATTTCCCAAGAGTTAATTTGACTGTGGGAAATTTCACACACAGTTTGGAGATCAGTTTTGCAATCATAACCTAAATTTTCCTCTCCTTAGGAATACCCACACACTTTCTCCTGGCATGCCTATGGAGCACTACATGGGGATGTCAGAAAAGACCATGCTGATTTAAGAATGATTTACTTCAAAAAAGAAAAAAAGAGAGGGGGAAAAATGTAAATATAGTGAAAAACAAGAAAATTTTGAAAAAAAGAGGATGTTAGTTAAATCCTTACAGTTAACAAAACAAGACCTTGGGAGAAGGAATGGACACCATAAATATGTCAAGCTGGGGCATAACAAGATAAGCTCAAGGAGAACCAAAAGGTTAATGAGACCAAACAGAAAATTACTGGAACTGTGTGTGAATTATCCTAAGTAGCATACTAAAAGATCCACCCTCGAGCAAAGAGAGCCCCCTACTAATAAAGCCCCCTCCCCACAGAACATGCATGGTAAAAAACACACCACTGTAACTTTAAATGGAGACAAGGCTTGTAAGAACCAATGAGAATTAAGTGTGACTAAACGTTAATTGTATAAAAAGTTTTACTATGTGTTAAGAGACATGCTAGCTTTGTGGATTCACCACCTAGCACCCATCTCTGCACAGACATGCAATAAACAAGTATCTCAACTGGGTGTGTGGATCTGCTCTTGCACACTGTGTGAAGAACCCAGAATTGGGATAACCATGTTGCATACAGAAAACCTCCAGCCCCTCTGGATGTCAAAGAGCAAGTAATATTGGGTGAGGACGAGGAGAGGAAGACTAGAGGAAAGAGAGATGTGAAAGATTCCACTTACTAAGTACTCAGCTTCATTATACATGTTGACTTTCAAACATTCTTTGAGCTGACGAATCATGGCTTCTACAAATTCCCCACCAAAGTTGTAGTTCCTGGCATTCAGCAACCCAACTAACGTTGTGTAAATGGTAAGCTTTTCTGGTAATAGACGTGCACTGGTTTAAATGAAGAAATCCAAGCATTTTGTTAGATGTTCATTTATCACATGCCAATCATTGCATTTACATAGCATCTTTGAATCTGCTTTGTATATGTTATGCTTCTCTTGTGTTTAAGCAAGGTAAACTGCTAACCTCATGTGTCCTGTCGACAAAAAATTACAGAACATCCTTTTTAGGACTATAATTCTTTAGGAATATATACACTACTTTTAACTACATTTCAATAAATTTTCTCTTTATTTTTAACTCATAAGCATTTAGGATTATAGTAGATTCTAAAACCTACAGCAACTACACTTTAAGACATTTTCAGCTGCAGTCTCCAACTCAGCAAAAACTTTTAATCTGGACAAAAGCTGTTATTGAAGCAAAGGACATAAGGTATAAGACTGGAATGACATTTGACAAAAGCTTCTAGTAATATAATTTTAAGTACTGCCCAAATATATAATTTAACAGATTTTTAAAATATCAGTCACTTTAAAGCAAAAATCTGTTAATTAAATATATATATATTAGTAACCATTCTGACTATTCTGCCTCGTTTTCCAATGTTTTATATACTCTATGGGAATATGACTGAACAATACCATTTAAGACAACTTGTTCAGTGTAGCATGTCAGCCATTCTATTATGCTAGAACAGCAAGAATACGCAAGACATGTAAACTTTTTACATCACTTAAAAATTAAATTTGATTGTAAGTATCTTGAACTTAAGTAAGCAATTTTCAGTATAAGGTCTTAAAGAAATAGACAGGTTAGATCCTATTGTAACCACTTATTTTCTTCAAATGTTTTGTAAATGTGTGAGCTAATTCCATGCCTTCAAAGGCATTCAGCTGTTGTTGGAAACATGTACTGTTTGATTTATGTTTATGAACAGTGCTACAAAATTGATTTAAAGTTTCCTTACAGCTATAGCACAAGCTGGCACTGAAACACCCCCACCCCCAATGTGGTATACTATTGCAGACCCCACACAATACTCTCCTGGGAAACTTCCCTAACGGCCCAACAGACAAAGCAACTCTGTTCCAGGACTTTGCTAGGGAGAGGAAGAAGTGCTGCTAGCCAAGGGCAGAGCCTACCTCTAGTCCCTTCATCTCTCCACTATTACATACAGGGTAGGTTCATGGAGAAAGGAGCACCTCAGCCCATAAGAAAGGGAACAGGAAAAGTAGAAATACACAGATAACAATTAGCACTTAACAGATTTTTGTTTTCCTTAGTGACCATTCAATTCAGAAACAAGATACTACCCAGCATATTCCCCATAGCAACAAGAAAGCAGCTCTGACATCTACTTTGCTTATGACCTCGTGCACACATTTCAAGTAGGAGTACTGCACATGGATATTTTCATTGATTTA
Source organism: Falco rusticolus (assembly GCF_015220075.1). Lineage (NCBI taxonomy): Eukaryota > Metazoa > Chordata > Aves > Falconiformes > Falconidae > Falco > Falco rusticolus. The sequence continues at coordinate 6,094,448 of NC_051209.1, read as the reverse complement.
TGCCTAAGCCAACAGACTAAGCTTCTCAAATTTCTTTTGCCCGAAGTAAGACAAACCCTAAGCAATAACAGTGTTCAAGAACTAAAAGCTGTTCACACCATTTAAAGTGCTTCAAATACTTAAACTTTTCTATTTAGCATAGATAACAGAGCACCTCCCAAATCTTCTGCATACGTACACAGCACAAAGAATTCTTAATATCTTGCTTTTATAGTTTGGTAGATCAGCTTCCAAGACACCAGCTAGACCTTCCAAGTTGCTCTCCAGAGAGGAAGTACTCTAAGAAAGAAAATGGTGTCTTCTCATCAATCAGGTATATCAACTATTCCCATAGTAACAAACAGAAGACAAGCAAATAGGATAAAACAAAATATTACTTTGCATTTTTTTTCCTGTTAGCAATGGTTCAAATCCCATTAGGAATTCACAATTTTTCTCATTTGCTAGAAATAAGAAGCAAAAATGACTAAGAGGAGCTTCAATTGTGAGTTTTCCATAGCAAGGAGCTCTAGTGTTTTCCTAGGAAGAGTTAACATAGCTTCAGAGGTCTCTCAGTAACCAAATTAAACATTACATTAATGACGTTAGGGGAAGTGAAACAACTACATAGCTTGTACGTGGCTTAAATTAATGTATAAGACCCATAATATTTGCTGTCACCCTTTTTTCTATGCTTGTTAAAAGCACCAAACCCAGCCAAGTCCCAAGATCAGTTGTGACAGTGGTGGAACCTTTTGTTGTTTGCTTGTTTGGGTATGTATCTCATTAGCTTCCCTCTACTCCCCAAAAAAACTGGAAGCAGTGATAAAGTTCAGAGTTGGAATGATACAATGCTGAAGTATAACTAGCAGAGGGGTATCAGAGGGATAGCACTTAAGAATTTTCTTTTTTTTAAAAAGAAAAAAAAAAGAAGTTTTACTGAGGCCAACAATTTTCCAGCTAGGAAGTTTCCAATGGATTTTCTTCTTTTGGATCGCTAATGTTCTATTAACACATTAAAACATATAAACCAAAGAAAACAACATATTACATTCAAGGACCCCAAGTCACAAAACAATATGGAAATAGTATTTATACCTTCTCTCCCACTCTGCATATTAAAGATTCAAGTCTCTCTTCAATTTCAGATGGCTCAGACGTTCTCCTCCTTTTGCGAGTTTGCCCTGTTTCAATACATTAAACGTTATTTGCCTGCTGTGGTGGGTTGACCCCAGCCAGCAGCCAAGCATGCACACAGCCACTTACTCACTCCCCCCACCCCCAACACAATTGAAGAAATAATAGGAAGAGCAACAGTGAGAAAACTCATTAATTGAGATAAAGAGCAGTTTAATGAGTGAAGAAGGGCAGCATTGCAGCACAAACAAACTAAACAAACTAGTAGGCTGCAACAAGGCTTTTACTGTCAGTCAGATTCTACTGTCCATGCTGTTTCTCCATCCTCCAGAGGTCAGACCACAATGTTCCTCTTCCATCCAACTCCCCCCCCCCCCCCCCCCCCCCATCTTCAGTGGCATTTAACTACTTAGTGGGAACGAGCTGCACATCATCCATGTCAATCAACCCACTGCCTGCGAGGCAAGGCCACAACTGCATATTATCAATGCTAATCAACCCACTGACTTCAATTCTCTACAGGGCAGGAGGAAAATAAGTGATACAAAGGCAGTCACTCACCACCTCCCACCAGCAGACCAATACCTATCCAGTCTGACAACCACTTTGGAAAGACTACCCCCCAACCTTTATTGCTGAGTATAACATTATATGGTACAGAACATCCCTTTGGTCAGTTTGGGTTAGCTGTCCCAGCTGTGTCCCCTCCCAACATCTTGTCTGCCCCCCAGCCTACTCACTGGAGGGGCAAAGTGGGAAAAAGAAAAGGCCCTGACACTGCAAGAAGTGATCAGCAATAGCTAATAATGTTGGTGTGTTATCAACACTGCTTTGGTCATAAATTGAAAGTACAGCACCATATAGGCTGCTATGAAGAAAGTTAATTCCATCCCAGCCAGACCCAATACACCTGCTTATTCTAAAAGAACTCTCTAGATACTTTTACCATTCCAGCAACATACTTTAAGTCCTGACAAAGCATTCAAAATTGACTCAATAAACAAGAAAAACAAAAGTATAGCCATGTTACTGATGACTTAATCCATGAAGTAGAAACAGTTAACATTGTAGCTATCTCAAATTTTGTTTAGAAATAATTCTGCATTTCTACTATTGTATGAGACAGTATATGTGAGATAAACTAAGCATACTTTACAGAGTTATCAGTTACTGTGTATTTTGCTTAATAACACCTTCTTCAGCATACATTAAAAAAAGATATTAAGAATCCTTGTTTATATTTTTAGGGGGGTTATAAGCTTAGAAAAAACTGCACATCAAAGCAATTAAAAAATAAAAGTGTGATTAAAAACCAGTTTATCTTTGCAATGAAAATCTGAAAAAGCTAGTCACAAAACTGTCCAACTCTCCACTCATGCAGATTTATGTTATAAAGAGAAACAGCACTTGTTTCAGTTTCTGAAGTCAGTTATTCTCCATTCTCAATGTTTTCTGAGCGTTTTCCATTAAAGCCTCTACATGATGTGAGAGCACATCCTTCTGACTACACATATGCAGAGCTGAGTGCTCTGATATAAGTTTACTTTCACCCAAGGCGCTCCCCGTATTTGAGGCAGACCGAAGCAACGGCTCAGGGCAGTCTTTAGCCCCAGTTACGTAAGCCGATTCCTTGCACCAGAACGCCCTACAAGTCCTGACAGAGGAACAGTGTGAGCCGCCACCACCCCGAACCAAAGGCGAGGCAACGCGGGGAGTTATCTCAGCCGAGACTTACCACTCCCCCAGCCCTAAGGATAACACGGCCCCAAGCGCAGGGCACGCGGAGTCCAGACCCTGGAACTCACTCCATCCATACTTACCATCGCTCTCGTCACTGTGCCGTCGCCGTCGCGACATAGTAGCACCACCCCTGCGAGAAATCTGCGTGTAAAAGAGGAAAAAGCAGGAACGCTATACCCACAGTCGGAGAAGGAAGAGCACTATGTAAAAACTATACAATAGGGATCAGAATATTTTCCTCTGCTTCCCCTCTCCCTACTTCCTGTTCGTCTCAATCTTCTTCCGGAGTAAAAGAGCAATAGGAAAAGCTAGTGCCTTCTCTTTCATGACTTCTCGCGACTCTCTGGGAGTTAGTGCTATTTTACCTGTTTATTGTACAAAGAACTTGGATGATTTCTAAGATGGGAGAATAGACACAAAGTTAGTGAATTTTCCATTAAATGAAAAAGTCGTATTTACTTTCACTTGTGCCTGATCTCTTTTGAAGGCTTGTATTTTGCCCATTGCATGTGTGAATTGCACTCTGTGTGCCCCACCCCTAGGATACCTTACTGATGTCTGGTGACATCCCAAGGTTTCTGGTAGGCTCCCAGACACAAGCCACACTAGCTCTGATGATCTGACAAGGTAAGAAAATCCCTTGACAGTTTGAAAAAGTTACTTGCTATAAGCAGGTTTGCATCTGGCTCACACCTCACATCAATTAGCACAAGTCCAAATTTCTCTTTTTTAAAAATTATATTTAGACAAGTGATACTCTGAGGTACAGAAAAGACCGTAGCTTTTGATCTTCCTTTACTCAACTGGTTTAGATCCCCTCTACAATTCATCCAGTTTCCTTGAACTCATTCCCAATTTTGTGCACCTTTCACAGCTGCTTACACCTGCACAAAGCATTACTGCTGTGCTGATACAGAAGCATTTGCCTACATTTATAATGGAAAAGATGGGGACTCTATAGGATCAACCCACTCCCACCCCCTCAAACTGTATTTTTCCTGCAGTGTCAAAGCAGACCTGTGCTAATGTTACCCAACACCTCATGTCTATAAAAAGACACACAGCAAGGAAAGCCAGCAACAGGAGGGAGTAGGAATAAGTAGGTCATGCTCTTCATAGATCCCTTTTCTCCTCCCTTGCAGGTACGTTAAGGGTTCAGATATGAGAGTAGATGCAGAAGAATCTAACTGTATGTTAGGGAGTCTTGTGCTTGTGCTTCTCAGAATGCATCCAAAAACTATCCATTTGAACAATTTGTGTTTCTTTAGATAATACAATTAACTGGATTCTTAGGATAAAATTTCTAAAATTCATCTTTTAATGAGACACTAATAAGTCCAGAAAACAGGAGTACTTGTGTCTAGTGTGTTAAAAGAAAACTTATCACAATATGCTGACAGAGATGAACTGTATAAGCATAGGTTAATTTATTTTGTCAGGTTTCCAAAGAACTGTGAATGTGGCAAATGTCCTAACTTTAGTGTATATTTCTCTCTTAGAACTAAATGATAAATAGATGTGCTAGCTCCACCAAGTTTTTTCACATCTCCTTGGAGAAAATTGGCTGCTTTTTGCGGGGTTAATGCTAAAAACGTGGGGGGTGGGGGGGTGGGGTTGTGCTGCCAAGTCTAAAATCCTCTATCTGCTTTAATTTGTCATGTTATAAGCAACAAGGTAGGAGAAGTACTGCTATGTTATTGTGAGGTGAAGGACCCAGGAAAGCTCTCTGGCAAAAGGCTCAGCGCCAGCACCTGCATCTCACTGGTAAGGTAATGTTTTAAGCAGCAGCAGTTACTTTCTTTACAGAGATTTGTCTTTGCTTAGTGCAGGATAATGCGTTTTATGGAGAGTGAAATTGTAATCTGTATTGTCAAGCATGAAAAAAGCAAAACAGCTGTCAACTTGGATAAAATCATAGGAATAGCACTGCTCATTACTCCATAATATCCTTGTTCCCTTAATTCCTCAGACTAGATCCAAGGAGGTCAGTCGGTCAGGTTTCTTAGGCTCCCTTTATAGCCAGTGGGGAAAGACTCCTCTAGAGGGCAAGTCTGAGCAGAAAATTAAACTATTTGAATTGTCTTCCCAAAGGAGTCTGTCTTTCTCTGTGCTGACAGTGGGAGAATGGTCTCCCTAGGCTGAACTTAACCATTGTGGTTACCCTTGAAGTTAACTCAGTTGCACTACTGACACTGGAAGATATATTTCCTAGCTTGACTGGAGTATCTCCAGAAATATCTGCCTCATTTCTCCTTCTCTTGGTGTTCCATTTCCCAGGACCTTTTTTCTAACGTAGAGTGTGATTTTTATTTTATTTTTATTTATTTACAGGCTTTGGATTCTTGTTCTGCCATTTTCTTGAATGCTGAATGTTGTTGTCAGTCACTTATAGCTTAACTGCATAGAAATTATTGTCTGAGTTTTGTCTGTATCCTCTGGTGCAGGATGAATTGTGCCATTGATGCTCTGTGTCCTTTGTGTCCTGTGTCCCAAACGTCATAATATTTTTTCCTTCTTTTTGTGCTTTTTTTTTTCTTTTCTGTATCATCAAAGGTTGGAACAAAACTTCACACAGCATTCTAACTCAGCTAACAGACTTGCATATCTGGTCTGTGACCTCCTTCCCAGAGCCAATACTATTTAAAGCAAAAGAAATACAGTATTCCGCAAATACAAAGACAGTCTTCCTTGTTCAGATTAAATGAAAGGAAGGTACCCCCCTCCCCCATAGATGTACACTTCTCTGCAGCTCCCAGGGTAAAATCTCTTGATGCTTCTTATCTCATAGTATCCCAGCTCTTTTTTCTCCAAGTGTATTTGGTTTATGTTGGGGGGAGAGGGGTGATGCAGGGGCTGCTCCTGTGTCACACAGTGCTGGTTCTAGCCAGCTTCAAAACAGACATTCTGCTGGCCAAAGCTGAGCCAATCAGCAAAGCTGGTGGCACTTCTTTGATAACATATTTAAGAAAGGATAAAAATCACTGCAGCATCTGTGAGAGAGAGGATTGAGAAAATGTGAGAGAAACAGCCTGCAGACATCAAGGTCAGTGAAAAAGGAGGGGGAGGAGGTGCTCCAGGAGCAGATACCCCTGCAGCCCATGGTGAAGATCATGGTGAGGCAGGCTGTCCCCCTGCAGCCCATGGAGGTCCACAGTGGTGCAGATATTCACTTTGCAACCTGTGGAGAGCTGATGCTGGAGAAGGCTCCTGGCAAGAACTGCAGCCTGTGGGTGACCCATACTGGAGCAGTTTGTTCCTGAAGGACTGTATCCCCTGGAAAAGACCCATGTTGGAGCAGTTCTTGAATTGCAGACTGGGAAGGACTCATGTTGGGAGCAGTTTGGGAAGGACTGTATCCTCTGGGAGGGACCTCATGCTGGAGCAGGGGAAAAATGTGAGAAGGAAGGAGTGGCAGACAGGAAGTGTTATGAAGTGACCACAACCCCCATTACCCATCCCCCCTGTGCTGCTTGGAGTGGGAGGAGGTAGAAGAGTTGGGAATGAAGTTGAGCCTGGGAAGAAAGGTGGGGGAAAGGTGTTTTAGATTTGTTCTAATTTCTCACTATCCTACTCTGGCATTAAATTAAATTAATTTTCCCCAAGTCAAGTCTGTTTTGCCTGTGACCATAATTGGTGAGTGATTTCCCTGTCCTTATCTTGACCCATGAGTGTTTTCATCTTATTTTCTCCCCTTGTCCTGCTGAGGAGGAGGAGTGAGAGAGTGGCTTGGTGGGCACCTGGTGGCCAGCCAAGGTCAAGTCACATCACCATACCAAGATAGATACTGCATTTGTCTTTTCAGTCAATTGAGGAATTTTTTCCCCCTCACTCCCTTTGATTCAATAAATTTTGTTTCACCGATTCAGAGATTTTGTTCATTTATGTCAGTGCTGTAGATGGAATGAATAAGCTAGATTTAATGTCAATATTATGCACTGACATTTTTCATTCTAGCTACCTGAATTACTGGGCACAATTCTACTGTCTGTCCTCAGGCAAACTTCCAGTGGGAGTTTCAACTTTATAACGGCTGTAGGATTTGCCTGTTAACCAGTCATCACTTTTTTTCTTGCACAAGTTTTTTGTAACTCTTTTCTATCATTCTTAAGAAAAGATACAAAAGTGGCTACTGAACATTTTTTCCAGTTCTTCTTTTATTGTATCCTTCTTTCTCAAGACCATTGTTAAGGGACATTAGGAATGGCCACCACCTCCAGCAGCTCTGGCCCAGGACTCCCTCCTGCCCGCCCACTAGAACCCAGCCTGGTGTGCTCAGGGACCTGGGGTTTCTGCCCAGGCTGAGTGACATAGCTGCCACTTTCCCATTTGGAGGTTCAACCAGTAGCAAAGCTGAGCACGTATCACAGAGACACATACACAGGACACTGAGATGGGCAATCACACAGACTGCCACAGACAAGGCACTACCTTCAACAGCACATACATAAAGGACTCACATAAAGCACAAACACAGACAGCCAAGTCTCCTTCCTCCTCTTTATCTGGCAGAGACAGAAGTTCACTAGTGAAGGCACACACACACAACAATCTGTGGATTCACAAACACACACACATTTGCGGATCCTTTGAATTCCAGCATGGTCCCTCTGTCTGCCTAGTACACCTGCACAGATCCCCCTACTCACCAGCTGGTCCAACTTGCAGTTTGCTAGTGAGTTACATGCACACACCTAGTCTGACTCCAGTTGCTGGCACCCAGTCCACTCACACAGTCCCCCCAGTAGCTGGCACTTAGTCCTTGCAACATGAATACACACAGAATAGAGAATGAGATTACACAGAGAGATAGTTAAGAAAGGATTTAATAATAAGATAGAACAGATGGCAGTGATCAGGCACAGGGCTCAGCCAGACAAGGGTACTGACTGACCATGTTTTACATGTAGTCAGCCCCTTTTGTCTACCCCCACTTTGTTCCTCCTTGCTCCTTCCCCTGCATGTTGCCTCATCAGTTGGCATAGTTCCACTGACCCCTTCCAAACTCCTGGGCCTGCTTCTCCTTTTGACTCCCAGGTACAAATTGCTTCAGAGTCACTCAGCTCTGTGCAGGCTGCACAGAGGTGAAGGAAGAGGTGTGTTCCAACCCCATCATTTCTATCACACACCTTTACTCCAACCACCCTGCCCCAATGAAGACCACACACTCCATATCTTTATCCTTGAAATGTATTCTTGTGCTCTCTTCCTCACTCTCTCTTAAGACCCTGGCTTAGTTTGCACTGGTACAAATGTACTGGTTTGGGTTCATGGAGAATTTGTTGTTGTCCCAGGCTACCTGTAAGGTGCACTGTTGATTCCATGAATCAGACACCTTTGTTTTCTAGAACAAATGCACAGAGTCAAGACCCTTCTCCCAGCTGCCATCAGTGCCTGACTGGAGGGAGTCAGGTGCTAACTCCTGCCTATGTCTGAGCACGTGTTGACTACTCTGTTCAAACAGTGACAGCAGCTGGAGGTACCTCTGGAGAGAAGTGTATGCCATTCTGATGAGCTTTCTCTCCCATAGTGCTATGGGTAGTGTATGCTATTTTTGAGGAGAAGCTATTTGCTCTTCCTGTTATCAGTATTGTTGTCTTCCAGACAGTTTTATTTGCAGAAAGTACCACTTCATTTTCTGTACATAACCAAATCAAAGATTAGAGATGGTTGTTCCCCTCAGGCCTCCAGGACCCTGCAATATTAGCTTCTAGTGAAGATGTCAAGACCAGAAATGCACTGTACTTGTAGCACATTCAAGTGGATAATTTTATCTTGACAACTAGATATTTTTAGTGTAGTGTTCTTGTATTTGCTTTTTTAGAGCAGCTGTCATGGTTTAACCCCAGCCAGCAACCAAGCACCACACAGCCACTCGCTCACTCCCCCCACAGCAGGATGGGGGAGAGAATCAGAAGAGTAAAAGTGAGAAAACTCGTGGGTTGAGATAAAAACAGTTTAATAATTGAAACAAAATAATAATAATAATGATAATAATAAAGAAATTGTAATGAAAAGGAAAATGACAGAAAGAGAAATAAAACCCAAGAAAGACAAGCGATACAAATGAAAACAATTGCTCACCACAAACCGACATGCTCAGCCAGTCCCCAAGCAGTGCCCCCCACCCTCCAACCTCCCCCCTAGTTTGATTGCTGAGCATCATGTCACATGGTCTCCAGATATTCCAATATCTCTTTGGTCAGTTGGGGTCAGCTGTCCTGGCTGTGTTTCCTCCCAAGTTCTTGGGCACCCCCAGCCCACTCGCTGGTGGGGCAGTGTGAGGAGCAGAAAAGGCCTTGACTCTGTGTAAGCACTGCTCAGCAGTATCTAAAACATCCCTGTATTACCAACACCGTTTCCATCCCAAATCCAAAACATAGCCCCATACCAGCTACTGTAAAGAAAACTAACTCTATTCCAGCCAAAACCAGCACAGCAGCCTAGGAGGAGCTCACTTTTTTCCACACCTTTAAAGTTGTTGTGTTTGAAGAAATTGTACCTGTGGGTACTGATACAAAAACTACCTCCTATAGAGAAACTGGTAAGCTGATTTAAGGAAAATTAAAACCTGTTTTTAAAAGAAATTATAACTTAAGCAAGAGTTAAGTGAAGAAAAAAAATCACCTTCAGCAAAAAAGTTTCCTTTTGCTCAATTACTAGGATATGGGGAAGGAAGATGTGGAAAATTGATCTGTTGTTGGTAGTCAGAGTTCCTGGTGCAGAGTGTGGGAGAAGAGGATAGAGAATGTATGAGAGGAGTATGGAGACTGTCTGACCATTACTGATGGGAGATAAGAGAGAGGAGGATAGAGAATGTCTGAAGAGAGATGTATGAGAGGAGGATGGAGAATGTCTGACCTGGCAGGAGATGAGAGAACAGCTGGGTATTGTGAAGGAGAGTAAGAAACAAACATGGTTATCTAGTAGTCAAAAGGTGTGTGCATGCTTGTAGTGATATATAGCTATGTAACTGCATGAATGGTTTCTGCCCTGAGCCTGGTGGTACATATGGTTGAAATTTGTATTTGGGCTTAGAGATATAAATATGAGCTTCTCTGTACAATAAAGTGTCTCTGGCTGCACCACAACTGGAGTCCATGCCTTCATACGCCACACAGAGGCTTTGCTGGATCAGGCTTTGGTTTGCTCAGTCTTTAACTACTTTGAAAAGTTAAGACTGAACTGTTTTATTCATAACTATAATAGCACAAGTGACATCAGTTATCTAGCATTGGGGTAATAATGTTGTGCTTTGGTGTGAAAATCAGTCACAAGGCATTTGCTTAAGGAGGACATAAGGAGAAATTACATATAATTGTAGAGGACTGAAGGCAGTGGGTTGATTAACATTGGTAATATGCATCTGTGGCCTTGCCTCAGAGGCAGTGGGTTGATTGACATGGATGATGTGCAGCTGTAGCTCGTTCCCGCTAAGTGGTTAAATAGCACCGAGGAGGGAGGGAAGAGAGGCTGGATGGAAAAGGTCCTGGATGAGGGAAGAATCTGGATGTAGCAGAGACAAGTAGGTGTGTAGTTGGGCTTCTGGAGGATGGAGAAACGGTATGGATAGTAGAGTTTGACCTATGGTAAAGCCTTGTTGCAGCTTGCTTGTACTGCAACAATGGGTGCTCTGTGTGAGGCAAACTGTTTTGGACTCAAATTACTATATATAATGATTAGGAAAATTTTTTTGGTATGTTAATATATTTATAACTGGTCTAAATGTTTAAGACAGCTCAGAAATGGTACTGTATAAAGAGCTTCAATGAATTGTCTTTGTGGTTAGCCAGTAATAAGAATCAAGCTGCATCTGAAGAGAATTCTATAGAGTGTTTCTGTGGACTTCACAGGTTTTGGAATGAAAACTAAAGCTCTACTTCAGCCAGGAGCTCTGCTTGGCCTTGAGAAAATACTCAAGTCCCACTCAAGTTTTAAGTTTAGCATCATTGTGTGCTTTACTCAATTAAAGGCTAGTGATGGCTGTTATGTGAAGGGGGGGAGAGAGACTTCTCTCAACCCATAGTGCAGGTGTCCTCAAACTTTTTAACCAGGGGGCTGGTGCACGGATGAAGTGGCAGGAGGTCATCTGCGCTGCTTGGTTCCCCCCAACCCCCGGCAGGGGGGTTCTGTAAATACCGGGGGCCAGTTTGAGGACCCCGGGGTCCTCAATCTGGCCCGTGGGCTGTAGTTTAAGGACCTCTGCCCTAGTGTTTGATCTGTCTACCAGTGCTCCAGGAAAGCTGAGATCCTTGTGCCAGACCAGTCTGTCAGTGTCCTGTTACAGGGACTCTTCACTGAACAGTCTCACTGGATCGGAAGGCAATTTGATTGACTTGTTCAGGGAAGTGCACCAATAGCATCAGGGGACCAGTCAGCAGGCCTTCCCACTTTATATAAATGTTACCTGCTGCCAGCGACTGCTAGTGCCCACGAAGGACTAATACTAACAGTTTATGGAATAAAACTCTTTATTAATATAAAATCATTACAAATTAAGGTTTGTGATTGTGGGTGATAGGGACTGTCTGCATAAACAAGCTTGAAGTGATATACAGGTCACAACACAGGAGCAAGCACAGGAACAGGACAACTCAGTCAATGATTCCATTGACACTGGTAAACCTTTCGATCCAGGTCCTATAGACCCAGAAAAGGACCCAGACTCCCCCCCCCCCCCCCCCCCGGTGTCTGTCCTGATGCACTGACTGTATTTTCATGGAGGGTGAAAGGGGGTCAGAGGGATCAGTGGCAGGAATGCAAGTCAGAAGTGCTTAAGCAAGGAGATTTGGGAGTCGCTAGGGCATGTTCAGTATTTTGTCAGACAAATCAACCTGCAGAGTGGCAGCCTGTGCAATACGAGGCTGTTAAAGGGTTAAGCAAAGCAGTGCGGGAAGGGAGGATTCATAATACATTTGCTATGTCCCTTCTTGAAGTGATGGCAGAGCCTTACACACTCACACTGCATGATTGGAAGTTATGGCTTTGTATGGTACTAACTGATACAGTATATGATGTGGTTATTTGATTTTTGTGAGCTATGTGTAGTGGCCTTGACTGAAAACCTTAATCGGGGAATTGCTGTTAACTATGAGCAGTTGGCTGGAGAAAATAATTGTGCTGATTCTGTGACTCAGGCAAGGTATGCCAGGGACAACTGTTTGCAAATGAAGAGATGGCTATTAAGGCAGTCAGGATGCGGGAGTCTTGCCACAGTCTTGCAGGGTCCTAGAGAGTCTTATACTAACTTGATTGATTGGCTTCAGAATATTTTGCAACCACAAGTCGAGCATGAGGAAGCTCAAGGGTTGCTTTTAAGACAACTAGCTATGATAATGCCAATGAAAATTGTAAACAGGCAACTTTCACAATCGCAACCCCAACATGTGTCAAATGATTGTAATGCAGAACTCACAGCAGACTGTAACTCTCAGGTTGAGTTTTGGAATGCAGCATAACAGTTTTTCTTTTTTGCTTCTCTAATCTCTTCTGTAGAGTAGTACACACTCTTAACTTGCTTAGTGATAAATAGGTGTCTGCATGCTTGTAGTGATATATAGCTATGTAACTACATGAATGATTTCTGCCCTGAGCCTGGTGGTGTGTGCAGCTGTGGTTTGTGTCCGGGCTCAGATGTAAATAGGGGCTTCTCTGTTACGGTAAAGTGTCTCGGGTTGCATATAAAAAAAAAATATGGGGGGGAAAATCAAGGGAACAACCCCAGAGGCATGTTGAGAGAAAGCATGCTATGTTTTGAATTTTCTGAAAATCTGTCAACCATGCGGTGCCTCCCATTGTGTGGCACGTTGTTACTTGGTGACAAGCAGCAAAAGCACGAAGGCGTCTTAGTACGCATGAAAGACCCTCGTACCAGGCATTGGTCGGGACCCCATGAATTCTTACCTTGGGGAAGAGGTTATGCTTGTGTTTCTACAGATGAAAGTCTAGGTCTACGATGGATACTTGCTCCCTGTGTATGGCCTGAGCTTAGCGTGCCGGATCGTGGGAGAGCTGCTGCTGCCAGTCAACCCAACAACTAATGTGTGGCCTCCTTACTGAACCAGTCTTGTTTGGTGTGCCCTTCCTGACTTGCAGACATTGTTGCAAAAAAGTGAATGTATGTAGGGAATGAAGAATCTTACTGAAAGCCTTGATATTAGGGATAATTGATTACCTCTGTATAATGTTAATCCAAAAGAAGTTGATATTGTTTGCACTTTGAATGTTGATAGTTGTCTTTATGTAGATGCTAATGTGGTAGGAGGCTATGATGGGACCGTGACACCCACATAAATCAACACATGAACATGCTGATAAGCATAATAGGCTTAAATGCAATATAGCTTTGGATGAAGCATGTAATGATGTTGTGACAGAGGGAAGACACAGTCACTCAATATGAGTGATCAGCAGACTTTCTTTATTGTCCCTTACAGTCACCTTTTATGCCTTGTTATAATTAGCTCATACATATTACAAAAGTTAAGCTCATTATTGGTTAGTTGCCTAAATACCAAGCCCGCCCCTAGTTTCTCTTCTGTAGTTATCTGTTCCCACCTGCAACATTCTTTACCGACCGCAATTTTCCTGTTATTGTATAACAAGAACAGCCAAGGACAGTGTATTTTTGCTTTACTTCAGATAAGCTGAGAGCGATGTGCATTTTTGTCCAGCCAGCTGGACTATGTCTATGTGACCCTTTTCAGCTAGCCAGTTATCCACAATTCCCCCGTTTTTATTTTGGGCGACATAGGCCTGGTTGACCATTTTCAATAACAGCGTTTTAACACAGGAAAATACACAGCCAACTTATAAAATCTCAGTTCAGAAGTATAATTCCTGAAATACTTGAAAAATAAAGTTAGCTTGAAGTTTTAATTTAGATGCTCTTTCTGTTCCAGTGATATAAAAAGTTTAAAAAATTCAAAGGTAATTTTAAAGTTCTGAACATGGACTAATGCAAGCTCAAAACCCCAAAAGAAACCAAACTGATGTTTGACCAGGAATATTTGCAAATATTTTAGTGGAAAATCCCTGACCATTAACAATTTTCTGTCCAAATAACTGCCCTTATGCAACCAACCAGTCCATACATTTTCTGAAGAATACCTCATTGATATCAAAGAATTAACAAAGGGAAAAAATTAGTTCTAAGCTATATACATTCATAAGTGTTTTTTTCAATAGTTACATACAGATTTACACACTAAGCCATAATGGCTTGTAGGTGATACACACAAGAAGAGTACGTTGCTTATCTGTCTGAATGTCTATGCTAAATTTGACAACTGTGCCACAAGCCAAGCCTACATGGGTGCTGTGTGTTATGCACGTTCCTTAACAAACAGAAGTATAATAGACAAATTCCCAAGATCTAGTCCCCAACCTAATTATATTATTTTGTAGCCAATTAAGGAAAATAACACAAATGTGCATATCTACATGTGCACACACCTTTTAGTTCAGAACCAATCTGCGATAAAAGGCCTTAGCCTTATGGCATCATTGAATCTTAACGAGTACAGTAATTAAAAATGCAGTCTTACTGTAAGTGCGATTTATGCTGACATTCCCTCAAATGCTACACGTGAGTATTTCTCACTCAACTGCCTCAAGGTAAAATAGTAGTATTTGTTAATATGTATTAAAAAATCATTAATTCTCTACAATAGCAGTTGACTTCCATAACACTATGTAAGCAAAAGAGGCTTAAGATGGGTTTTCTGAATGCTAACAATTTATTTTAGACTGTCTAAACTCGGGTCTTGAAAGATTTCACTCTGCCAGACATAGAAACACTGTTGCACTCCAGTTGTGATATCCCTTTTCCCAAGTTGTCACATTCACATCTCGTTCAAGCAACATTATTGTCAAAGTTTCTCTCTGCTACATAAAAGCATATTGCACTTGTAGATATAAAAGACAGCACCCTTACTTAGATTATTACCTTATTACCTCATAACTCTTAGTATACCTTGTATCTCTGATTTCATCACTTCAAAAATTCACCAGAAGCAGATAAAACCACAGCATCAGACTAAACTACACCTTAACTGCTGATTCAAATAAAGGCATTCTCTTCAGATATGCCTAATGCTTACAAATAATTTTGGCTGGTTTTGATCAAAAAACTATTATTACAATAATGATCAAAAATAATAATCCCGTTTGCAAAATGCCTTTAAGCCAGCCTCCTAGTCCCAACCAATTTCCACATTCAGAATACAGCATAAATACAGAATACAGAATTATCTCCATCAAGGCAAAAAGGCTTCTCTTTAAGCACAGAGATGTTTCCTAGTTCAAGGCAGAAACCCATTTCTTGTAGGGGACATCTGAAGCACTTTTTTTGGTGGGTTTGTAATCAATTCCGTATTTTTCCTTGAGAAGCTTAGGCTGTTCCTCTTGTTTCAGGAGTGTTTCCAACTCTGATTTGTCGAATAGGTCCGTATTTCCCAAAGATATCATACATTTCCTCCGCTGTGATTTCATACGGCAGGTTCCGAATATAAAGGACCCGATTGACCTCTGGGGGCAGCCGGATGTCAGCTCGCTTGGCCGCTTGCATCGCCATGGCGCCGATCGGAGGGGGGGGGGGGTGCCGCCTTGGAGAGAAACCGCGGCCGGGACGGGGCCTGCCGGGCTGCGCCGCCGCTCGCCGCTGCCGCGGGGGTCCCGGACGCTATCCCATTCGCTAATAACCCGAGTAATTCCTTTTTACAATCTATGTCCTGAACGCTCCGCTTTTCTAAAAAGCATATGAGCGAATCGTACGTCGCTTGTCCCTCCATACCTTCGTCAGCGCTGTTGCAGCCTTTGCGAGACTTCGGCGACGCGTGGCCGGCGGGACCCTCTGTAGGTGCTCCCGGGCGCGGGGACTGTGCCCTTCCGCCTCCTGCGCTGCTTTCAGGACCGGTACCCGAATCTCCGTCGAACCGTGGCTCGCAGGTTCAGCCCTCTCTAGGGTCCCTGTTCGGGCGCCATTTGTCGCGACGGAGGGAAGACACAGTCGCTCAATATGAGTGATCAGCAGACTTCGTTTATTGTCCCTTACAGTCACCTTTTATGCCTTGTTATAATTAGCTCATACATATTACAAAAGTTAAGCTCATTATTGGTTAGTTGCCTAAATACCAAGCCCGCCCCTAGTTTCTCTTCTGTAGTTATCTGTTCCCACCTGCAACATTCTTTTCCCACCGCGATCTTCCTGTTATTGTGTAACTTTTGCTTTACTTCAGATAAGCTGAGAGCGATGTGCATTTTTGTCCAGCCAGCTGGACTATGTCTATGAGACCTTTTTCAGCTAGCCAGTTATCCACATAATGATGTAGTTGATTTATGGAACTGATGGGAACGTATTGCAGCAGTTCTTCTCTTATCCGGAGCAACAGTAGGGAAAGCATTAAAGAGTTAAATCACCTTGTTTGGTAGGCAGTTAAGAATGTGAGTCAAATTTGCCACTATGGCATACAAAACAGAGCAACTATTGGCTTTTTGTTGTTGGTTCAAGGACACGGCTGTGAGGATTTTGATGGTATGTGCTGCATGGATTTTAGGCGCCCCATTGCAGCAACATGTTACCAAAATCTGAGAAAATGTCAGCCTTTTTGGCATCCATTCACTCAATTGGCAGTATTGTTTGTTTGCTGTTACCTTGGTTGCTGTCATGTTTGCAAGGGCCCTGCAGAACATGGCAAACCTGGTACTAGCTGTTCAAAAACAAAAAGGGGGAAATGTAGAATTGTATGGAACAGAGACAGTGGGTTGTTTTGACATTGATAATGTGCAGTTTTGGCCTTGCTTTGACGATGTGCAGCTGTGATCCTGCAGCAGAGAGTTAAATAACTTTTAGGGAGTATGAGAAGAAACTAGGGTGAGACAGAAACAAAGGAGGAATGTGATCTCACCTCTAGAAGATAAGGAAACAGCATGAACAGTAGAGAGTAGCCTATAGTGAACAGTGCTAAGGAAAGTGTTGTATGAATTTGACTGTTCATTCAAACTCTATTCATAAGCAGCTTGCTGAGTTGAGAAAAAATGTACAGGCCGTAAAGATTGAGAACGGGTTAATAGACTGGCTACAGAGTTTAGGAATTACTGGATGGTTAAAAGATTTCTTTCTGCACAGAATAACGGTATTAATTGCCATTGTAATCTTTTTAATGATATTAGGCTGTGTGTGGAATTGCTTTATGAGAATGATGAACCGAATGATAAAAGGGGTCTGGATCACTCAAAAACAAAAAGGGGGATTTGTGGAATGGCTGGAAGAAAACGGGCATATTATGAGCAATCCAGACCGAATAACTCGGTTGTAATAACAGGCTGCAGCCCTAACAAGCTGCAGGTGTTATGAAGGACATATGCAAGGCCAAGGGAGATAAACTGTGTATTCACAGAGAGATAAGAGAGTTGGACAGAAAGATGAGAAAAAACAGGATGCCTGCACAAGGGGGGAGCAGCGTGTGGGCACCACACCGGGACCAATCATAAGGGAGGTGGAAGCGTGTGGACGAGTGGTTTTAACCTGTCACCTTTTACATAACAAAACCTTTCGTAGCGTGTGTATCTTTTGCTGAGAATATAAATTGCTGTAAGTCTTTTAATAAAGTGGCACTAACTTGATCACATTGGTTATATAAGTTGTGTCCGAGCCTTCTGCGTCAACATACAACCAAACTATAATCACTAATAACAGCTAGTGTGGGTTAGTTACTTAGCATGCATAAGTCAATGTTCTTGCCCAATAGGCATCCCTATGGGGGAGAAGACAGGTTCAGCCCGTCAACTGATCCCAGGAGTTACGATGGAGTCTTCCCTAACTTCTCCCCTCATCTGTCCACGTTTTATACTTCATAGTATATTGCATATTCATTCATACATGGGATTGGTTACAAGTTTCTCGCTTCCAATGCGAATTAGTACACATCCTGAGATAGCACTACTGAAGTTCTCTACTAACTACACGTGCTCCTCAAGCAGGGTTTTGCCCTCTTGTGGTGGTGGTGGTGGGGGAGCTATTTGAATTGGAGGTCATGGTCTCCCACTACCACTGTTATCTTTGTCCTATTTTCAACTAATTTTCTGTTGATGTCAGTGGATTGCAACACCTTATCATCCTGTTTCCTCTCATAGCCAAACCTACCCTCACTTGAAGGTTTCTTTCTGTGTAACTTAGATAACTGTGTTCTTTTCACTGTCTGTTCTGTGTTTCTCATGCTCCCCAAGGCTGACTACCTTGATTAGAAGTCCCTTCATTCATAACAGCTTTAGAGAGAGTCAGTTTGACCTAGCTCTGTGAACACTGAATCAGAGTTGGGTAATTCGGGAGTTTAGACAACAGTTTCTCCTCCCTCTGGACTTGTTTCTGTCCAGGACTAGTCCATTTCCATCACATTTAGGTGGCACTTGAGTGACTCTAGTCATACATATTGTTGTTGCTAACTGGTATCATGTGCCCAGTGAGGTGTAGTAGTACCTCGGAGGCAGGTAACTTTGAGATGGAGGTGTGTGTTAGTATTACAATGAGATTATTTAATCTGAGGAAAGTCATTTTGCCTCAATGGCTGGCTCAGCCACAGACATCTCATGGATTCTTCATGTGATAACTGGTATGTAGCTTATCAGCTGTATGGTACCATCAAGTTCCCATTCCTGCAGGGAGCACAACAGAGCCTGGTCACGGGGTCTCCACTCCTCTCCATCCTCCATCACTCCTATCAGCATGTGCTGAGCTGGCAGGGTGTGTTGCTTAGGGAACTGTAGTGATGTAGATTCCGTGCATGCCAACCATCCTGAAGGTGATACCTGTATTTTACCCTTAAAAACTTTCTTTAATACTACACTTCTATTAGGTCCCAGTTTTCTCTAATCCCCCCCCCCCCCAAGTAATTTTCCCACACCTAGAATTGCTTCTGTTGAAATTTAACAATAATGTTCCTGCTTACTTCACTGAAGCAGAATCAGTCCCTAAATTTGGATGTGCACCTGACACAGATTGTGTCTGTTTTGTTCTGTTTGTAGCTGCTTAGTACAAATTATGGCTTCCACTGGTATTTTCTGCCACAGATGCTCCTGTACTAAGGCCAGTGATATAGATGGAAATTGGCAGAATGTTCAGGTGCTGATACTGCAACTTGCTGTGCAGCATTCCTCTCCTCCTATTGTGTTTGCATGCAGTTCCATTTATTGCCGTGGGACTTCCCGTGTAACTCAGATATAGAATCGTAGAATCATAGAATGGTTTGGGTAGGAAGGGACCTTCAAAGATCATGTAGTCCAACCCCCTCACCATGGGCAGAGACATCTTTCATTAGAAACCTGACCTTGGACACTACCAATGATGGGGCATCCAGAACTTCTCTGGACAACCTGTTTTCCAGTGTCTCACCACCCTCATGGCAAAAAAATCTTTCTTATATCTAATCTAAATCTACCCTCTTTCAGTTTTAAACTGTTGCCCCTTGTCCTACAGGTCTTAGTAAAGTTTCCCTCCATCTTTCCTATAAGCTCCCTTTATCTATCGAAAGGCTGCAATAAGGTCTGGACCAGCTCTAACAGTTCCACATCTTTCTTGTTTGGGGACCCCAGAGCTAGATGCAGTACTCCAGGTGAGGTATCACAAGAGTGAAGTGGAGGGGAAGAATCACCTCCCTCAACCTACCGTCAACAATTCTTTTTATTCAGCCCAGTTATCAACTATGTCTGCCAGTTCCCTTCGGACCCTGGGATGCATCTCATTGAATCCAATGGACTTGTGTATGTTCAGGTTCCTCAGGTGGTCTCAAACCTGATCTTCTCCTACAATGAGAGAGTCTTTGTTCCCCCCAGCCCCTGCCTTGAGGTTCAGGTACTTGAGAGATGTAGGAACAGTGATTGCCAGTGAAAACAGAGGGGAAAAAAATCATTAAGTACCTCAGCCCTTCTCCATGTCAGTTGTCGATACTTCTCCTTATTTGTCAGAGTGGGTGCATTTTCTTTAATCTTCATTTTCTGGCCAACGCAGCTGTAGAAGCCCTTCTTATGATTCTTCACATCCCTTGCCAAATTCAGCTCCAACTGTGCCTTAGCTTTCCTGTTCCTATCCCTGCACACCCAGGCAGCATCACTATATGCTTCCCAGAACACATGTCCCTGCTTCCACTGCCTGTGGATTTCCTTCTTGCGCTTCAGCTCAACCAGAAGATCCTTACTCAGCCATGCTGGTCTCCTGCCTTCATTGCCTGATTTCTTATCTGTGGGAATTGAGAGCTCTTCTGCTCTAAGAGAAATGTCTTTAAAGAGGTGCCATCTCCTTTCTGCTCCTTTATCCCTGAGGGTAGTTTCCCAGGGGGTGCCATGCACTAATTTATTAAACAACTGGAAATTCACTGTCTATCACCAGCCCTGTGGAGAAGGACTTGAGGTACTGGTAGATGAAAAATTGCACGTGAGCCGGCTGCATAAAAAGTAGTGTTGCCAGCAGGTTGAGGAAGGCAATTCTCCTCCTTTACTCTGCTTTCATGAGACCCCACCCGTAGTACCACATCCAGCTCTGGAGCCCCCTGTACAAGAAATACATGGACTTGTTAGAGCGTGTCCAGAGGAGTCCACGAAAATGGTCAGAGGGCTGGAACACCTATCCTATGATGAAAGACAGAGAGAGTTGGTATTTTTCAGCCTGGAGAAGGCTCTAGGTAGACATTATTGTGACCTTTCAATAGATAAAGGGTCCTTTATATATTATATAAAAGGGCGGGGGGGGGGGACGACACGACTAGATGATCTTTAAGGCCCCTTTACAAGCCAAACCATTCTATGATTCTATGATTAAGAAATTATCCTTGATGTTCTCCAAGAGTCTCCTGGACTGCGTACAGCTTGCTGCGCTGCTTTTCCAGCAGCTGTCAGCGTGGTGGAAGTCCCCCAGCAGGATCAGAGCCTGTGAGTGTGATGATGCTTCTAGTTGAAGTAAGAATGTTTCATCAACATCCTCCCCTTGATCAGATGGCCTGTAGTAAACACCAACTATGAGGTTTCCTTTGTTGGGTTGACCTCTAATTTTCACCCATAAGCTCTCAACCTGTTCATTGCTGTCTTTCAAAGACAGCTCTGTGCAGTCAATCCATTTAATTTTTTTATACATAGGGGGCAATCCCCGGCTCTCCTTCCTTCTGAAGTTTATAGCCATAGATTGCAGAGCTCCAGTCATTTGATTCATCCCACCACATTTCTGCAATAGCAATTATATTGTAGCTTTCTAGCTGCACAGTGTCTTCCAGCTCCTCCTGTTTGTTACCCATGCTGAATGCATTGGTGTAGAGAGCACTTCAGTTAGGCTGTTGACCATGTCACCTTTTTAGAGGAACAAGCCCTAATTCCTTTGAGGCATTTATCAGGTGTTGCCTTGTTGGTTCCTAACACAGCAGCAGCCCCTGGCTCTTCTCTGTTGCTCAGAACTCCATCCCCTTCACCTGATAAATCATACATATTAACAGATCTGTGACAAGATCTGATGGCAGTATTATCCAACCTTCTTGGGTATTGCAGTGTCTTGGTGCTCCACTGCCTAATGGAATTCTTAATCCTGAGATAAGCACTCTGCTCACAGTGCCTGTGGAAAAGTAAGTGCCTAAGAGAAGCTTTACCTAGATTAGTCAGGAATGAAAGACGGAGGACTAGACAAGGCTTCTGGCCTTTAGTAGCTGAGATGGGTAGGTGCCTGTCTTCACTAAGGAATGCACCTTTCTCTGCTATGGATATAGAACTCTGAATACGAGCTTTTGGCATTAGTTGCAAAGCCTAGCATAAATTGTAGCTAAGCAATTGCAGCATTTGCCCTCAAGGTGGGAGATCTGTTTGAGTAGCAACTTAATGTCATTCAGGCTGGGATTTTTCCTGAAGAGAAAGCAATGACTACATGTGGTGGGCTGACCCTTGCCAGCAACTAAGGACATGAGCTGCTCGCTCACTCCTCCACCTGTCAGGTTGGGGAAGAAAAAAGGAAGAGCAAAAGCAAGAAAACTCATGGGTTGAGATAAATACAGTTTAATAAATGAAGAAAAAGGAGTGGGGAACAAGTGATGCAAAGGCACTCACCACCTCCCACCAGCAGAATGATACCCAGCCATTCTCCAAGGAATGGCTACCTTGGAAAGACTACCCCCCAGGTATTTTGTTGAGCATGATGTTATATGGCATGGAATATCCCTTTGTGTTCCAATGATTATTTAATTAGTTCTGCAGATTAGTGCAGATGACAAAAGAGAGAAATTCCGCTCCAAAATAAGCAGGTTTGTGGCCGCTGGAGCATTTGGCTAGGACATTCAGGCAAGAGCCTCTGACTTGAATCAGAGCAGAAAATGAAATGTCCCTCCTATATTCCAACTCCCAACCAATTGGATATTCCAAGGATGGTCAGATCTTGCTTCTTTTCTCCATGGATCAGAAATGGCACACTGGAGCTGAGAAATTTTCTGTAGGTGAACTCCACGAGAATTGGTTAATGACCAGCCACCATGAGGCACCACCCTGAGAGATGATCAATGCCCTGAGCCTGTCAGTGTTTAAGAGGCATTTGGACAATGCCCTTAATAACATGCTTTAACTTTTGGTCATTCCTGAATTGGTCAGGCAGTTGGACTAGATGATCGTTGTAGGTCCCCTCCAACTGAAATAGTCTTCTGTTCTGTTCTATTCCATGAAGTCAGCACAAAGCACTTTCAAAGGCTTTTCTGCTGAATGTGTTGGGTATGTGTGTGTATGTTTAAACTGTACCATTAAATATCTATTTGAGTTCATTATCAAGCCAGCATTAAGTATGGGCAACCCACCAATCCCATCTGGAACTGGCTAGAGTTGTGGAGCATATGTGGTG
Source organism: Falco rusticolus (assembly GCF_015220075.1). Classification (NCBI taxonomy): domain Eukaryota; kingdom Metazoa; phylum Chordata; class Aves; order Falconiformes; family Falconidae; genus Falco; species Falco rusticolus. Next base: position 6,071,740 of record NC_051209.1, on the reverse strand, counting down.
TCTTCTGATGGCCACTGAGAAGGTGCGACTTCTCAGCCTGTCATTTCCAGTATGTGATTTGGGCAATCTGGTACAAGCCTGCTGTCACTGTCTCCAGATTTTCTGCCAATTTGCTTTAAACAGGCACTGTGCAGAGAGATTTTCCAGCTAAAAGGAGGGATTCACAAATACCTGGTAGAGGGTTTTGATAGATTCTATAGGGGGAAGCTTTTGGTATTTGATGATCATTATACCATTTGTTCTAATGAAGATATTTCAATCAAAGTAACTGAGCAGAAAAGGCTGGGGTTATATTGCAACAGTCTCTATTGAGTTGTCTAGGGCAGAGGGAGTCCAACTACCCTATGGACTTCTTCATCTTACTCTCTCAGTGCTGCTCCTTTCTCTGGTGATCAGCTATTGCACAGCTTGAAAGGCAGCTAAAATGAGAATGAGAGCAAAGGGAGCACAAGGCAAGGTCCCCTTAAAGCTGGTCAGTAAAACAGTGTCCCCCACAGAATGGCTGCTGTTATGAGCCACTAGCAGCTGTAGAGGTGTCAGATGCTACTGCTCAACTGTCCAGTTGTTGCTCACAGCACTGATCAAACCATGTTTGGCCCTAGTGACCAAGTCACAAAATGCTTCTCATGCTTGCCACTAGTGCCTGCTCCACTAATCTCAGTGAACATAAAAATAGACTGGCCAATCTAGAAAGTTGTGGCACCAGAGTATGGAGCACTCGGTTGTTTCTTGTTTGAAAAGTTTGTGGCCTTCAAAATTCCACTGACCTCTAGTTAAAATTGATAAAAACATTGCTGTCTTCTGACTGGGGTTGTTCTTCAGCTATTTCAACTGAAATAGCTAGTTGCTGAGAAGAGTCAGATACAGATATAGAAGGAACCTGGCTGTAGCCTTTCTTTAGGGATTAGTGCTGTTTTTTTCTGAGGAGGTAACTTTTTGATCATCAACTGTCATTCTTCTGCATTTCCTGTACTATCCACCTTGAAGGTGCCTGACTTGATGCAGAGATCCAACATATTTTGAGATATCATGGTCATCCCTATAGAAAGATCAAAGGGGGAGTGTTGAGGGTGGCTTAAAGGGGCAGGCACCACCTTGATGGTGAAACTGAATTAGGAAAAAAAGCTTTCTGTTAGAAAGTCCTGATCTGTATTGTGGATGGATTCTACCAGAACTCCAAATGACACCCCATGCACACAGAGACAGGCCATTGCTTACAGACAGAGGCAAGTCTTGTGGTACTCTTTTTCCAACAGACAGCATTTCCTGGGGTGATGGTTACCTAACAGTACGTTTCTTGTTCTTCTAGCAGCAAGAGTCTGTAAATCTAAGTGTCTGTTCTGAACTGAAGGAAGCAGTAGCAAGCACTGTTTTCCTGGTCAGACCCTATCCTGAGAGGCAGCTTGCCATAAGCTTTTGATATCAAAATGCCTTTCCTGGAAAGGACTAGACTTTGTCTCAGGAAGGCCAGGCTGAAACAACAATAGAATACCTGGAAGACAATGAGTAACCACTTGAAAGAGAGATTGAAGCCCCTTGTGCCACAGAGGTGGACATTTTTGATTGGTCTTAGCTGCATACACAGAAGACCTGCAGAAGCGACAGATGGAGCAATATAACTCTTAACTGCTGCTTCTCCCTTCAGCATGTGGATGCTGCAGGACACTGGGGCCAGTGTAAACTGCTCCAGTCAACACAGTTGTGCTGGTTTTGACTGGGAAAGAGTTGATTTTCTTCATAGTAGCTTGTATGGGGCTATGTTTTGGATTTGTGCTGAAAACAATGTTGATAACACAGGGATGTTTTCATTATCGCTGAGCAGTGCTTACACAGAGTCAAGGCCTTTTCTGCTCCTCACACTGCCCCACCAGCGAGTGGGCTGGGGGTGCCCAAGAACTTGGGAGGAAACACAGCCAGGACAGCTGACCCCAACTGACCAAAGAGTTATTCCAGACCATGTGACATGATGCTCAGCAATAAAAGCTGGGGGAAGAAGAAAAGGAAGGAGGGACATTCAGAGTGATGGTGGTTGTCTTCCCAAGTAACTGTTACATGTGATGGAGCCCTGCTTTCCTGGAAATGACTGAACACCTGCCTGCTGATGGGAAGTAGTGAATGAATTCCTTGTTTTGCTTTGCTTGTGCATGCAGCTTTTGCTTTGCCTATTAAACTGTCCTTATCTCAACCCATGAGTTTTCTCACTTTTACCCTTCTGATTCTCTCCCCTATACTGCTGGGGGGGAAGTGAGCGAGTGACTGTGTGGTGCTTAGCTGCTGGCTAAGGTTAAAGCATGCCAACTGCTGGTAGCCTGCCCTGATGTACCTAAGCTGTTGTAAGGAAGGGCTTACATCATGCTCTTCTGTTGACTTCAAGGCCTTCAGGACAGATGCTCAAGGAAGAATATGAATGTACAGAGAGGTGGCTGAGGATCATCATTGAACATCTCATGAAGTAAACTGGTCATAGGGAAAGATTAAGCTGTTTCATTAGTTAGTTCGCAACTGATACTTGTGCTCTCAGGCAGGGCTTCTAAAAATAGATTCCCCTTTGTCATTGTGATTAGATTTTGAAATCACAACTATTTTGTTTTCTTGGAAGGTCTCTCACCCACATGCAGGAGCGGGCTGGAAACTAGGACCATGCGTGGCAATCAGTTAGCTGAGGGGAATGTGCTCGAGCTTGTCTGGACAACAATTAACATGAGGCATGTTTACAGAGCACAGGGGAGTGGGAGAGGGATGGCGCCAAGGAAAGGTAACACCTTGCGGTTAATTGCTGGTAGTTAACCACCAATCAGGGATTGCCTAGTATGCAAGGCTTAGCTTCAAGAACCAATCTGTTTAAAACGCGCAGCTTCTGAAAGCGTATATAAACTCGTGCTTCTGTACAATAAATTGACATTTGCTTGCATCAAGCTGCGTCCCGTCTCTTCATTCGCCGCAAATTGGTGACCCCGACGTGATGCGTTTAAGGATCCGACGTGAAGGGCTCTCGAATCGCCTATCTGAGCGACATGCAGCGAATCCCACAGAACTTTGAATGGAGCGCTGAAAGGAAGCAGGAGCCGGCCTGAAATCCCTCCGGAGTTGAGAGGTGAGCTGTGGGAAATCCGTAATGGGGAATCAGGCTTCGTCCCCAGAAAGAGACGTATATGGACTCATGAAGGGTCTTCTAGTCAGATCAGGGAGTCCGTGCCTCAGTCTCCTCAAATGGTGACCCCTATGGTGGTGTCCCGAAGCCTTGGAAGAATAAGGACGGAAAAAAGACAGCTCGTGGAAGAGGGCTGCGTTCCGGAGGAGACGGCTTGGCTGAACGATCGTCTTGCTGTCTGGACCAGGCGGACAACCTAAACCCCGAGGATAACACCTGTATGCATCGAGACAGGTGAGCAGCCAAGAAACTTTAGAGACTTTGAAAGAATGAAAGTGTGTACAGACAGCAGCCAATTGTATGATGCTGCCGCAGAGGGGAGCTCCGTGTCGGGAATGCATTTAGCGCCTTGGTGGCAAATTCTGACTACTCTGCCAAGTGTGGACTAATTCTACTATCGGTGCTAAACCAGAGGAAGCTGTAAATTCCACCGACAGCGCGACTCTTCTCAAGACACCGTCAGCGATGGCGATTCTGTCCACACCTCCTCTGCCCCCAAAGCTTCTGTCACTGATTGCAGCGACCCTCACAACACAGGACCAAGCACGGGAACAGGACAACTCGGACAATGATTTTATTGACACTGATAAACCTTTTGATCCAGGTCCTATAGATCTGGAAAAGGAGCTAGACCTTTCCCCACCCCCTCGTCTCTCCTGATGCATTGATTGTATTTTTGGGGAGGGTGAAAGGGAGTCTGAGGGATTGGTGGCAGGAATGCAAGTGGGAAACACTTAAGTGATGGGTTTTGGGAGTCGCTATGGCATGTTCAGTATTTTGTCAGACAAATCAACCTGCAGAGTGGCAGCCTGTGCAATACGAGGCTGTTAAAGGGTTAAGCAAAGCAGTGCGGGAAGGGAGGATTCATAATACATTTGCTATGTCCCTTCTTGAAGTGATGGCAGAGCCTTACACACTCACACTGCATGATTGGAAGTTACTGCTTTGTATGGTACTAACTGATACAGTCTATGATGTGGTTATTTGATTTTTGTGAGCTATGTGTAGTGGCCTTGACTGAAAACCTTAATCGGGGAATTGCTGTTAACTATGAGCAGTTGGCTGGAGCAATTAACTGTGCCGATTCTGTGACTCAGGCAAGGTATGCCAGGGACAACTGTTTGCAAATGAAGGAATAGCTATTAAAGCAGTCAGGATGCGGGAGTCTTGCCACAGTCTTGCAGGGTCCTAGAGAGTCACTAACTTTAATACTAACTTGATTGATTGGCTTCAGAATATTTTGCAACAAGTCGAACATCAGGAAGCTCAAGGGTTGCTTTTAAAACAACTGGCTGTGATAATGCCAATGAAAATTGTAAACGGGCAACTTTCACAATCGCAACCCCAACATGTGTCAAATGATTGTAACGCAGAACTCACAGCAGACTGTAATTCTCAGGCTGAGTTCTGGAATGCAGCATAACACATTTTTGCTTCTCTAATCTCTTCTGTAAGAATAGTACACGCTCTTAACTTGCTTAGTAAATTAGGCTGCTAGCTTGCTAAACAAAGTAATACTACAAATACTGTTCTTTTTTTCTGGCTTATTAACAGATGTTGATTCTGTCCATCATATGTTGCTACAGAACCGAGTTGCTATTGATTTTTATTATTAGCACAGGGACACAAGTGTGAAGGCTTTGATAGGATGTGTTACGTGAATCTGAGTGACCACTGTGAATTAATTTACAAAAGTATACAAAACTCAAAAGCCTTAAAACAAAGATCTGCAACAGAGCCAGGGGCGGGATGCCTTTGGTCTCTTCTCACGGCTGGGAAACTTTGGGCCATGACTCAAAAGTATTACAGGTTTTATTATAATTATCTTTAACCACCTTATTGATGTTTGCCTTATGTCTCCCATACCTTTTTTTCCTGTATTCAGTGTTTAGTTGATTGTCACATAAATCAGGTCATGGTCACCCAGCTACACACAACCTTTGCCTTGTCGCAATTAACAAGCAAAAAAGAGGAGGATAGAGAATGTCTGAAGAGAGATGTAGGAGAGGAAACTGGAGAATGTCTGACCTAAGAAGAGATGAGAGAACAGCTGGGTATTGTGAAGGAGACTAGGAAAGATAAACATGGTTATCTAGTGTTTAATAGGTGTCTGCACGCTTGTAGAGATATATAGCTATGTAACTACATGAACGATTTCTGCCCTGAGCCTGGTGGAGCATACAGCTGCGGTTTGTGTCCGGGCTCAGATGTAAATAGGGGCTTCTCTGTTATGGTAAAAGTGTTTCTCTTTGCATAAAAAAGAGAGGGAATGAGGGGAATGACCCCAGAGGTATGTTCAGAGAAGGCATGCTATGTTTCGAACTTTTTGACTGAACCAGTTCTTGTTTGGTGTGCCCTTCCACCTATGTATAATGTTAATCCAAAAGAAGCTGATATTGTTTACACTTTGAATGTCGATAATTGTCTTTCTGTGGATGCTAATGTAGTAGGAGGCTATGATGGGAACGTGTCGCAGCGGTTCTTCTCTTATCCAGAGTAACAGCAGGGAAAGCATTAAAGAGTTAAATCACCTTGTTTGGTAGGCAGTTAAGAATGTGAGTCAAAATTGCCACTGCTTTTGTTGTTGGTTCAGGGACATGGCTGTGAGGATTTTGATGGTATGTGCTGCGTGGATTTTAGGCGCCCCATTGCAGCAACATGTTACCAAAATCTGAGAAAATGTCAGCCTTTTTGGCATCCATTCACTCAATTGGCAGTATTGTTTGTTTGCTGTTACCTTGGTTGCTGTCCTGTTTGCAAGGGCCCTGCAGAACATGGCAAACCTGGTACTAGCTGTTCAAAAACAAAAAGGGGAAATTGTAAAACTGTACGGAACAAAGACAGTGGGTTATTTTGACATTGATAATATGTCTTAGTTGGTTTTTTATTTGTTCTATTACTTGTGCCTTGTTTTTGCTCGGTTTCAGGGGTTCTTTTGTGCAACAGGAAGGGGGAGATGCAGGAGCCGTCTGGAAACTAGGACCATGCGTGGCAATCAGTTAGCTGAGGGGAATGTGCTCGAGCTTGTCTAGACAACAATTAACATGATGGGGCATGTTTGCAGAGCACAGGGGAGTGGGAGACGGATGGCGCCATCGCCAAGGAAAGGTAACACCTTGCTGTTAATTGCTGGTAGTTAACCACCAATCGGGGATTGCCTAGTATGCAATGCTTAGCTTCGAGAACCAATCTGTTTAAAACGCGCAGCTTCTGAAAGTGTATAAAACCGCGTGCTTCTGAACAATAAATTGACATTTGCTTGCATCAAGCTGCATCCCGTCTCTTCATTCGCCGCAGGCCAGTGCTTCCTCTCCAACTCTTGTCCTAAAGGATGTCTCCCCAAAGCAGCTAAACCTGACTCAGATATGGTTCTCTCTTCAAACTCAAAGGGCACGCTGTAGATTCTGACTATAGACATATGGGCCTACTACTGTGCAAGATGTTCCAAGCAATTGGACATTCTGGCTATAATCTAGAATAAAAATGATGCTTATCAGTAATAGCCATGAGGTAATCAGGGAACCAAATGCTCCACACTATCCACGAAAGTGCCCATCTAAGCATGGCATCACTGGGATGTATATATGTGCTCAAAGGCTGAGGAATGCCTTCCTGCAGTGATGACCAGAAATGCTGACTTACCTGCTAAAGTGAAGGTGACTCGTAACACTTGCACAGAATAAGACATAAAAAAGTTTGATCAAGACAGTCTAGGATTCGTTTTTAAACTCCTTGAACACACCTATTGTACTGAGTCATAAGTCCATGTATACACTGAAATTTCTGCTATTTTGCTCTCAAGCTGCTTCTCAGGACTTCTTTGCAGGAATCACTTTCCACAGAAAGGATGAGCTCAGTCACCCTGCTTCAGGAACCACAAGCTTTTAAAGCAATCTTTTGTTATAGGTCTGCATTGAGAAAAATTGGCAGCTTTAGTGAGGGCCTACCTATTTTTTTAAAGATCCAGACACTTGTTTTGTACAATGTGGAGATTTCCATGCAATTGCAAGTAAGGGCTAATCTACAAAATGTCTTGACTAAGAAAACTGCCCAGCTCCAGAAACTTTCTATTGAAAAATGCGTATTATGATGATGCTAGAACTTTGTTAGCAGTAGCACTGGTAGGATCTTTTTGGCCATAAGTTGTATCAGACTTTTTTTATTATTATTTAAATAGTCTTTTGTTCCTGTTTCTAAGGTACTTTCAGTATTAGTAAGCAAAAACCAGTGTTTAATCATGGAATCACAGAACGGTTTGGGTTGGAAGGGTCCTTAAAGATCAACTAGTTCCAACCCCCTGCCATGGGCAGGGACACCTTCCACCAGACCAGGTTGCTCAAAGCCCCATCCAGCCTGGCCATGAACACTTTCAGGGATGGGGCATCCACCACTTCTCTGGGCAACCTGTGCCAGTGCCTCACCACCCTCCTCATAAAAAATTTTCCTTCTTATGTCCAGTCTCAACCTACACTCTTTCAGTTTCAAACCATTTCCACTTGTCCTGTCACTACAGGCCTTGGTAAGAAGTCTGTCTCTTTCTTATAAGCCCCCTTTATATACTGAAAGGCTGCTATAAGGTCTCCCTTATAGCTTTATCTTCTCCAAGCTGAACAACCCCAGCTCTCTCAGGCTTTCTTCACAGGAAAGATGTTCCAGCCCTCTGACTGTTTTTGTGGCCCTCCTCTGGACCCACTGCAATAGGTCTATGTCTTTACTGTGCTAGGCACCCAGGAGCTGGACTCAGTACTTCAGGTGAGGTCTCACCAAAACAGAGGGGCAGAATCACCTCCCTTGACCTGCTGGACACACTTCTTTTGATGCAGCCCAGGATTCAGTTGGCTTTCTGGGCTGCAAGCGCACATTGTCAGCTCATGTCCAATTTTTTGTCTACCAGTACCCCCAAGTCCTTCTCTGCAGGGCTGCTCTCAATCCACTCATTCCCTAGCCTGTACTGATATGGGGGATTGCCCTGACCCAGGTGCAGGACCTTGCACCTACCCTTGTTGAACTTCACGAGGTTTCAGATGGTTGAAAGCATTTTGTCAGCCTAACAACATCTATTGTAGGCCCATGTGTAGTAAAGGTGAGAAAATAATAATAATAAAAAAAGCTGAAAGACAAAAGTTGTTGCAAGAAAATGTTCCTTGATATTCCCTGGACATGTTCTTAACTGCACACTTTAGATGAAAGAAGAGGAAATACTTCAAAGCTTTCATATAGTTCGTGCACTATTTAAGATAAATTTATTTATCCTTCAAGCAGGTTATATAGGTGATTTTAATGCATTTTCCAAATAGAAAATGTATTTATTGATGATACTCCGTGATTCTTCAATATCATGGAGGGAAAGAAGATTTAGGAAAAAAGAAAGTTTTGAAGTTCTGAGACCTAGAAAAATAAAAGAATAATGAGCTTAGAAGAATTAGTGGTCAGAAAGTTCCACCAAAAAGACAGTGAATTAAATTACAGAGGTTTTTTTACAGCAAGTTGGGAGCCCAAAATGTGAGTAATACTATAGCAGGATCAATGAGGACAAAGGAAACAGCAATAAGACTGCATACAATGCCAGAACTGCTTATGGGGCAAAATCTATGAGCCAGGAGTTCTCATTTGCAGCCCACACACTGACACAGCATCACTCTTTTTGTTTTCACATGTTCACAGTCAGTTACAAAGCTGACAGCACTTGCATGGCAGCTAAAAATGAGTGTATTTCTTCTCAATAAGGTGCTGCACAGTGATAGTGCCATGCATATTTTTTAAAGCTAACTTTTTTCTCCGTAACTTTGACCTAGAGCAGATTCAAGCATGTTTCTGGTAGGTCATAATTTTCTGAATGCCTGCATAAAACAAAACTAATGAAACATAGAAGAAAACTGTCATAATGAGCATGTGGGGCTTATTAACAGAAATGTGATAGGCAGTACTGTTCATTGTGTGACTGATAAATACCTAGAGGAAAATAAGGAGCAATATCTAAATTTGAGGGTGCATTTTTATAACAGCTTTTGTATTTTTAAGCAAGATGGACAAGCGAATTTTCCACAGAACATTTTTGCTCTGTGAAGTTTGCCTTTCTATATAAAGAGCTCATCTATATTTTTTTCCCACATGGTTCGAGGAATGATGTAGCATCTCAAATTAAAAATATTTTTCAGTAACTATCTTATGAAGGCTATTGTCGCGATGGAGGGAAGACACAGTCACTCAATATGAGTGATCAGCAGACTTCGTTTATTGTCCCTTACAGTCACCTTTTATGCCTTGTTATAATTAGCTCATACATATTACAAAAGTTAAGCTCATTATTGGTTAGTTGCCTAAATACCAAGCCCGCCCCTAGTTTCTCTTCTGTAGTTATCTGTTTCCTCCTGCAACATTCTTTACCGACCGCAATTTTCCTGTTATTGTATAACAAGAACAGCCAAGGACAGTGTATTTTTGCTTTACTTCAGATAAGCTGAGAGCGATGTGCATTTTTGTCCAGCCAGCTGGACTATGTCTATGTGACCTTTTTCAGCTAGCCAGTTATCCACAGGCTATCACTGCTGACAAAACAGAAGAAGGAGAGAATTTTAAGTATGCGTTTTTGCATGGCATAGAAGTGCAAGTTTTGAAGAAATTGTAAATCCTGTATACTGTAAAGCTGGAAAACATTTAGTTTGCAAATAGGCAGAGAAGAAAAGCATGGGAGAGAATAAAACACTTGCACATTCAACAGCTATTGAGAGGCTCTACTTGTTGCAAAGTGATTTTAGCTTTTTTATGTGGTTATCTTTTGTGTATATAAGTTCTTTGGTTTTGCAGAGGCAATGGAGGAAGAGGCCCCAGAAGGCGTAATCTGGTTTGCTGTCAGTGGAGCAGTTTTAAATTTAAGCACTGAATCAGTCAAAGTGCAGTTTCACTCCCACACTAGTTCCCCTCTTGCAGACTGACAGCAACTGGAATCAGATTACTTAATGGCTCAGAAAGGCACGTGTTGTATAGTTTGGGCCTAAATTTTAATTGCAATAAAATATTTTTTCTTTATAAAAGGCCTGTTCTTGGGATTGTTAATAGTACTCTTCTTCTTGTTGGGCACTTTATAAAAGGCCTGTTTTTCTTAGTATTCACAAAGAGGCTACCCTGTTTATTAAATTGTCCTACACCCACTCAGTGGCCGCAACGGTTACCAGTTTTAGCTGAAAGGTATCCAAGTATGTCACTATGTTGTCAGATCATGTAATGATGATAATATTGCAGAACAGTTTCAATGACGCTAGAACAGAATGTATCGTGCTGTTTGACTAAGGGATTTCCCCTCCTCTTTTAACAGAAGTAACAACTTTGCAGACAGCAGTATCTAAACAAAGGGCTGACAGCAGAGCTGGAGACCCTCCAGCTCCGTCCTCTCTGGATCACGCTGTTCACCTGCAGGTCGGGATTCTCTCCTGCTTGTCTGAACTGTCACAAAAGGCGTGATTACCTACGTTTTAAAACAAATTTTATTTGTAAGACTCAGAAGAATCTCACCCTGATATACCAAAATAAATATTTTTTTTAGAATCAATGCCCCAAACCAATCAACCAACAAAACAGAAGATGGAGCCAGAGAGCAGCGTTTAAAGCAAATTGCCAGAGAAGATTGGGAATTCCAACTGCTAAGCTTCAAACAAGACTGCAGATGAGGAACTGGAGAAAGTCCTTGCTCCAAGGCTCCGGTGTGGTACGAGGGCATGGAAGGTGGCTGCACTGTGTGTAAACACATCGGTTCAAACCAGAGGTCTTCTGTTGTCACCCTGTACATGAATGCATGAGCCACTGTTAATTGCTCATAAGCAGACAGCCTAATTCTGCTCTATCCATATCAAAAGAGTGAAAGTCAACCCGCATCAAGAAAATAAAGACCAAAACTAAGAGAGGGAAGGATGTTTGATTTACCATGGTGGCGTAGCAAAACGCAGAGCAAGAGAAATGATGCTAAGAAACAAGGATGAGGTAATAATAACTTGATATAAAGTAAGCTGTATTTTTCAGCTTGTTTTTCACTCTGATGGATATACTCTTCCAAGAAAGTTCAGATAATCCATACGAGTAACCACGCTTTCTACAAATTCAGAATTTATGTTAAGAAGAAAAAGAACCTTTAAATTATGTCATCATATAAATTTCCTTACATGTAATTTTTGTGATTTCCTGCAAAAAGCACATACCAGAGGAGCACCATATAATTCTTAACCCTACAATTTTTTTAAATGTAGAAAAAGAACTGAATAATCTTGCTTTTTTTGGCATCAAATTAAATTACTAAATTGTCTTGCTTTTGGTCCTAGCAATGTTTTTAATCCACACAATTTAACCTAAAAGATATGACAAGAAATGGAAAACAATCTGCTAGGAAGTATTTATAAGATTTATTTTCTTGATATTTTTTTTTTCAATTATGTGGGGAAACACTTTTCTAAAGTACTCTAATTTTGCTTCTATAGGTACTCATTAAACTTGATGTCTACAGTGATTCTAACTTGAAGTCTTTTTGTCCATTAGTTTTTGTCACTATGGGGAAATTGTTTTTTTAAAAGTTTTTGTTGAACTGTGTGTGACAACAGTAGATCTGTGAGAACACTCAGGTTTTGTTGTTAATTTCACTGCCTTTTCCTACCATTACGATAATATTCTTTTAGCTTGTCGGGTGGAATGCAGGAGGAAGCTCCAGGTTCCCATCTCACTTTGAAATCTTTCTTTCTTCTCTGTTTCCCTTCCTCCTCTCCTCAGGTTTCCATGCATTACTTTTTCTTCCCTCAGTCATAGCAAAACTGCTTTGGTGTGCAATAATTTCCCACCCATATTTCCCATATAAGGGAGAGTAGAGCATTGACCTCAGGTTTGCATACCTGGTAAAGTGATGTACTAGACTTCAGGATACCTTTCTATTATTCACACACCTTCCTGGTCTTGCAGAGGAAGTCACCATTACAGACAAGCTTTAGAACATGCCCTTAAGATTTTTATCATGGCAGCTGGAGCCTCTCTTGCATTGTGGTTTTTTTTTGTTGGTGGTTTTTTTTTTTCATTTCCCCAATGGGTAACTTACTTCCAAAGATCAAACCTTTATAAAAAAATCCGTATTTTATTTCAGCATATTATTTGGCTTTGGTTCAAAATGCACGCCCACCTTTCAGCATTTTCCTCCAGTGTCTCAAACCTTGAAGGAGTAGTGTTGGACCTGAAACTGTTTAAGGATATAGGAGAGACAAATAGGGAAATGTAATATGTCTTCATATGCAATTGAAAAAAATCCAGCTAATCTGGGGGATACAAAGGACCTACTTCCAGTCCCGTGAACCATGGCTGTTTATTAAGATACTAATTTTCTCCATTACCTGCTTCCTTAAAGGCCTGTTTGGCAAAAAGTATTCTGGGTCTCTGAAGAGCCTGCAGTCTGTTGTCTCCAGCATACTCTCAGCCCCCATTTATCTGTCAGCCCAGTCACAGTGCCCAGTCTTGAATGCAACCAACTGCAAAGACAGCGGACCTTGCCAGTTCTAAAAAACATTTAGATACATGTCCATTCTGAAAACTATCAAGTATATACACATCTTCAAAGAATATCACGTCTCATCAAGTTGCAAGATGTGCATTTCTATCTGTAGGTCTAGCCTATGACCACAGGTTCATCCATAGTGGTACAAGGATTGGTCTTTGCCTCTTTAGTATTAGTTCCTGTCTAAGAACTGCAAGAAAGAGATATTATCTAGTGCAATCACACATCCTCTGGGAAATACTTTGAGACTGCAGATTCATGTCCTATAAGCCATTTTACAAGCCACTGGCTGTTTCTGTCTGGACCTTTCCCTCCACAGGATGCTCTGACGGCTGAGCAGAGTATAGCTTAAATGTTGTGCTGTTCTCCTGCAGATACTGCCTGTTTGTTTAGTATATCAGAGATTACTAAACATTGTGAAAATTTAGTTTCTGCCCCCAAAAATTTACTATATTTTTCCTCTGTTGCCTATTAGTACATAGGCAACATTGCCAACCAACCGGGCAAGGAGGGCCTGTTCTGTTGCTGACACTGTTGTATGTTACTCCCAGAGAAAAAAATAAACTCCTGATCTCCAAGTTTTTCGTATCTGATTTTTTTCATGAAGAACTGCTACTCATTGGCTTAGTGTGGGTAAATTTAAAGTTACAACTGAAGTAACGCTTCCCAATCGGCTGACTAGTTCTGTGATGCAGGGTTACAGTTTCAGACACCGAACATGATTTTCCAGAATCTTTTTGAGACAGATTATGAAAGTCTGGTGTACACCTCCTGGAGGTGCTTTTCACAGGCTTTAGCACAGAGCTTTGCGCAAGTGATTTGATCTGCTTGGATCTCGATGAATCCATCGGGAAAGGCAGGCGAGCAGTAGCATCTTGCAGAAAATGAGCTGCTGGAAGCCTGCTGCCTTCCCCTCAGGAACAAGCTCTCCAGGGGTGAATCCCTGCGGCCAGCCCCCACCAGCCCAGCTGCCTCCGCGCTTTATTTCACCCATTTTCAACACTGAATACTGAAATTCACGTAGAAATCGTTATGTAAACGTTGTGCAGAAAATACTAGAGAGATGTGAATACGACAAGGTCCTGCTGTCCGATGTAGCAGCAAAAATCTCGTCTTTACCTCACCTGCTGACCTCTAGCCCCAAGGTAAACGCAGAGAGGAAAAAGTAATGTAAACACAGGGAAGCAGTCGCCCCGTTTCATCTTTACTCCCTTTTCTTTCGCAAAAGGGTTCACCGCAGCGTGACGACGGGGCGGCAGCAAAGCAGCCTAACGTGCCGACCGAGCCAGCCCCAGGCGTTTGTCAGGAGAGGGACAGGATTATCTGGCTGCCCCTGAGAAGCACCAGCGCTCGGCCCGGGCAGCCCGCGCCCCCGGGACGGCGGCCATTGAAGCAGACGTGCGTTTAAAACGCCGCCTGCCCGGCAGGTTTCCCTCATGAAGGCGCGGCGCAGCAGCCCCATACCGCGCGATGGCAGCGGGCGGCCGCCATTTTCCCCGCCTCAGACCACCGCGGCTTGGGGGCGGTGCTGCCGCCGCGTTGTTTCTTGCTTCCCAGGGAGCCCGCGGCGGCGCCAGGCTCCGGCAAGTCCCTCCTCCGCCTTGGCGGTGCGGGCTGCCTCCCTCGGCTGCAGCCTCCCCCGGCCGCAGCGGTGGAGCCCGGCGGCCCCGCGGCGCCCATGGCGGCGGAGCCGCAGCCCAAGGCGCTGACCCGCAAGCCCCTCCTGCTCAACAAAGTGGAGGGCTCGCAGGAGGTGGTGAACATGGCAGCGATAGTGCCCAAGGAGGATGGAGTCATCAGTGTCTCAGAGGACAGGTACCGGGGAGCGGGCGTCCACGGGACCCGCCGTGGCCGTTGTCCGTCACCTCCCACCATCGCTCCTCCGTAGTGGTCGACCACCACTGTCATCGACAGGTGATGGTGGGAGGTGACAGGTCCCGCGGTGGTGGTCCACCACGGTCACCGGCGAGTGGCAGTGCTGACAGACCGCCACCGATGTGACTGTGGACGCCCCGGCTGGAGTCTCGGGCAGCGCCAGGGTCGCAGCGGCCCCGCACGGGGACATTGCTATAGGCAGCCGCGTCTGGCCCTGGGTGGGAAGGAGCTTTGGGCAGGGGTCTCCAGCCTGGTGTCCATCTTCTCCTCCGCTGCCGTGTGGGTCAGGGCCGGGAGCGGGCAGAAGCGCGGCTGGAGCTGGCGGGACGGGAGTGACTCCCCTCAGCGTGGGTACAACGGGGTCTGAGATGGCCTTCATCGCAGGCGGTGCCGGGGAGGCTGTGGAGATCTTTGACCGTGCCTGAGGACGGTGGTGTCATTGGCTACAACAGCAGTTTTGGTTCCCGTTTCCCCTCTCCAGGCGTTTCTCGGTAATTGTTTAAAAATACCGTGTACCGGCGGTAAGATCGTGGAGTGACATCCCGTGCTGTAAAGCTGCCAAAGAGCAGGATCCGTTCCGGCCGGTCAGCTGGGCTGCGCGGGCTCGGAGGCTGCCCAGAAGCAGCTCGGTGTCTGCTGAAAGAGCTCAAACTTCATTCAGCCCTGTGGCCGGAGCTTCAAAACTCTGTGCTGAAGGTGCCCTCCTTTAAAGTAAGAGCTTCTTTTCCTTGCAGAGCCCATAAATAACTGTTTTAAGCAGAGTTTCTTTGCAACTCAGATGCGTGGTGTAACCCGTGTCCCCAGCTTGAAAGACAAACGTTGACCAGTGTGTGAAGATGTTTTGGTTCTCAAGGGTTTTTGGTAGACTGCTTCTCTGGGATGCCAGTTACCCTGTTGAGCGTCTGCTTTTATGTCTCTGCTAGCTTTCCAGAAAAGTGTCGGTATTTCTTTCATCTTGTCTTTGTCCTGCCTGTGAGTTAGTTTTCAGTCAGTTGTCAAATATGAGTAAATTTAAGATCATTTTTCATCTAAGCTGTGGTCTCCAAGTGATCTCTCGTGCCTCACAACAAGAGGAACTGAGCTACTTAAAATTACACTGTCAAAGGGACTTCAAGCAGAGTATTATATTGCCATGTGCTCACAATTTTGTCTTTACATTTTTATGTGTTTGTTGTGGAGCTGAATAAAGCTTGAGTGTGTTTTTGCTCATTGTAGGTTGTTAGGCTCACTCAGCCAATTCTTTTTATCTGTAAGAGAGTATTCCTAAAATTAATTTGCTGTGGTATAGGTGCTGTCTCTCTCAATCTCTGCCTCTCCCCCCACCTCAGAAAAAAATAAGTAGCTTCTGCTGTTTTAGCACATATGAGTTGTTGAGAATATTGATGCTCCAAGTTGATATTTCTATGTAGAATAAGGGAATTATCAGATAACTTTGTTTCGCTAATAACTGATATGTCAGGTTCAAGAAACAAGTGGTGTACAGAAACCAGGGGTTTCACATCAGGAAACTCACTAGTTAGCGAGCACCACCCTCTCCCTTCCCATCCCAGAGCAAACACCTGATGTAGGTCAGTTAGGTCCTGCTTGCTGATTAAACTGGGTAAAGAAATCTGCTGATGTCCAGAATTTTGCTGGTGATGCAGAATAGCTCTACGGACAGTAAGTCTGGAGGTTCCCAGGCTATTTTCTGTTTAAAGGCACTAACCAGGTAGTTTGCCTGCTTGTGGGGCTGGTTTGCAGTGTCTTTGAAAAGCTGCAAGCTATGATTGTGCCTCTTATTTTTTTTTACACATGAAAATGTTGATTGATGGCTCTTTCTTTCATTTTCCACCTGCATTAGCATTTTAATTGTAATTAAAAAGTTCAGAGTCTA
Organism: Falco rusticolus; assembly: GCF_015220075.1. Lineage (NCBI taxonomy): Eukaryota > Metazoa > Chordata > Aves > Falconiformes > Falconidae > Falco > Falco rusticolus. The sequence goes on along the minus strand of NC_051209.1, from coordinate 6,055,318 downwards.
AAACTCATTTGGCAGGAACAGCAGGGTGGGAGTCGAACTTGGAGGTCTTGGGATACCTGGGGTGGAAACATAGTTTAACAGACATTCAATACGTGCGGCTTATGATTAGGCTTGTGCAGCTCCTTATGGTACCTTTGCCTGTTTGGTCCTGCCTTCTAGTGTTAGTGTTGAGGTGGTTGTTTAATGGCCTTAATGGAATGTGGAGGGCTTGTAGTGATTCCTGGAAACTCTAAAGGATGTTTATGGAGATGTTATCTGTCTCTCTACTTGTTTGACAAATAAATGAGTTTTGGCCAAGTTTCTCAGCCTGTGATATGTACTGCTCATACAAGAGAGATGTTCTGAAACTTTTGCAGAGGACTTCAGCTGAACCAACTTGCCATCTCCAGCACTCTCCTCATGCTGGGGAGGATGAGTCTTCTGGAGATGAAAGGGAGGGAGTTCTCAGCTGGACTGCTGGCTCATGGCTGAATATACCATTGTTGAAGTTGTTAGTAGTTTTAACACACACAAGAACTAGGTACAGCTTTAAAGGTTTTCTTTAGTGCATGGTGTGGCTCTAAATCCGTAAACCCTTCAAAGCAGGAGCTCGGTTTCTAGCCTTTATTTTGTATAGTACCAGTGGTTTTATCTGGCTTGAAAAGCCACGGAAGTGGTTTCAGCTATAGCTTGCAGACATAGTCGTGCATTATATAGCCCTGAATTGCTGTATTTGTAGCATATACATGCATATGTTTTAAGAAATAAAATGAAAACTAAGTAATGATAGAGAGTGTGGTAATTCCTCATAAAGAATGGCATAGAGGAGGAAAGGAGTAGTCTCAGGGGGGTTTTATATATAAACTAGATTATCTAAACTTTACATAATCTGCAAGGTTAGATTTTCTTTTCACTGTGCATCACCTGTATGATCTACATATTTCTCTCTTCTGAATCCTAGTCAGTCATGTTAGTTGAACAATGTGCATTTTGTCCAAATCTTAGTTGTTTTGTCTGATTCCTTATTAGGGCAAAATAGACTGAGCCTGTTACCTCTTTACAAGTACAGCTGGCGTGCATTGGGAGGGATAAAATGTAATTTTATTTTGTGTTTTTCTTCTAAGGAAAAGGGATGCACCTGTCTAGGCAGGTGAGAGTTAAAGGAGTGGCAGCACATTTTATCCAAGAAGGTATGAATCTGATACAGGAGGGCTACAAGAAAGAAATTATTAGCTTTCATCCATGCTCTTTCACCTGCCGGCAAACGAGTGGAATTAACAGACACATATATTCAAACATGTGGAGTCTTGAGTGATCTATAGCGTTGAATGCCCTAGGTGCTTGCTACACATGAAACTAAAGTGGGATTTTTCCTAACGTGCACAGCTGGCTCTAAGCTGTCATCAGCTTCCTGTGTGCTAAAAGCATGTGCTACCATTTCAAAATTGCTGAGCAACCTTGTCTTTTGTTGCCTTTAGAGGGAGATGTGGGTGTTGCGCATGTCTGAAAAGTAGGTCAGTGGCATGTCAAGTTCAGACTTATCTGACTTCATGCTCCAGAGAAGATTTAGTGTCGTTAATCTTACCTGAGCATGGGGATATGGTGGGAGAAGTGCACTGACTCACTCAGCTTTTAGTGCAAGCAGTTCTGCTTGGTGTTGGCACACTTCTGTGTTTCCCAGGAGTCTGCCAGTGATGTGAGTGCTAATGCAGCTGGGTGTCTGATGTGCTGATCATGTATCACTGTTCAAGACTGGCAGGAGGGGGCTAGGTGTCATCATGGTAAACCTGCACTTCACCACTAGCCATCTTTTTTTTCACTAGCTATGTTGTAGGTGAGGAAATCTTGGACATGTGCTGGTGTAGGCAGCTGTCCTGGTAATTATGAATTCCAGTCTGCGCCCTGTTTTGGGTGGGAGTTCTGTGCTCACTTCCATGCTACAGACCTTGGAAATGTAGGTGTTGGTGTTGCAGTCAAGAACTCTGTTTTCCTTAAAGTGCTCACAGGAAAGAGGTAAAAGCTTTCATAATCAACTAAAAATTGTCAAAATCCGTTCTTTTTTAAAACGGGCATTCTAGTCCTCTAGGCAGTGACAAAACCTAGAAGAAAAATATTTATGCCATAGGGTGGGGTTTTGTATTGTGTTTTTTTAAATAGGGGACCAGAGACCTTTGGCTTCTCCACTACCTTGTATCACCTTACTTCATCTTGAACTGAAATGTCTCAGTTTCTTTTTATGGATCACTATATAAACAGTGAGCCCAGACTGTCATGTACATTCATATTAGTGTCTTCATCTCACATAGCAATACAAGCTCTGCATTTTTCTCTAGGTTTGGTTTACAGTTTGAGGTTTTTAAATGTAGATGTGCACTTAAGCTGTGGTCCAAGGCTTGTCTTCTGGGTATGCTAAGTAGTAGGTTCTTTAGGGCGTATGAAAAAATGTATGACTGTCTTGTGTAGATGAGATCTTGACTTTGGTAAACTAATGTGGATTCCCACTCCTAGCTCACCATATGTGACAAGAAATGTCAGAGTTGTCTTTGGCGTCCTGCTGACATGTCTTCTAGCATGGAGAAGTATGATCTTTCCACCCCTAAATATCAAAAGCAATCTTTTTGCTCCTTATGGTTTTCTTGTCCAGATCCAGAACATAAAGCATATATCATTATAGTTCATCCCTGTGAAATACCTCTAGTGGAAAGGTAGGATTCTTCACTCAGTGTTGCAACCAGGCAGTGTGCGAGGAACCGCAGATCCTTGGTAAACTCTCTGTGTTTCCTTTCTCCTGTGGTGGGGTGGTAGAAAGTGATTGATTTGCCCAGCAGTATGGTTGCAATACAGGTCTGCAATTATCATCTAAGCACAGGGATATGTTGCTGACAGCCATTCTGCCTTGTGTGTGGCTGTTGGTTTGCAGCAGAAATGCAGGTGGTTTGAGAACCGATTTTGATGCTATCCATTTATATATATATCATTCTAAACCTGTAGGTTTCACACCCAGGTTATTGCAGCGTGAGCAGTAGTTTAAGCAGTCAGGTGTGGATGCGCTTCACAGGTGTACAAAGACTTATTCCTGCCTGGAGGTTCTTTAAATTCTGATAAAAACATCAGTCACCAATAAAATTGTTGAGAGGAAATGAAGAAATTCTTAACAGCGCAAAGGTTCGTAAGAGACCTATTGCTGTAGATGCAACTTGTTTGCTCTGAATTTTTTTAAACTAATTGGATGTGTTGCAACGTGATGACTATGTTTGGAATAAAGCTCAGGGTGGAGGTTAGTGCTGGCTGTTCAAGTGAAAGAAGTGGATGCTGGCAAGAGGTTTAAGGACAGACAGGAGGTCCAAACCTCTTGGAATAAGAAACTGTTGCAAATGTTGAAAAGTAACTGTTTTGACTAACATGTATCCTGTTGAGATGCCAAAATTCTGGGACTAGCACTTAAAAATATTTTGCTGAGTGTTTGTTGGGGTTGATTAACTTGTGGGAGACCTTGCAATGTATTTTTTTTAGCCCTCTGTGGTGCTTTGCCACCAGGAGGTGACTTGTTGAAGTTTGCCAGAGCTTGTATATCCCTTCCCTTAAGATGCTCTCCCCCGAGTACTTAATGTCAGGTAAAGATTTAAAGCACAAGCATTTAGTCTTGCAGGATAGCTTGAATCAGAAAGACAACTGCTAGCTCATGTAGGTCAGTGCACAGATTGATGCAACTCCTGCAGTTGTATTAAGTTCATGTCTTAACTGCAATGTGGCAGCTGCAATAATGTGGTATGACATGACTTGGACCGTGACTTGTGCAGACCCAGTTTCAGCAGTGCAGTTACCACTGCAGGCATCAAAATAGAGTGGAACATGAGGCACTTAAGCATTTAGTCAGAAATGCAGTGGTTTTTACTCACCTCTCTGTTTTAGAGATCCTTCTTTATATAAAAGGTGTAGATGCATGTATCTTATCTTACAAGCTTTATTTGGAATAAGAAGAGCTATGTAATACACCTTCCATTTGCCTTATGGTAGCCTCTCTGCCAGTTGCTGAACAATGCTCTTGAGTTGCAGCAAGTTTTGGGATGGTGCATCTGTCTCCCATACTAACCAGTTCTTGTTTTTCTTCTTGTCTTCCCTGACCCTGTCTTAATTTCACTGGCATCTGTTTACACAGAGACTGGATCTCTCATCAGTGTGTCTCATGTCTGTCAGGCTTGGTGACCTTCCTCTGCAGTCTCTCCAGTTCTGCAGCTGAACAAGCTCCTCGATGAGAGGGGACTGCACAATGACACCCCTGTGTGTGCCCTGCAGCCCCTGGAAGAAAAGCAAATGCCTATTATGGAGTATGTGCAGTGCAGAGCAGGCATATAACTGAAAACGTGCTGTTGTGGGAAACTTGCTGGTTTTTCTCCTCAAGTTGAAGATGGCTAGAAGCGGCAGTAATGCTGCAGCATTAAAAAGCTGCAATACAATTTAATGTAACTAAATTATTTTATTTAATTTATATGTCAAAACCAACTCAGTTTCATTTCATTTAAAAGAAAAGGGTTTGCAACAATTTTGAAGCTACCAGGCAGGTTCAGTAAGGCTGGCCTTTCACTGAAGGTCCCTTAGCAGACTCAAGGTCTCTAACAGCATAGAATCATTTAGATTGGAAAAGACCTTTGAGATCATCAGGTCCAAACATTAACCCAGGACTGCCAGATCCATCATGAAACCATGTCTCTAAGCACTGCATCTATATGGTTTTTTAACACCTCCAGAAATGGTGATTCCACCTACCTTATAGGATTTTGATTGCTGAGGCAGACTTTTTTTTCTTTCCCTCTCTTCAGCTGCACTGGTTCCTGCATGGCATCTGCTGACAGTGATCTGTGCACAGGTTTCCCAGTAAGATCTTTCAGCTGTGTGATAACACAGGAAAGAGCACTGCTCAAAAGTAGCACAAGTTTTGTAGAATGTTGTTTGTAACAGTCTTAAGAGGTCAGAATATAGTTGGCAGTTCAAAGAACAAGGGAGAAGGAGACAATAGCAGGCTGTAATGCAGACACGTGTGTGCTCCCGTGCTCGGCTCTAAAAGCTTTGTAAATGATGCACAATGCCCCAAGGAGAACAACTGGCTTTTGCACAAGTATCTTCTGTGCATCATTTGTGTTCTGTGCCCCATAACCTCTCGGATGTTGGAAGACCATTTGAATAAAAGCAACTCAGAAGCCATGTTTAATTGCCTTGACCATGGTGCTTCTGTCATTCACCTGTCAAATACAAGTGGTTTTATATAAAACTCTGCCAGTATCTGCCTGTATTTGCCCAGGGATTTGATGGGAATTACAGTAGTCCTTAGCGTAGTCTGTTGCAAAGACAAGAGCAAGAAAAACCATAGCGGTTTTCCTTCTGCATATGGTGTGAGGAAGTGATGGGTGCAGCCGTGGCCCTGCAGGATGTGGCAGGCTGCGATAGGGCACCATGGGAGGGGATGGGAGCCATGGCCATGGTGTGCTGAGAATAGCCACACACAGCAGGATGCATCCTGTTCAGCAGAGCCTTGTCCTGCATGGGTCATTTTAGGAAAGAGAAAATAAAAGCTTCCTTCTTTATACTTTCGTGAGGTGAAGTATGAAATGAAGTAAATGGGAAAACTTTAAAACAAACATCCGCACAGGAACAGCAAGTACCCCAGCAAGCAGGTTGGGTGAGTGGCTGGAGCAAGCCCAGAGAAGGAAAAGGACAATTTCATGAAAGGAGAAGCAGGAGAGGACAAGTTTACCAGGCAGCCCTCCAGGGAAGGAGCTTTACATAATCACAAACTCATATGCATCTCTCTGGGTTCTTTATATGTCACAGTCTGTGTGCCTGATGGCTTGAAACTGCACATAAATAATGGTCAAAATGGATATTTGGCTATCAGAAAGCAGGTCATAAATTTTTTGAATTAGACTGTGCTGAAATTTTAGATGGGCAAAATACAGCCTTCATCCTCATGAGTGGGAGAGCAGTTGTGAAGGCTGGGTTAAAAAAAGTGGCGTTTTAATTTTTCTCTTATCCAGGCTGCAGGAAAAAGCATTGTGTAACTAACCTTGGCCAGACTTCGAGCATATGGGCTTTGCTTATCGTACTATGTGCATTCACCACTTAATTTAAGATTTTTCAGGGAACTCTTAAGGTTTTGAGCACTGAATCAAAGGCGATGCCAAAGCACAGTTCTGGGTAGAAAAGCACTGCTGTTCTGCTGCCAAGTTTACCAAGAAGAACCCAGGCTTCGGTTCTGAGAAGCATGACAGTACCTCCACTTCTCAGGTCAAGTCAAAGCTTTGGTCCTGTATTTTTGAAGTCATAGAACAGTGCTAAGCTGTAGTAATGATCAGTTTTGAAATATAAGCCACTAAACACTACCCCTTTGAAGCATGTATACAATTGGGTGTTATGTTCTGAAGAGAGAATTCTTCATTGGGGTGATCCAAATGTAGAGCAAAGCTTGGAGAAGATCAGGAAGTCCAGAGACCCTATACAGAGAGGCTTTACCTAAGCTTTTAATTTTTGAAAAGACCTTTGGTCATAAAAATGACATTTCTGTTCCTTTCAGGCCCTAAAATACTTGAAATAAGTTAGGCACACAGTTGCCACAGACCTTACTGCAAGCATTGTTTTCCACCCATACATCTTTTCTTGTAACCAAGGCTTCCATAAGATCTTTGGTGTTGCTGCCAAATGACTATAGAAAACTCGTAACATAATATGTAGGTTGTATTAAAACTTCAAGGTGGACAGAAGATAAGAAACTTTCATTTCCTAGTAAAGTTGGTGATGCCACAAAGGAACCAAGAAGAGGAAGCGTGCTACTTCAGTAGCTTGTGAACTTCTCTACCTGAGAAAAGCATAGGAAACTTCAGGTACAAAAATTAATCTTCAAAGCACATTTGCAATAGAAAGCACTGTACAGTTAGAGATGCTTGTTCTGTAACTATTGCGTAGATCTTTCTGCCTTGTCCAGTTTGCCTGCCACTGATAATGTAATAGAAGTTACACATGTCATTGGGGCAAAGGCTTGTGGAGAGAAAGTCTCTCTTCTGTAGTCTTACATAGCTTATTTTTGTACAAGCTGTTCCCATTTGGGTATATGGATGAGAATTCACACAATATTTATTTCAGTCTTCTCCCCCCACCCCCCTTTCTCCCTTTCTCTTTACCAGCTGATGTGCCTCCTGTTGGGAAGAAGTAGGAATTCACTTTCGCTTTAATATATGAACAAACACTAAAATTATCATGGTTGGTTTCATCCTGCTCCAGTGTCTTTTCAAAGTTTTGCTGATGACCTCATTGTGAGCAGCATCAGAGGAGTGCTTTAGAACTGCAGCTGATACTTGCATTACTGGAGGAGTGCATCTACAGCTGCAGTGGTAGGCAGAAGGATGACAGGTGTCCCTTAGTTGTCACTGCCACAGGAATTGCGATGGGGCAGCAGTAGAGTCAGAAAATAACATGCTAGATGTAGCATCTTTCTTTGGACACTCTTTGACGTGGTGCTGCCCTGTGGCAGTTGCATTCTTCTGCTGCTCCTGAGCTTGGCCCAAGCTGCGAAGCTGCATTTCATGTCTTGGAGCCAGGCTTTCCAGTGGCAAGTAGTGTTGGGCTTTCCTCATCTTTCATGGCACACTATTGTTCCCTCCTGGATTGTGAGGGAATTTATATATTTGAGTTTGAGTTTCTTGTGTGGAGCATCTTGTTGTAGGAGTTTGTTGTTGTTTTTTTTTTTTATTCCCTTTACTATGGAAGCTTCTTGTTTAGTTTTTAATACCACTTTAACTGTTCTCAGGTTGGTTGGTCTGACATTGTTCTCTGGTACAGTTACAATACTGAGGAAAGTGTGTCAGATTATTTTAGCTCAGCTTTTAGCCCAGATGTTATAAGATTATGATTGCCTTTTTAAAGTCCAAGATCAAAGGATCAAGAAAGCAACAAAATTTCCTTAGAATTGTATGACCCTTGAATACCCAGAACATAAGGGTTTTACAGCAGTCTTTAGTATTTTTCTATAAAATCTGCTGCTTTTGCTGTACCACGAGATTGCATTTTCTTACTCTGGACACCAACAGAAATTTTTCTTGGCCTCCATTGCATAAAAACTTGTGGAAAAAACCCAATTTTAACCAGATACTAAGAAAGAAGCAGATTTGGAATCAAATAAACTTAAATTATGAATAGCTATCAATTATGCAGAAGTAACATAAAAATAAACAGAACAAGATGTCTAAATTGGCTCTCCTTCCTCCTACATAACTGAATTGATATTGTTTCTGGAAATCACAGATTGGAGTGACACTGGTGTTGCCAGCGTCACATTTGGCAATGTGTTATGGTTATGTATTATCTGAAAAAATTAGGCAATTGGGGGGAAATATGTCAACTGCTGAAGCTGAAAGTTGAAATGGAGAGCTCATTTGTAGAGGGAGAGACTGGGAAGAATGTGTGATTATCGTCCTGCCTTGCAGAGAAGTTTAATTCTTGTTTAATTGGTGTGTATCCAGGCTTGATGCTCTGTAAAAACTTAACTGTTATATCTTTGGTAAGTTTGTATAGTGGTTAGTTGCTGTTGTAAGAACTTAGCAGGTACAGGTGACTTCTGAATCTCCTGGGGAGAAAATGGCCAGGCTAATGTCCATCCTACCAGGGGACTTAGCATCAACTGTTTATTTAATTATCTTTTTCCCACCAGACTCATGTTTCAGATGAGTTTCTGGGGAGGGTGGGGTCTGTCCCCACGTGCTGAGGAGTTCATGTAGCTTGCCTTGTCCTCCTAGTTGAGTCCTTATGCAGCTAAGCTGTTATGGGGTAAAAATGGGTGTCATGTAACAAGAGTTTGGGATGCAGGCGCTTCCATAGTCCACGATAGGATTGTGGGAGACTGTCGGGGACTGAGGCAGATACAGGATTTCACACATCTTTTTGGCATTTTGTGTTGATTGGCTTGAATTGCCATGTTTAATGAGTCCCATTTTTCAGCACCTGCCTTGTTAGTGGGAGCAGTACTTCCAGACCTGTGTGCTTTATACCTTAGATCTACTGGTGTGTGGTATCACTGTCCTTAAGTTCTCTTGTGGAACTGGGTCATGGTGCTGCTTTGTCTACCTGTCCAGGATTGATTTAGAAGCATCTCAAACACATAGCTTTTATTTTTTACTAATATTCGTATTTTGTGTATATTTCCTGAACAGGACCAAGTTTGATTCTGTGTGTTTAGTCAAAAGCTAAGCTGCTTTGAACAGAAAAATGTTTTATTCTTGAGACCCAGTAGTAACTTGACTCAAGTAGGGGAAGAAATGAGAGTAGGAATTTTGGATTATGTAGTTGGGAAAAGACCACTTGAAATTGAATTCAGATAGTCTGTGTTGGTCATGACTGACTTTTTCAAACTATTGTTTTCCTCTATGCTTAGTTTGCAATGATAGATAACAAACGTTTGTCTTAAATGCCAACAAACAAACAAAACAAAATCTGGTGTCTCTTAAGAGAAAACTGATACAGCCTAATGGATTTAGTGTCCTAAGTGGCAGAGCAAGAACTTTGTATCTGTGAGGTACTGAGGCAAATGCACTGTCTGGAGAAGCTTAATGTGGGAAATAATTTCCGTGTTACATATTGGAGGCTGCATGCAGGGAAATGCTTAGCTGTCGAGTGCAGCTGGAAGAGTTTGCATTACTGTGTCTGTCACCCAGCAGGCTGCTTCATAAATGCAAAATGTGGAGCTGGACATTCCGTGGCTTCTAATTAGCATGTAGCTGCTACACCATGAACTTTTGTTTCCTTCTGCAGAAATACTTTCCTTTCAAAAACTGATTAAACAAAACCATTTGGTCCTCTGGCCAAAAAAAAAAAAAAAAAGGGAGTGGGAAAAGCAAAGATAAACCTTGATCTTTCAGACTTGTGAGTGAAGCAAGAATTTTAAAGGTGCAGTGTCAGCAGGAAAAAGATGCATTTGTGAAATTATCTGATTGATGCATTTCTAAGAACATTGTTAGTTTGCATTTATTTCTACTGTGCAGTGCAGATGATAAAAAATTTGTGTGTGTTTTCAAAGCAACCCATTTGTTCATGCAGTATTCAAGGTTGTAACGTGTCAGGTCTTTCTTGTGAATTTGCTGTTCCTGTTTATTATTTAGGGCAATCTGTCCAGCTGATCTGTTTTAGGGGCCAAGATCCTGTTCACAGGATAGGACAGCTCTGTCCTAATCTCTTCTCCATCCTCCCTCCAACTGAAATAAAAATCTATTATAAAAATTGTTACCTGCCACTGGCCTCTGAGTAAATTATTAAAATACTGCCCTCCATGTGCACTGCCTCCCTCAGGATGCTCAGTACTTGGGACATGTTTGCTTAAACTGCTTAACTTGCTGCAGATTGTTAATGATTTACATTTCTTGGTAACTGCTCACAAATTGCACATATCCCTCCAAAGCTTACTGTGTGTGTTTGATAAGAAGACACAATTCACTGGACTGCCGGGTCTTTCTACCTGGATGTTTTCTGCATGTCTCAAGATACCAGAACAGGAGAGTGGGAGGAGGAACTGCTTGACACAGCAGCACATGCATGGATTTTGAAACCAAAAAAGTGGGGTTTAGTTTGTGGGAAGCATATCTCATGCTCGAGGTAACTGGATGTATTGTCTCAGCATATACTTTTTGCATAGTAGCTTAAACTGTCTGCAAGGAAAGCTGTTCCTCCGCTCCCTGCCCTCTGTGTAAGAAGCAATCCTGTCTGACCTGTGAATAGCTGAGCCAGAATTACAAACCTGATTTAACTTTTCACAGTGCTGAGCCTGCAAGGCAGCAGGATTAAAGAGGACCCTTCTCTTATTTACTACTTTTACCCCATCATAACTCATCTTTTTTCCCTGGCAGATGCTGTGAGCTGATTTTACGCTTTAACTAATAGACAAGGATTTACTTGCCCAATGGGTGGTCTCTAGCTGTATTCTACCTTGTATTACCATTTAAAATCTGGTGTCCTCTGCCAAGGTCAGTGATAGATCTAGCCTGCTTCAATCTGCTGCCATCCTCTGCTTCCATTGGCACTCAAACAGCCCAAAGTCATTATTTCAGACACCTTTGTTGCACTGTCCATGCTTATGCTAATTAATATATCCTGTTGGAAGGCAACATCATGAAAGTACATGAAGTACGTGGAAGTACACCACATGAAGTGGTGTATAAGCTGTGTTCATGTGCATGCAACTCCTCTGCAGGTAACTTCAGGCCACTGTGAAAATATTACTTGACTCAAAAGCTTGGTGATATATAGTTGTCTTGGTTCACACCAAGTTACCCTTTCCTAAAAAGAAATCATCCTCTTGTTATTAGCTTAGTCTTCTACGTCTTTACTCTCCAAATCTTTACTGTTCTTTAAAGAGGATTGCCTGATTAATTTATAGTGCCAACAGGCAGAGCACAATCCTGACCGTGATAGGGATGGGTGGTACAGCACCTGCAGCATACGCTGATGGTGTAGCATAGTGGGTAATGTGCTCTTCATACCTGCACATGTTCTGGGCTGTTGTTGTAGGCTGGCTCTGTGGTGTGTTATAAATACTTCACATCTGTTGTAATCTCCGTACCTGTCAGCTGTCAGTGTTCTTTTATATGAATTCAAGAATCCTCACCTGTCTGATTTGGGCAGGCTGGTGTGGGAGCTTAATGAAAGGAGGTCCCTAGTAAGGAGCCTTGTCTTTATTCAGGATGGGGCAAGGTGATCAGCTTTTTCCAGTGATCGTGTACAACTGATCAGTAGTTAAATCAGCAATGACATTGAAAGTCCTTGCTTTGAAAGAACTCTGTCTCGAATCCCTGACTTTTGTGAATATAAATACTGACACCTTTACTGTGATCACCATGTCCAGTAGCATGACCTAGTAAGAACTTAATATTTTTGAACTTCAGGATGTTGCCTTTTGTATTAGCTTGGAATAAGATTTAAATGTGAGGGGCTGCAAAGCAGAGGAGCAGATCTTTAGAGCTGATTTTATTTCACAACCTGAATTCTGTTTCTTTCAAGATAATACTGATAATTCCCCTATGAATGGCAGCAGTAAAGATCTGGAGAATGCAAGCTGAGACAGCATCTGGACAGGAATTGCAAAGTACTCTTCTTGTAAGCTTCTAGAGAAAAATAAGGCACCAAAGTAAGCTAGTAACAAGGTGCCAGCAGAGAGGTTTTAATAATGTTTGATGCTTTTGCCGTGAACTGGAAGCTGTCCCTTATTGCAAAGTAGAAATTACCTATAAGGCAATGACTAGGTAAATGAACTGAAGCTGCTGCAGGCTTTATTTATTTGATGGATGGGTAGCAGTTGTCTTTACAAAGGTGCATTGTAATATACTGCATGGTTTCACATATTTAAATATTGGTTTTTTCCATACCTGAGGAGAGAGTTGTCTTGTGTCCTCCTACGCTTATATAATAGATGTAGCTTTCCTGTCCTATCTTCACAAGGAGAAAGTGTGATGTATACTGTCAAGGTTTTTCCCTGGCATGTGACTGCTTCTACCCATTGCTCTCTATATCATTTTCTTTCCACCTCTCTTGCTGGGTAGACGTGGTTCTGGGATTGCCCCTAAGAGCTGAGGCTGAATCCTCTGTTCCCTCCCCTACCAGTGCAGTCTGAGCCAGTTGTCTACCTCAAATTAGCAGATAAGCTGATTGGGTCTAGAGAGATGTGAACAATTGCAGAACATAATAAATGGATAGCAGTGTATTGCAGAGAGACTCTAATATTGATAAATATACATTTTCTGCCATCCATCGTTTGTAAGTTTCTAAATCATGCCAGTGTGAATAAAAATTGTGTACAACTGCTGCCAAATAAGCAAATGCTGCTAGGATACATACAGGGAGAAGAAGAGTGATAATGCTCTTATAATTCAGCAGGCTTGTCTGTGTCTGGATTGCTGCGTTTAGTACAAAGACGCCAGTTCAACCAGGATATTGCCTCACTAGAGGGATTGAAAGTCAGGTAAGGAGAACAGGGCACAAGAACAGCTTTCCCAAGAGATTGGAAAGATTGATTATCTTAAAGAGGAAGAACATAAGAAATGCTAGGAGTATACACAGCAATTAATCAGTGGGAAAAGTAGAGACAACAGAAAATTCTAATCTTGTACCACAGGAGCAAGACAATGTTCATTGAAATTCAGTTAGCTACCTTAAAGATGATAAAATCAGCACAGTATGAAGTTGAATGCTGAAGAATGGGAAAGCTGTAACAAGGCGATGTGAAGAGGCACTGCATGTTTGAGATTAAATTTTATTATTAAAATAATCCAAGTTTAGGATATGATGTTCAGTCTTGCAATACAGGTTTGAAGACAGTTTCTATTCACTTGTATTGTTTCATCTCCTTAGGTAATTCCCACAGGAATGCAGAGGTGACAAACTGCCTTGTAACCCTTGAAATGCCAGATTACCTCTAAATTAGAGTCGGAGGTTTGGGTTTTGCTGGCACTCACTAGGCACTCCTCAGTATGTGTGATAAAAGAAATCTGGGAACCCTGGCAAGGCGCTTCAGGGCTGCAGTCCTTTGCAGCTGAAGAACAAACCTTTCAGGATGGTTTTAGGTTTGCATTGCTCTGCCCTGCTTTCTCCATCCCATTTTGCAGGCACTAAAGCTGCTGGGCTTGCTGCTTTCTTCCCAGAGAGAGTACTGTGACACCCCAGCCAAAGTTGCCCTTCTGGGTCAGAGCAACAGAGTCCCTTGCCTCCTCTAGCAGAGCAAAAAGGTAGGAGTTGGGTTTGTGCAAGATAGTGAAAATATCTCTGAGTCAGGCTGCCCTGAGAGGAAAACAACAATGAGCAGAAAAGCTGAGGGAACGTTTTATCACCTGTGAATCACTGTCCAAGTTCACTGGTAAACTGGAGTAACTGGAAATGGGACTCCTCTGCAGAAGGTGCTTGATGCCTCAAGGAGATCATTTCCAGAGGCATCTTGGTGTGGTGCAGAGCATGCTAATGTATTCCAAGTAGATGCGTTTGCCATCTCTGGAAAAAAGTGTTCATCAGTATTTGAAAAACAAAAGCCTATCTGTTCTTAGAGTTGGTGTTCCAGTAAGCCTTCAGCATCTGTAGCTGCATGTGGCCAGCTGATTGTCGTATTTATTGGCTAAGGAACTTACCTATACCATACAGGTATGAGGGCTGGGGTTTGGCTTGAGTTTGGGTTTTTTGGTTTTGTCGGGGGTTTTCTCAAAGAATAAAACCAGACAGATAATCAATTAATAAAGTGAAATCTCATATAGTGACACAAATGTGCAATTTTGTTACCACTCAGCTTTCTGGGAACTGTATGGATGTTAGGACATAACAGCTGCTTGCTTGGAAAGGGGTTCATTTGCATCAGGACATGATTGATGCTCTTCTCAAAATCCAAGAAACACAAGTTTTCCCATACGTCCTTGTGTAGTATGAATTAAACGTGAAGTGCTTTCTGACTGAATGTGATAAAATAAACTGTCAGGGGAAAATAACACTTTTACAGGTTGTGTGTGCTCTTCTTGTCTTTTCACAGCTAGGACCCTATTTTCCTTACAGTAGGATTCTCAAGTATCTGCAATAAATTGTTATACTCTAATACATCAAATGGCCTCCAAGAAGCAGTGAAGTAGTTAATGATTTAATTTAGTCTTTTGTGATGGATAATGCAGATGACTTGCATCCAGAAATTAAAATGCTGAGAGAGAGCATCATCCTATGGATGTGGAAATGTAGTTCCTTTCCCCACAGTAAAGGCATAACTTACTAGATACTGCACTGTATAGTTAACAAAGGAAAACATTTATATGAAAAATAGAGGCCTAAGGGTATTACTGTTTGAGAGAGGATCTCTCGTCTTCCTCCATATTCCTTTATTGCTTGCAAACCTTTTCCTTCTGCATTCATTCCTCTGCCCAAGTGCTGTACTGTTTTCTTACAGATGCTGTGGTATTTACGTGCGGAATTAGACTCTAACTTTAGAGTTATAAAGTAGGTACGTTTTATGCGCGCAGATGCACGGGGGATCACTCCTCCACAAGCGTGCATGCCTGAAGTGACTAACCATCTCACGTTTATACAATAAAACAAATGAAATTCAATTAACGCTTATACATTCGTCACCTAAACCCGCTTACTCTTGCTTCCTTTGTTAATTAGCTTATCAGTTCTTTGCCTGGAATATGGTGGTCTTGCAGGTTTGTAGGTGATTCATGTCCTTGTGACTGACCATCTGATCTTCTTCAGCAAGGAGACTTGGCACTCCCTCTAGATAACATTGGAATGTCTCTCATCCTTTTTATAAATAGCCCCTTTGTTAGAGGAAGGGTAGGCGTCTCCTCAAGGCTGTGTGCCTATGTGACCAGACACCACAACCCAGACCAGTCACCATACCCACATTCCTTGAGCAGACCTATACAATCACAGTCTGTGTCCATTGTCCCCATTTCACACTATTTCTCCATATCAATCCCCCTTTTCTATCAAACTAAGTAAATTCTTTTACTTGAGCAGTCTTCCCGAATGATATAAAGCAGCATACATAAGCGTTACCCTTTTAAACATTCTCCAAACCCACAAATATACATAGTGGTTAGTATTAAGGAAATTCCTAAACTGATCAATAAGATCACAATGGGGTGTACCATAGCGTTAAGAATTCCTGTTGCAGAAGGTGACCAGCCAAAGAGAGTATCCCACCAATTATGGTTTCCATCAGGAAATCATTTACATATTCTGGGAATTCATTTACATATTTCGCTCCTGCGCAATGTCCTTGTGGAGTGGTCATCTGGGGGTCTTCAGGATGAAGATCAGGAGTCTTCCTCCAGTGAACCTTTTTTACCTTCTTGTTTCTGCGCAGACTCTGTTCCTCGATAGACTAATGAGCATGATTCAAATTCCTTGTTTAGGTAGCGTTATATACACAACAAACTTAGGACCAGATGGCCCTTATAAAATAACGAATCCAAGGACCTTGTGTCTAGTACATCCGTGGTGCTGACACTAAGGGTCTTGGTGTATTCATCATGTTGACAATAAGGGTCCTTGAACACCTCCCAACTTTGGATAATTATATATAAGCACATCATTTTCTAAAAAAGTAGTATACCACTCATCACTCATTGTACGTAGCTCATTATTCAATCCCCCCTGTTCTAAAAACTATCATTATGCTCTCTGATCATTATGCTCTCTGATCATTCTTCGACAGCACCAAACAGAACATTGAAGTAATAAGGAGTATGTAATTGCCAATCTATTCCCAATACTGTACTCACTTGTTGTACTATTTTGGCACAAAAGTGTGAGTCTCTATTGGAAGAGATTGTTGCCGGAACCCCAAAGCGGGGGATAATTTCATTTAACAATCCCTTCGTTACCTCTCTTGCTTTATTTGTTCGACAAGGAAAGGTTTTTGGCCAACCTGAAAACATATCAGACATAACTAATAAATATTGGTACCCCCCTTTTCTTGGGAGTTCGGAAAATCAGCTTGCCACTGTTGTCCTGGATAATTTCCTCTACTAATGTTCCCTAGTTTTATTTTATTTGCTGTATTGGGATTATTGCGTAAACACATTTCACATTGCTGAGTCACCTGTTTTATTACAGTATACAAGTTTCGCCCTATCAATTTCTGATTTAGACTTTTATATAATATCAGCTCCCCAATGCGTCTTATAGGGCTGTGGTCCATATTAAATTGGATGGTACCACTATACGACCATCCCTTAAATAAGTCCACTTATTTATTTTTATTTTATCATTCATGTCCTGAATTACCTTTAAGTTTTCTTTAGAATAGTTTGGCTCCTGATCTGTACTTACAGTTTGGATTTTATCGTCTGGTATTAAGGATGATTCCTCCTTTCCTACCTCCTCTGTTACTCATTTGGCCTCATGGTCGGCCAGGCGGTTTCCAATTTCCAAATCAGTGCCTCAATGGGCCATCTTATGTTCTTTCTTCCAGGATGACCCTCTTATAACAGAGGGTGCCATTCCTCACATCAAGGTCTGGCATGGCATTTGTTCCCACCGCTCAACGCCTACTGGGTTGCAGCCAACAGCGGAGCTCAAGATTCTTCTTGGTGGCAAACACAGAGGCCAACCCAGTCTTGCCCTTGACTATGGTAGGAGGCACCTGACCAACCTTATTCCTTGTACTTCGTTGTCAATGCAGAGTTTCATCTGCACATCCCATAACAAGTCACTGTCATGGCAAAACACACAGATTTACATTAGTAGAACTACTACAGAGTGTATTTTATTTCAGTTTTTCTGCCAATATCCCCACAGCCTTGCTGACCAAGGGATATTGTTTTTATCTGAACTGGGCAAGCCTCCTCCTTATCATTTTTACTGTAACAGGTAAAGCATTTTTCACCTTTTCTGGAATTTATTTTCAGATACACCTGGTTAAAAATTTCCTTTACTTCAGGGAGGTCCTCTTTTCCGTTGAATTAAAGATAAGCTCAATATTTCAATTACTTGATCATTTTTAACTTTTAGTTTCATTTCCCTTCTTTAAACGTCTAGATGTTCTAATAAATCTCATCCCAACAAAGATTTTGGTGAATTTGGCATTCTTATTTGTTTTCTTAGTTTGTACTTTAAAGGTTTCAGGATGTTTTCCTGGTGGCCAGCAGCTCCCACAACTGTAACATTTTTTATTATTTTTTTTTAACTGAAGTTTAATCATGCTTACCTAGTAACTCGAACCTTTATCTAGTCCTATTAGATCATCCTGACAAGTCTTTCATAACCAACTTTCAACATCTAAATTTCCCATCAAAGATTCACCTTTATTCTTCTCATACCCATTCCCTGCCCTAGAGGGGCCGTTACCGGTCCTGTTGTACTGCAAATGCTGCAGCAATTGGGGTGACATTGTCGGGTCCTTCTGCTCAATTGTCAGCAACAGCAACCCCCCCTCCTCACCAGCAGAAGGGTTCGGGGCAGGAGATGCTCTTCCTGCTCTGCAGGTTACACAAGCCTGCCTCTGCAGCAGCACTTCTGTTTTAACTCTTTCTTACCCTGAATGCAAATCTGCTCCTTGTTGCTTTAAGTCTGTGTTCTTACCTATCAGCCTTTGCAGGCAAACAGCAAACACCCTGCCATGCGTCCAGCAGGACTCAGCCGCACCTTCGAGGGGGTACGGGGGTTTGTACAAACTCACCCCAATACTTTAACACTTTCACAAGGTCTTTGATTCTCCACCCCCCCCCCCCCGCCTCAGGTTTACATACATTAGTACAAGTTTTATCTTACAACGTGTTTCATTCTGGTTGCTCCACAGAAGGAAACGCAACCTGAGCTTTTTAACACAAAATTTCAACAAGAACAACTTTCTAGTTTAGGTCTCAGGGGGTTTTTTTTTCCTATCCTTTTCTAGAGGCACAATCAAAGATCAGGTGATGTTAATCCCGCACTCTTTCTAGTGCTAGTACCATAGGATCCCGAGGGGGTACTAATCCACAGTCCTTTTGCCACTCAGGTTTGTCCTGGAGGACGAAGAACATGTCTGCATATGATACTTCGTCCCATTTTCCCTCTTTCTCAGAAACAACATTAATTGCAGGAGAGTGTTATAATCTAACGTTCTCCCTCCTGAGGCCATTTCGCATCACTCCCCAATTTATACAAAGGCCACCACTGATTACAATATTTAACCAATTTCCTTCTATTTTCGGTACCACCCTGTCCTACGAGTTCCCTCCAATGTTTTAATATACAACCCAAGGGCGATTTTTCACAGGGCTTACTCCTTCCATTTCCCATTTTGCAATTTTAATTACTTTGTTTTTCTCCGGCCGCCTTAGCCACCCAAGGTCGGAAACGCGGATAGAGCTCCTTACTCGTTTTGCACTCAAACGCGTGTCTCAAGCACTCTTGCACTCACACTCAGTCAAAATAATTAAGCTATACACGGAAAATCAAAATGCGCATCTCAATCACACCATTCACACTCTCCGGGCAGCCCGCAGTCACACAAGCAGTATGTTATACGGTACCGTGCACTTATGTACAACTTTAGGAACACTAACAGTTCACAAAGTATGCATTTCAATGAACAATTGCCAAAAAAAAACAACAAACAAAAAAACAATTTTTCCTGGTCTTAAGCAGAGTGTTAAGTTTTCCGCTATTTGCCACGAATTACCAGAATATTATTTTTCAACATACATTTCATAACTCCAAGTTTTGAACATGTAACAAGACAACACATAGAACAAACAAGACACAGAGCGCTATTTCAGTTGTTACATTCTAGGAATTCCCCAATTCTTAAGACAACCTAAAGGAAGTTTTTAGCTTCCTCTTTTTCTTTTTCTTTTTTCCGACGCAAAAGTTTCCCTTTTACTTTTGCTGTGAGGTCCCTCTTGTTCCTGTGAGATTCCGCCTTATTCCGTCCCGCCCCCCGCTTTCCGTCACGAGGCCTCCGGGCTTTTAGGAATGGCAGTAACCTCGGGTTTGCTCGTGCCCTCAAGATCGCTAGCGGCCACCCCTTGGTCAGCAAACCCCC
Source organism: Falco rusticolus (assembly GCF_015220075.1). NCBI lineage: Eukaryota > Metazoa > Chordata > Aves > Falconiformes > Falconidae > Falco > Falco rusticolus. The sequence goes on along the minus strand of NC_051209.1, from coordinate 6,035,811 downwards.
TCCCAAGGTACCTTTCCTCCTGGGGACTACGCTGCGCGCCGGACGTCTCCGTGCGTCTCACCAGCCGCCCCGTTACTAAACATACCGTTTTATCCGTGGATCCAGGGGTTTCTCCTGCTCCCGGGTGAACAGCTGAGAAGAGGAGGCTCCTCCGAGGAAATCTCCGGGGCGCGCCTAGGAGCGTCCGCTCCGCAGCTGGTCCCTCAGCCGAGCAGAAATCCTCCTGCCTGGCTCGCCAAACTGACTGCGGAATTGACTCTATAACTCGAAAGTTATAAAGTAGGTATGTTTATTGCGCGCAGATGCACGGGGATCGCTCCTCCACAAGCGTGCATGCCCGAAGTGACGAACCATCTCACATTTATACAATAAAACAAATGAATATTCAATTAACGCCTATACATATTCGTTACCTAAACCCCGCTTCGTATGTTAATTAGCTTATCAGTCCTTTGCCTGGAATGTGGTGGTCTTGCAGGTTTGTAGGTGATTCATGTCCTTGTGACCATCCGATCTTCTCCAGCAAGGAGACTTAGCACTCCCTCCCTCTAGATAGCATTGGAATATCTCTCATCCTTTCTCATTCTTTTTAAAATAGCCCCTTTGTTAGAGGAAGAAGGGCAGGCATCTCCTCAAAACTGTAGGTGTCTCCTCAAAGCTGTGTGCCTATGTGACCAGACACCGCACCCATGACCAGTCACCATACCCACATTCCTTGAGTAGACATATACAATCACAGTCGGTGTCCATTGTCCCCATTTCACATATTTCTCCATATCACTACCACATGGGTTAGAAAAGGGGGGGGGGGGAGGGGAAATATCTTATTAAATCTAAAATACTAGGGCTACTAACAAATTAGCAAATGCTACATGTGTCTGTCCTTGCTGTTCCTAATAGGATTTGGGCAACAACAACCAAAATTCTGTTTTGTAGCATATAGGAAACAGGTCTGCCATGTGTGGTTTTATAGGGGATATTTTCAATTAGGATTCACTAGACTTTGTTTCTGTATGTGACAATAGTATGCAACAGTAGCAACAAACGATCCTTTTTTCAAGATGGATTCATGTGCAAAGTCCCTTCAGTGTTGACCTCTTGTGTATATTGAGGAAGAAACAGATTTTTTTCTCTTCAAAATTGCATATGAAATTCGGCAGGAAATCTTTGCTCCTCAGAAGAAAGAAGTGGTCCCTAGTCTGACAGAACCTGAAGCTCTGGAATTTGCTTGAAATTAATTCTCTGTGGTCACACGTGGCTTTTCATTGCATTCTCCTAGTTTGGGGGATTTTCCCTTGTGACCAGTTTTTGGTTATCTCTGAAACTTTGTTTGCTGCAGGACAATGTTGTGCTGCTAAGAACAGAAAGAGGTTGAGTTCAGAGCATTGAAACTGGTGCCACATGGGGACATTGAACTCCAAACAAAATGAAAACAAGTGTATAGTCTTTGCAAAGAAGAGATGCTGAAAGAGAATGTTACCAGCATACAAAAAAAGCCAGTAGTTTAGAAATGAATGTCCATCAGAACTGTACAAAGCCAAACCTTCCCTGTCCCAGCACTGTAAGCTGACAGCAGATCCAGAAGTCATGAGGAATGTCAAGTTGTTCTAGTGATGGGGTGGTAGATGGAGTCCATGAAGGTCTGGCTTCAATTTCTTGTTCTTCGGTTTAATTGTCCAATAGCATTTATCTATCTCAAGTAGTGCTGTGAGAAATGCATTAAATTCTTAAGTACTTTGACATTAAAATGGTGGGGAAGAGATACATCACTATTGAGATGGTGCAGATAAGGTGTCAAGCCTTATGAAGACAGAGGTTTTGCCTCTCTCTGGTTACTTGTTCCCTAGACATTAAATAATCTGAATTTAGAAAGGATTTATCACCTTTGTACTTTCCAGGCTTCTTACACAATTTTTTCATCCCTGTTCACTGAATTCAGCACCTTTGCAGATACTAACCAAATACAAACATTTTATATCAGGTCAGGGTGTCCTTTAGACGTGAAAAATACCCATCATTAACACCTCTACTTCGTCCTCTCCCAAGAAAATTCTGTAGGGCTGCCATCATCAAGTAATCAAGAAAGTTTCAGAAAAAAATGAATACATGAACTTGCTTGACTCATCTTTGTCATTACCACTAGTTTCAGGGGTGGTTTGGTTTTCCAAAGGCTGAACATTGCTTCTGACACTCTACTTGGTGAGTTAAGTTGACCATACCAACCAATATCTTGCAGGCTTCATTGTACTTAGAATAGAGGGATTTTACATGGAAAGATCTTACTGGCTTTTGTTCAGGTCTGTGTTTTCTAGGAATAGTACTCAGCAATTTGACCATCTTTTCTGCTAATTATATTGTAATGCTTTCCAGTTCTGTTCCATTATGTAAATAAGTGTCTCCAACCGTAACTGAGTGAATTGTGCTAATTTAACCCCACTAAATTAATTTCTATCAGCTTCTGGCTATTACTTTTTCCTTCTCGATGTGTGTGATTTGTAAAGGGGAATTTCAGTTATTGAGTTTGACTGGACGACCCATTCACCTACCTGTTCTGTGAGTTGTCATAAAACTGACTGTTACATGGGCAAGCAGCATTCTTCTTTTGCCACAATGAATTCCTGCTCTGACTGCCTGGCAGTGGGAGAGCAGCCAAAGGAAGCCAGGTGTTTGGGCAGTCAAGGAATTGCACAATTTTCTGCGTTGCCCCAAGGCTCCCTGTGGATTTCAGAGTCTCAGCTGGAAAATAAAGGGAGCTCAGGAAGATGATTTTTAGCCATCAAGGAAACCACCGCTTCCTGGGAGCTCCCCCCCGTGAAGTTTGCACCAGTGTAGTTTTACCATTCTGCCTTGGTTCTGACAATGCTTTATCCATGAATAACACTGGCACTGCTGGCATGGCAAAGGTTTGAGTTGTTTCTCATGGCAGCAGGCTGAAAACCCGGCCTGCTGAAGACCTTTGGCCAGGCTGACACTGTGTCTCTTTGTAAGGCTGTGCATTAGCTTTTGTCTTGAGAGAGAACAAGTTTCCTTCACAGGAATACATCTTTTTTTCCTACCGTTTATCTGATGGCTCCCTCTAGAGAGAGGAACATAAATACTGACCTACTTCACAAATTGAAGTTCTTTGATTTGGTTGCTTTACTCCCCAAAGGGTTTTTGTTACGCTTGCTGCCCATCAGACTCCCAGCCTCTCAATGCCTTTCTTTCTCTCATTGCCTAGATCAGTGCTGTTAGGATGACTGCAGGAATCAGAGTTTTCAAGTCAACTTATTGCATTTCAAAATTATCTCCTGTCATCAGTCACTCGGGTCTGCCCAAATGCACCCAGAATTACCTCTCAGCAAAACAAAGACGTAAGCCTTAGGGTGGGCAAACAGGGAATATTCTCCTGGCTCAGCTCAGAGATCTGAAGCTTCCTGCTGCCATCCAAGTGATAACAGCTTCTTTAAAAGACAGTGGGTGGATGCTGACCAGCACTAATTTTAGATCAGTAGGATCTGGTGTCATGAGAAGGGGTGCTTTATTTTTCCAGGGTGTGTGAGACAGCAATACACACAGGGAGTAGAAGGGCATGGGCAAAGGGATTGAAAGATTGAACTGGTTTATAGCTACCCTTTTCCACTGGAGTCATGACTACCAGGTTGTTCTCTGAAAGAACAGAATGAAATCATAGAACAGTTTGGGTTGGAAGGGATCTTAAAGACCATCTAGTTCCACCCCCCCTGCACAGTGCAGGGACCCTTCCACCTAGCCCAGGTTGCTCCAAGCCCCATCCAGCCTGGCCTTGAACACTGCCAGGGATGGGGCATCCACAGCTTCTCTGGGCAACCTGTCCAGTGCCTCACCACCCTCACAGGAAGAAATTCTTCACTAATATCTAGTCTAAATCTACCCTCTTTTAATTTTAAACCCTTACCCCTTGTCCTATTGCTACAAGCCCTAAAAAGTTTGTCCCCCTCTTTCTCATAAGCCCCTTTTAAGTATTGAAAGTACTGAATACATGTTTCACTCTGCTCACTTGAGTTAAACGTTGGTTAATGAAAGCTAGTACTGCTGCTACTGCTGTGGCTTTAAAAATGCTCTGGCATTCCAAAAATACAATTAGTAATTGAATTGAAAATTGAGATGTCCTGGCTGAAGTCTGTGTCTCACACAAATAAATTGTTTACATTGCATTTTTCAGCACTGACTTAAGGCTGTCTACGCTGAAGTCTATAGCAAAACTCCCCTCTTTGAGGCCAGGCAGGGCATGTTCAAACAGCCCCCTGAGTCTTGTTGAACAGGAACGGGGCCTGCCTGCAACTTGTTCCCAGTGAGTGGAACAGTGTAAGTGGGGGGAGAGTCAGGACAGCACAGAAGCTGGGGAGTGTGTTGGTACAAAGCAAACAGTTGGTATTTACAGTTTACTTTCAAAATAATGAGGTATATGTGGGAATGCCCTGCTATTCAGAGGCAGGCAACAGACAATTGTATATACCTTTAATCAATCACAAGTTGTTTTATTTTGTTTTTTTTACAGAAGAGTAAACACAGCCCAGAAATGGAACTTGGGAGAAGAGGAAATGCAGTTGACAAAATTGCCTGCTTTCTAGTTACACTGACCTCCTAACATTTTCACCCAAGACTGAGAAACGTTTCAGCAGCCCCTGCATCACTGCAGCCAGTGCCCACTGCAGCTGTTGCTGGGCCGTGTCTTTCCCTCAGGACCGTGGGGACATGACTTTATATGTGGTCTGTGACGCTACATTCCTCTTTCTTTGTGCAAACTCCCCAGAGCAAAAACCTTCCAACTAGGTGACTTCAAAAAATGAAGAAAAATGCAAAAGCCTTCAGAATGGGAATAATTAAACGACTGAGGTCAGAGTCATATAGCCTGAAAGCTGACACAAGTGTTGGGCTGAGTATGGAAAGTGAAGGGGCAGCAAGAACAGCTGCTGTGCTTGTTGCTTGGCTCCTAGACACCAGATGTGTACTGAAGTCCTCAGTATGCACTGCTGAGCAAGAACTTGTGCCACCTTCTATTTCTGGTCATCTGTCACTAGACTGCCATTGTTCTCTTGCCCCTAAAATTTCATAGGATGGCACTAAAAGATCGTGCTTACATGCAGGTACAAGTCATTCTAACTGCATTAACACAAAGCACCTCACTGGCTTTACAGCTACATGCTGCGTTTGCTCTTGTGGGAAATAAATTTCTTGCTGAAATAAAGCATCATTGGGACCGCAATACCAAAGTGTGGGAGGTTCTGGGTTTTGTTTCTAGTTGCTGTTCTGTGTTTTAATTATTTTTAAATCACAGTGCTCTTAAACCATAGTATCTGGCTCTTTTACACTGTGACCAACTTTGATTAAAGCAGTTTTCATACCTTTGACTCTGTTTTTAAGCTGTGACTAAAAAGACTAATAGCCTATTCAATACATCAATATAGAATGTGACTAAAATGTTTTATATATATAATGTGTGCACTATTGGTATTTTTATGAACTATTTAAAATACCAGTCATTAAACTTCTCTTCTATACTGCAGAGCTGAGAAGCAACTTGACTTAAATAATAATGCAAATGTTTTATTAGTCCTTGGGGCTACTGGATTGAGAAGTGTAGTTACTATATATGCTTCCAGCCACATCTTGTTTTCAGCAACTGTATTTAACAGTTTGAACCATACGAAATGTTAACACCGGACTTCTAGGAAATAAACATCTGTCCAAGCCTTGCTGTTGTTTTCTTTTACTGCAGCGTGAGGAGTTAAGTTTCTAAAATGAAGCAATCATTGGAATGCTGATCCAGCCTCTCAGGAAGAGCTGTGACAGCCGACTTGTCTCAGCACTGCTTATCATGGGAAAACTTATTCAGGGCCTCTCTGACAGTAAAGCCGCTATTTCCAAGGAGACTGATAATAGGCTGGAAAAAAAAGTTTTTTTCTAAACTGATGCTTAATAGTATGTCTTTGTATAATGAGTAAATGCTGCCAGCCAGCAGGATAACTTTGGGGAAACTAAAATATGTAAAGCAGACGTAACAGTTCTCTTCTGCCCATCAGCAGGGCCTTTAGCTACCAGTCACTGCAGAGGGCTCAAGAATGCCTGTGTTACGTTGTGTCTAAGGTCTGCAGCCTTGTGTAAAACAACAGTGCAGCTTGGTGGGTTCTGTATGCAGTTTGCTAGCAAACACACTCAGTTCAGGAGAAAACGTGTTATCACTATTTTGTTGATAGCCTTGGCTTTGCAGTAAACATGAAATATGTAACACAAAATAAATCCCGCCTGAATGTCTTGGTCTGAGCTGACTGTCTTCACCATCAGTAGAAAGATGCACGAATGTAGGTGTTGTTTCTTAAACTAGATCCAGTAAATTACTGTGAAAAAGCCAGTTTTCCTCTCTACTGATTTAATAAGAATCCCAATGAGTAATTCAAATGTCCACAGGTCAGGTAAGACAAATCCCATCTTCTGTGTCTGGAAAGAACAGCTCCAAACAAAATACAGCCCTCCTGTCAGGAGGTGGACTCCTCTAGAACCTGTGCCCCACACTGTTCCCTTCTTCCTCTTAAATCCATTCAGAATGATAAAGCAATTCCCTTGGCCTTTCACAGAAGTGGTCAGCACAATACAGCTTAGTATGTTACTATTCGTTTCATGCCTGGAATCATGGAGCCATTTCTCCACTGGATCCAAGCCTGCCTGGGTGTGGGATATGTTGAAACATCCTACTTCATGGGGTCTTGACATAAATGGGATAATATTCAGCCTGGCTTCATAATGTGGAAAGCATTTGGCAGCGTTCCTAAATTCTTTCTGTTTAAACATGAGGAAGCAGATCACTTCTGCATACCAGCATTGATTTATAAACTGAAGGCCGTGAGGAGTCCTTCCATTTAAAATTAAGCAGGCCAATACAAGAGTTCCTGCCTTCCCAGTTACAAGTTAGAGCCCAGTCACCCCCACACAGTGAAGGAAGCCACCAACCTGTGAACAGAGTGGTTAAACATTGGTTTAAAACATCTACTACTACTTTCGTGAAGTCCTTCACAAGGGCTACTGAAGGGTACACTCCTCTATTTCTCTGTGGTGTTTTAAATGATTACGGGTAACTTCAGAAAGCCTTAGAGTTTATTTTAATGCCTTCCAATTTTTTCTTCCAAATCAAAGAACACAACCTTACTGTGTCTTGACACAGCATATGCATATTCACAATGGGAGAGAATCTCCACAGCAGAAGAAAAAAATGGCACAGACACCCGCTCTCCCCCCATGATGTGAAAACCTGAACCTAATTTATTTTAGGCCTATGACATCCTGCTTCCCCTCTGCGCTACAGTACTGTTACTGTGTGAGCTTTACTGTATCAGCAGTGACACTAAGTTCCTGAAGAAGTAGATTTAAACTTCTGGGAGAGCTCTTCCAGCACCTCCATTAGCTTCTCCTCATCCTCAGGTGGACTGTGGGTGCTTGCCAGGGGTAAGTGCGTAGCGACTGGTTGCCTGTCTGGAAGACAAAACAACAACAAGAAATCCTTATGGTGACATTACTACCTCTTCTGGAGATTTTTCTGCAAGGCCTTATAGGGCCAAAACATACCTGATGGTCTGCAAGCCATGAAATGTACCTTCTAGGTATCTGTAAACATGTTAGTTAAGTATATCTTCTAAACCAGAAATGAAACTAATTTCATTTGTCTCCTGGAACTAAAATGATTGTCCTTTAGACAAACATGACTTAGACTGGGGAGCAAGACCTCATTTGCAGCTAAGGGCAGTATAGATGAAGGAAGGACTGGTTGCGGTGTTACACATGCTCTGTCACTAGTCCAACTCCTGTAGACAAAGGCCAAGAAGTTGAGATTGCTGTTGCAGGCAGAGGATGCTTTGGCAGCAAGTTTTTTCCTTGCCTCCTAGGTAAAGTTTTCTGTGCTACACAAATTCTCCAGCTGGGACTTGTAGTCTGGATTATTTTCAATCTTAAAATACTTACTTTCATCCTTAAAAATAACAGCTAAATTCTAAATGCTAAAGAACTTCAGCTAATTGCTCATTGCCTGAAGTAACATGTATCCAATAGAAAGATGTGTGACCAAATTTGCTCCATTTGATGCTTTGCTTGGTTTTCCAAATCTCATACTCCTCAGTCTGTGTAAATATAGCTGTATCACCATCCACTCAAAGGGATTTTTCTCTGAAAACCTGGTATCTAGAGCCCGGGAACATTAGAACAGTGCTCTCAGATGTCTATGAAACAACAGTCAGAGCACTCGTGCAGCACTGTTAGTCTATTAAATAAGCCCAACTTCTGCAGTAGCCAGCTGAGACTAAAAGAACAAGCGGTTGCAATATTGGGCAGCAGATTTCTCTGAAAACAGATCGGGCTTCCCAGGGGAGCAAAGCTGTTTGCTCTCTTAAGAGTAAATGTTGTAACTGGCTGCACAAGCCATGAAACCTCTGCTCATGGAAAACTGAGGAGAGGGAAACACTCAGAGGAATGTTCCCTTCTCTGTCACACAGAATATAAACTGCTTCCTACCTGCTTCCAGTAGCTCGTGCTAAAGTTTGGGAGCTATGTGTGAAAGCCAAGTTCAGAATCACAGAGAAGATGCTTCTAGTCTTTGGAAAGCAGAACTCTGTCAAACATTTTTTATTTATTTTGGCAGATGCAGAGAATTCTGGTTGTACGAGTCATGTTCTCACTTCCTTTTTTTCTTCCTCAGGAAAAAAAATTGCTGGCTTTGGTTTGCACTTAAAGGGAACAGAATAAAGAATGGAGGAAATGGAGGGAAGGTGTGACTGATTCAGGAAATGGCGTCAAGGACCAGAAGAGCAGACTCTGTGGTAAAGTGCTCCTGCTCACAAAGTCCTTTACTGAGCCTGAAGGCAGCCCATAGTAAGCTGTGGCTTCCAAAGGGCAGTAGGAGAGAGAAATAACTGACTTCCTCACTCTTTGAGAAGCACAGGACATAGGCACAGGACTTCTCTTGCAGCCTCAAGAGCAGGTCATGCCAAGGCCAAAGCTCTCAAGAGTCAATAGCTATAGCTGAAGAGCCAAGGCACGTTCCCTGTTTACTGAAGCTGGGGGTAGACAAAGACCAAAAGCAAGAGCCTGGTGGAATTATGACCTAGAGAGACAGCAACTGAGCAGGAGCATTAGGACCAGAAGAAGGTGATAGGAGTTTGAAAAAGGCAAAGCCTGGTTCTACAAAGAAGACTGACTAGCTGGGATGTGGGTTTTCTGCATGCACCGCATGATGACATGAAAGAGGTCTGGTTAAATATCTGTCAAACAACACTGTGACTACCTGGGAGGGGGCAGATGGGACAAAGTCAAACCAACTCTGGAACCAGGGTCTGAGCTTCCTGCATGCTCCGCCTAGAATTCAGTGATCAGGATTTGAGTGCCACATCCAACAAAAGTACTGGGCTTCTGTAAGCAATTAACCCGCGCTTTCTTTTCTCCTTCTGGACTGACCTGCATGACCATTAAGACATCTATGCCTACAGCTGCTTCTACTAAGATGTCTGTCATCTGCCTGGGAGAAAAGAAAGGCTCTGCCCTATTTTTTCCATTCCCTAAGCTTAGAGTGCCAGAAATGCCACTGTGCTCAAGTCCCTGCCCAGGACCGGAGAAAGGGGGAACTGGCAGTTTTAACTAGCATGAAACAGTAGGAAGAAGAGCAAAGCCAACCCCCAGTGCTCTGTGAGAAGGATGCTAGTTTCCCAGCATCATAAAAGATGCTGTTTGCTGTGATTCACTTTACCTTGGCACAGACCTGTGTACAGCCATTTTCATTTAAAAAATCCCAACCCTCCCTAAAGAAATGCTTTAAGTCTCCATCAGCTACTTTAGAGGACAAAACCAGGAACATAACACAACTGTTCTCTGGCTGCACAATGCTCACTTAAACCTTTAGTCTTGGAACGATTTGAAGAAATGCTTTATCCTTTGAACAATGGTTGCCTGGTTGACCTTTCATCACCTTCCAAGCCAGATGGGGATCCTACAGTTCAGGCAGCTTAGGGATCTCCACTGCTTCGCAATGTAAAACAATGCCAACTTACCTTGGAAGAATAAGCCACTCAGTAACTTTGTTGCTTCAAATACTGCCAACCATACAACAGTATCAGCTCCCTGGGCCTCTGTGCGCAGGGTATTTTTCATCTTCTGGTAGAAATCTGGCATTGATGATCTCACAGCTAGAAGAAATAACACCAGAATGGTGGTATGCCATGCAAGACTTTGATTTTTTTTATTTTTTTTTTTAAAGCAGCTTAAAATTGAAATTGTGAACGTAGGAGAAAGAGAAGGCATCTCAGGAGTTTATGAAAGAAAAAAAGTATTTCCCCATAGCTAGGACTACAATGACTTGTGGTGGAATAGGGCTAAACTGCCAGATGATCCACCAGTTGTTTGTTTGGGTCAAATTACAGGGATAAAACTAGTAGGAGCTGAGAATAAGATCAGTGAGAGGTTTCTGAGCCTATTCCATTCTAAACTGCAAAGATGTAAGACAAGGGAGAAACAGAAATACCAAAAAAAACGAGTATTCTAACAGGATTTTTAGCCCATATTTCCTCAACAGTTTTAGGAAACCAGTTGCAGCATTGTATTTAAAACCTGTATGGTGAACAGTACCTAAACCAACTACATAATTAATGTTTAAACTCTGGTTTCTTTTTATTTTGTCCAACAGGTGATGATTGAAAGCCCATCCCCTGAGCTGTTTATTTTTGGAGGTTGGAGAGTCCTTGAACTTTAAGGTGGAATACCTTTATGGTTCATTAGGTTTGAAATTCACAGAGGATCTGATCTGCAAAAATAAATATATTTCAAAGAAATATAAATACTAGGTTATTTAGTTGGAAAGGGCAGTTTCAAGTATAAAGTAGACAGGGAAAATATTTCTGCCATCAGAAGCAAATCTGGGGAACTGCATCCCTAGAAAAGACCTAGAGATCAGACTGCTGGTCTGCATCCAAAGCTCGGGTGTTAGGGGCTGGTAAACACATTGCAGAATGCACCCCGCATACTGGATAACTGATGCTGGCCTTCCTGCTGAGACACAGTCACTGAAGAACAGCTGCAGCTCAGACAGAGGACTGTCTGGCCAAACACTGCTTCTTGATGGCAGTAAATGTTCAGAGGAAAAGGAGAGGAACAGGGCTTGCACAGTGGTGCATACTCCATTTTCCTCTATGCCCTTGCAAATTCCCAATGTCTGCACGTTGGTACTTACAAAAGCAGAAGCTCTGTGTGTTTAACAGTCCCACTACAAATGTAACTTAGAGGTTAGCTTAAAGCACTATGGCTCTGCTGTGCATTTGTGCGGGGCTGGAACCATTCGTTACCCATTATTATTCTCTGGATATAGACAGATAGCAGACACTGTACAGAACAGAGCTACCAAGGGGGTACAAAACTACTTCAGACACCAGTCGGGAGCCAAGACATCACTGCACCTCTTGGAGAAATCTACCAGAAAATTTCTTTTCTCTTTGCTTTTAGACTAATCCAGAAACTAAAAAGAATTATAGCGTCAAGCGGATGTTACCTGGAGTGTCTGCCCAGCCAGGATGCATAACAGAGAATGGATGTTTCTGTGAGCTTTTGCCCATTGTTCTGTCAAGACAACTTGCTGTCTCTAGGACAGAGCAAAAAGAGCCAGACTAGTATCAAGTTCAATAGCCTGCCCACCAAGTTAGTTCCCAGGGAGATAAGCTACACCCAATGTGCTGTAAATACCAGGATGTTTGTATAGAGCAGAAAATATACCCTTGCTCATCCTGATTGAATTTATTGGATAATTTTTTCAGAGACCACCACGGTCATTGCAATCCATATCCTGGCCACAAGCTTACTTTTAAAGTGGTTACACTGCTTTTACTGACCACGTCTACTTGCTGCAGAGTGTCGGTAAGAACTAAGAAGGCAGGAAGTGTTTGTCAGCACAAGACAGTTTTCCCCCTTGAGACTTATATCAAATCAAATTCAAGTCTAGCCATGTTCTCTGTGCAAGATGGTATGCACTCACAGGTGCATGCCATCATACTCCTGAATATTATTGCTGGTGCATCTCTGCACGAATTGGATGCAATGGGAAAGCAACAGTGAATGTCAGGCTTTTTGCAAAGCAGATGGTATAAGCTGCCTAGCAAACAAGTGCTGGGCTTTGTTTTCAAAACCATGGACCATACCTTGTTTTGTGCATACACCATAGTTCCATCAAATGTCCCGTTTTCTGACTGCAAGTCAGATAAGTTTAATTTTTGAACTAGCATGCCCCCAGAAGAGACAGTTATCTGTAATCAAATGAATGAAAAGCAAATGAATGAAAAGCAAAACCAGGAACTCCCCACAATTTTGCTCATGCATGTAATGTTATCTTCAGGCCATATTTGGAAGTCCCTAGGGAGCAGGATTCTTCTGCACACTCTTAGCACTATGCTTGCGCTCGTGTGTGGAACATACCTGGAAATGAGGTGGAAGAAAAACTATTTTTTAGAAAGTGATTTTCATTCAAAGTGGTGTTGACTCCTCCAGGGAACTTTGTGCTCCTTCCTTTTGAAAAGTAATCAGGAGAAAGAAAATAGCAGGATAGCACTATTTGTAGTTTATATGTTTATCATTTATCAAATTGTTAAAATTATTATATATTTTTATTATCGAATTATATAATTAGGAAACAAGAGATTGTACAAAAACTTCGAAAATTTCATTTAAAAAAGAAGTATCCACTGTCCTACTTTATGCCAAGACCTGTGAGGTTCTTTTAAGCCTGTACTCCTATTACAGGCATTTTGCACTACACTGCAGGAGATGCCTTGCCCCAGGGAAAGTAAAAGGGGAAGTTTCCAAAGGAAGTGTTTTGTACTCTGATTTGCAATGAGGGGTGGAGGGTTGTGGGCAGGAGTTTTACCTTGGAGAAGGAGGTTGTTAGCAAAATCACAGAGGTTTCTCAAGATGCTTACAGCATTATAACTAATCCTGTATTGCTAGCACAGTCAAAGAAATGCTGTCACAAACCAGAAAGTAAGAACAGTAAAACACCACTTTTCAACAGCATAGCAGACTCACCACTCTGGCATCAGCTTCTTTTTCCAGGAGGGGCAGCAGGGCAGTTGTCAGAATGTATGTTCCTAAAAGACAGAGAAGCACCAACATCAACTTTTCTTTTTAAAAAAGCTTTCTTCTCTCCCAGCCCTTCCCATCACAACCCAAAACCCAAAGTCTATTTCTGAAAATAGATCTGAATTTAATGAAGATACCTTTCTTTACCACCACCCCCGCTGTTTTACCTGCAATATGCCAACTCAACCTGTAGTGGCCCTCGTTGCTGCATACTTACCAAAAGGCACATCAGTTATTTTATAGACTTTTATGTTTATTGTACCCATAAGCAAACTGCTCACTACATTCAGCCGTGACTCTGAAGGCAAAATAGATCAGATAAGAATTTCCTTGGGGGGGGGGGTGGGGGGTGGGGGTGATGCCAATGAAGAAACAGGGAATGCATTTCCCCTCCACATGTGGTAAATATACATGTATCTATGCTGGGTCACGAACAAGAGAAGAAAACTGCGCTTCACGCTTGTGTTTCTTAGAGCCTTGCATATGCACTTGAGGCTTGCCCATTTTTGCCTTCACACTGTGAAATCACTTAGAGTACGCTGACACTTTTGATTTGTGTTGCACACAAAAACTGTCTCTTAAATCCCCAGCATGACTATTACAGAAGATAAGGAATCCTTAGGGGGAAAAATATTAATGTTGCATGCCCAAGGCTGAGCTAAGATTATTTGCAGAAACTTAACTGTGTCCTTCCTCACTTTGATCGTGTTCATTTAGCGTAGATTCGCACACACCACATAAATATATTCCATTACAGCTGTTACCATGACCAGCAAAGTTTGTTATTCAAAACATTGTTCAACGCTAGTATATTTGATTCAGACACACCTCGTGATGTTTCACCCACCCAAGTGCAACAACAGCGATTTTGGTTTGGTTTTGTCTCTTCAGAAATGTTTAATTTTTTTCCCTTTAAACCGTATTTTAAAAATTGCTTCAAAGTGAATCTAGCCCCATTTAGTCTAGTGTTTCTGCATCAAGTGTAATACTTCTCTCTTATCTCTTCACAAATGGCTCTAGTTCAGCAGTTCTATGTCAGTGATAAACTTTTTCCATGAGCTACTGAGGCCATGTTTTTCACTAGACATGAGGACTTCAGCATGTGTCTTTATAACCTCACTTCCACAGAGGCAACGAGATCACCCAGTTAAAATACAGCATGTTTATAAATATGCTACCAAAATGAAACGTGTTACATGCTTGGTGAACAAACCATTCAGTTCCCCCATCAGCCACAGCAGTCTTCATTTTCTCTATATAATCAGAGGAACATCCATATGCACACAATATATGTAAAACCCTGGCAAATCAAACAAAGCAAATGCACAGCAGATGAGTAAACACAGCCTGTCTTCAGCAGAAAATGCAAGCAAAGGCAGTTGCCAGTGAATAATAATCTCCCCTGGTAGAGGCGGGGAGACTGAACGATGACATCATTAGGACAAGAACTACTGCTGATTGTCATGGGAGACTGCTGCGATGAAATAAAAAAATAAAAAAAAATCACTTCAGTACAAGCTGAGAGCCTGGATTAAATTTTGATTTGTCATTGACCCTTCAAATGCAAAGTAACATCATGTTTTGGTTAAATAAGCTGCATCTCCTAAAGGCAGAGCTGCGATGCACCAGCTATGGCGATGCTTCATTTTACTGTCCTGCAGATTAATTTACGCTTTTAAAGGGCTTCATGTTGATTTGTTAGTTCTAAAGGGATGCAAAGATGAATGCATTAACATTGCCTCACTAACAACTGACTTTTGTTTTGTTTTCCAGCTGGATGAGAGAAATGCTCAGTGCCAAAAATCCTGCTTATAGCAACTACAGCTTGTCAGAAGTTTATGTGCTTATTTAAAACCACAAACTGCAAAGCCAGCATCTCCCCTCTTTCTCAAGTTCATTAAGAATTCAGTAAATCCCACAGAGCCAGAGCACTCCATCTTTTTGCCCCACAAAACCACTTGCAAATTTGCTTTGAGACAGAGCACAAAAAGACCAGTTTTGATCTCAGCTTCCTATGCTAAGCACTAGTATCTCAAAACACACACAGATGTGATGCATCAGGCATTAAAACTGAAGCATTTAATTTCTCCAGCTACTAAATACTTCACCAACTATTGTCCCCATTTGAAGTGTTCAAACACAAACTCCTTAGTACTTTAACAAATATACTTAGATATTATATGTCCTTGTTTGCATGGGCTGGTCTGTCAGGCAGAACAGCCTGGACAAGAAATTTAGTCTAATAATAGTAGAATAAGTATACCTTATTAATAAGGTATATTTCTGGTTGAAATACATCATCATCAATTGAAAACTCCACATTTTTATTCATGCAAAAGCTGGCACACAGTTTGCTAGTTACATTTAAACAAACAGGAAGAATGCTAAGTGCAGCAGTGTAGAGGCCTGGCACAGCCACGTACCTCATGGCATGTATTTTGCCAAGCACAGCTGTATTGCAGCACGCAGTAATATAGAAATTAATTTCTAAGTAAAAGAAGAAGCTGCAGATTAATGTGTTGCCTGCCACAGTCCTTATAAAAACATGAATTGCATTACCAGTAAAAAAAAGCAAAAAAGGAAAATTTTAGTATTTTTAGTTAAAAAAAAAAAAAAAAGCAAGGAAAACCAAGGCTGATATGGTAGAAGAAACTATATTTCCCTCTTCCCTGACTCAGGGAAACCAAGACAACATCCAAATTGTATATCCTTTTGCTAATAACTGATAATTAATATCAGTGTACTGGACATCTGCCTTTCCAAAATGATGTAAATAAGCTGTAAATAATATGGTCAAGTTTGTATTCATAAACCAGTATTCATTGTAATGCATAAATGAGCCTGTAATTGTATAGCGACAAAAGGGTTAAAATGTCTGAAAGATCATATAGACTGTTTTGGCAAGGAAGTTGCAAATCTCTGCAAGGCGAGCTGTCCTCCCTGTTTGCAAAGCCAGCTGCTCTACCAAGGAGATAACGGGACAGCAGGATGCCCTTGAGTAGAGTGGACTCCCTTGGGTACCCCCGGGATTTTCCCGGAGGGACTCCCCAACTCACCGGATCACTGCAGGGGCAGACAAGAATCCCATTATAGTAAGTGACAATATTCTTTATTGCTTTATTCTGGTATTACCGGTTATCTGTTCTCTGGAGCTGCCCGTAAGACGAGAGGATTGACTCCCGCAGGGTGGCGTACGGGTATACTTTGTGACTCGCGTCTCAAGTATACGTCTGGTCTGGAAAACTCAGGTATACTTCTGTAGCTAGCACCCCAAGTATACTTCTGGTTCTGTTTGGGTTTTATCAGCATTTAATTGCCATCTGGAATCTGGCAAGTTTGCTTATAAAGCTTATTTGCTGCAGTGTTGCTTATTTTGGTTACCGGATTTATGGAATGTGGAATTTGACTTTGATAATTGTTACTGTGATTTCGGTTATATTTTTGATAATAATAGTAAGTTCTTGGTGTTGCTATAGAAAGATACCTGCGTGCTGCATTTTGTAAGTATTAATTCTGTAAGTGATAAGTGTGTTCTGTGAGTGTAAGCTGGGAAAAATGGGAGGAAAGCAGAGTGGTGGGATTTTAAAGAAAAGCCCGTTAGGATGTGTCTTGAATCATTGGAAGGATATTGGAGGGTCTGCTGGTGGAAATGTGAATAAGAAAACATTGATAAAGTACTGCAATCAATGGTGGCCACTTTATAAGCTGGAAGGTGGGGAAAAGTGGCCTTGTAATGGAACTATAAATTATAATACTTTGCTGCAGTTAATGTTGTTCCTACGGAGAGAAGGAAAATGGGATGAAGTAATGTATGCTGATATGTTTTTCACTCTGAGGAATCACCCAGAGTGGCAAAAGGAGTGTGGAATTAACCTAGCACCACAAGATCCCTTAATATTAGCAATGGAAAAGGATATGAGGAAGGATGGGATAGGAAAACTGAAGAGATGTTGTTCAGCATGTAGTATTGGTCAGAGATGTTTAAAATTAAGTGAGTCAGAAGAAAGGGTGGAAGATTACGTTCCACCTTTACCGATCGTGGAAAATGGGAAAGCTGAGGGATCCGAGGGTGAGGAACCCAGAGACAATGTGAACCCTAAAGGGTTCACTCCAATTACTGCTCGTACGCGGAGCAAAGCAGGATTAGGGAGCAAATCAGGACCAGTAATACAGGCTCCCTTGCGACAGGCTGTGGGAACTAATGGGCCTGTTAGAATCAAGATTCCTTTTTCCACTAGTGAATTAGATTCATGGAAAGAGGCAGTAAAAGGTTATAGAGATGATCCGGAGAGGATAGCCAGTAGGTTCGAATTAATTGTGAAAAATTTGGATCCGGACTGGAAAGATATAGAAATAATGTTAGCAGCTTTATCTGAAACTGAGAAACAACTGATAATTAAAACTTCACGAACGCATGTACAAGTTCAAATAGCCTCAGTTTTACCTGGAACTGTGGAAGTCCATGTTCCAAGGGCAGATCCTGACTGGGATTATAATGATGATAATGATTATAGATTATTAAAAAGATATCAAGAATGGATAAGAATCGCTTTAGAAAATGCCATTCCTAAGTCCGTGAACTAGTCCAGGCTATATATTATAAAACAAGGACCATCTGAGACACCCTCAGAATTCTTAGATCGTTTAAGAACAGCTATGCAAAAATATACAACGATAGATCCTTCCTCAGAAGAGGGTAAATTACAATTGGTTTCATTATTTCTGGGACAATCAACAGAAGACATAAGGAAAAAACTCCAAAAATTACAAGGGGCAGACATGAGGGACTTAGAAAAATTAGTAGAAGAAGCGTGGAGAGTGTTTAGAAACCGGGAAGGGGAGGAAAGACAGAAACTGGGACAGACCATTGCGGCAGCAACGGTAGCCGCCTTGAATAACCAAGGACCAACTTTTCGAGTTAAAAATAGGGGAGATGGGAAACGAATAAGGACCCAGCAACCACCTCTAAGATCAGATCAGTGTGCCTATTGTAAAGAGGTAGGCCATTGGAAAGGGGAGTGTCCAAAATGAGGGAGTGTTGGGGCTCTTGCTGTATTGAATGATTATACTGAACTCTGAAGCAAGTGGAAAAATACTGAAGAAATAAGACGAGGTTGCGACCAGAACAGTGGGATGAAGAAAAAGGAGCAAATTGCAGATGTTGGCACAAAACCAAGGCCAACGAGACGTGATAAGAGGAGCTGGGAAACCGCAGAAAGGAGCCTACATGCCAGAACAAGCAGAAACAGAAATCTTCCCAGTAAACAATTGTTAACCAATCATATTATTATACGCTTGTAAAATAGCCAATCACATTATTGCACGCTTATAGAATGCCTTATAAAAGTCTACCTGGTTTGTACAATAAACGGATCAGATCTTGAACTCTGTGAGTATTTGAATCTGACTCCCGCTCGCCCGAAATGCCCGCAGCATCTGGTGACCCCCGACGTGATCCGATGAGGGTCGACAGGATCGGTTAAAAGGTCAGGAGGATTCATTAAGGATCGTGTTACGAGCTGCGGAGCCGGCAAGGATCCTGCTGCCAGCGGAGAGAGAGCTGGGCGCCCGAAGAAAGGCGGAACGTGCACGGCTGACCGGTGAGTCAGGAAATTTAAGCAGGATGGGAATCACTGCATCAGTGGTGGAAAAAGCAATCGTAGACAGTTTGATGAAACTGGCAGAAAAAACTGAAACGCCAGTCTCACGGCAGGCAGTAGTTGATCTGCTATGTTGGAGTCGCCGCCGTGGTTACCTTGCTTCTACGCAAGATATATATAATAATGAAACATGGAAGAAAGTAGGAGAGGACTTATGGGAATCTGTGCAAGTTGGGACTAAGGGGGTAAAGACTTTGGCTCGCACGTATCGAGCTGTACGGGGTATGGTCGCGCAGTTACATGGCGAGGCTCAAGTCGCTGCAGCTGCTAAGGCTGCAGTGCGGTCTCCCGGCGATCCTACTGCTCAGTCGGAGGAAGAGCCAGAGGGACAACCTCCGTGTGAAAATCCCCCGGATTATACATCCAAAGCTTATCCAGTACTGACCACTGCTGAACGAATAGCGTGGGGATTAGATGATGAATTACCACCCTGGTGTCCTGAAAAGGAACAAGCGGCGAGCGGCGGCGTGCGGCCCGGCAGGCCCCGTCCCGGCCGCGGTTTCTCTCCAAGGCGGCACCCCCCCTCCACCCCCCCCCCTCCGATCGGCGCCATGGCAATGCAAGCGGCCAAGCGAGCTAACATCTGGCTGCCCCCAGAGGTCAATCGGGTCCTTTATATTCGGAACCTGCCGTATGAAATCACAGCGGAGGAAATGTATGATATTTTTGGGAAATACGGACCTATTCGACAAATCAGAGTTGGAAACTCTCCTGAAACAAGAGGAACAGCTTAAGCTTCTCAAGGAAAAATACGGACTTGATTACAAACCCCCCCCCAAAAAAAAAAAATGAAAAAAGAAAAAAAAAGAAAGAAAAAAAAAAGAAAAAAAAAGAAAGAAAAAAAAGAAAGAAAAAAAAATGAAAAAAAAGAAAAAAAAAGAAAGAAAAAAAAAGAAAAAAAAAGAAAAAAGAAAAAAAAAAGTGCTTCAGATGTCACCTACAAGAAATGCGTTTCTGCTTTGAACTAGCTTTTGAGCCTTTGGGAGTAAACTATACGGCTATAAATCAATCATATTGGGGTTGGTTAGATCGGCAGCATAATGACATGAATCATGGCCTTGGAGATAACTGTACCTGGTGGAATACTACACTTGTTAAAAATACGTATTTTTTGCAACAGTTGATTTACCGTTTAAATGTATCAATTTATTTACCTCAACAAGAACTGAGGGTGGTTGAGGGATTTATTGAAACAAGGTCTGTCTATATTGTTGTTTGTTATTCTTTTGTTACTTTTAGTGCCTTGCCTTTTACAATGTTTTCAGAGCTGTGTGGAACGCAGTATTAATGCTGTATTTAAAAAGAAAGGGGGAGGTGTTGGGGCTCTTGCTGTATTGAATGATTATACTGAACTCTGAAGCAAGTGGAAAAATACTGAAGAAATAAGACGAGGTTGCGACCAGAACAGTGGAATGAAGAAAAAGGAACAAATTGCAGATGTTGGCACAAAACCAAGGCCAACGGGACGTGATAAGAGGAGCTGGGAAACCGCAGAAAGGAGCCTACATGCCAGAACAAGCAGAAACAGAAATCTTCCCAGTAAACAATTGTTAACCAATCATATTATTATGCGCTTGTAAAATAGCCAATCACATTATTGCACGCTTATAGAATGCCTTATAAAAGTCTACCTGGTTTGTACAATAAACGGATCAGATCTTGAACTCTGTGAGTATTTGAATCTGACTCCCGCTCGCCCGAAATGCCCGCAGCAAGGGAGAGCTCAAAACATGATAGCAAACGTTTCATCGGATCAATGAAGTCGACCAGGAGAATCTACCCTAGCAGATCCTCTGGTTAAAATAGAGCTAGGGAAATCAGGACAGAAAATGGAATTTTTAATAGATACAGGCGCCTCTTATTCAGTGCTAAACCAGAAATTAATACCAGAGGATAAAGACTTTGTGACTGTAGTGGGAGCCACTGGCCAACAACAAAAAGCCTTTTTCTTAAAGCCGTTAGAGTATAAATTGGGAAAACAGATGGGAATACATAGGTTCTTATATTTACCGGGATCACCAAAATCTTTATTAGGCTGAGATTTATTAGAGCAACTAGAAGCAGAAATAGTCTTCGAAAAAGGGAAAATGGAGTTAAGGATAGGAGAGGAACAGCTAATAAATGTATTGAGTTTAGCATTAATACAGACTGACCCTAAAGGTGAGATACCTTCGGAGATCGCAGATCAAGTATATCCAGGAGTCTGGGCTACTGAAGTCCCTGGAAAGGCCAAGAATGTGACTCCAATAACCATAAAATTAAAATCAGGGGAAAACCTGTTAAGATTAAACAGTATCCTTTAAAGATAGAAGATAGGAGAGGAATTAAAGAAATAATTGATAAATTTTTACAGTATGGGCTACTGGTCAAATGTGAATCGGAATACAATACGCCTATATTACCAATCAAGAAGGCAGATGGAAAAAGCTATAGGCTGGTTCAGGATTTAAGGGCCATAAATAAAATCACTGAGGATATACATCCAGTAGTGGCGAACCCATATACTCTGTTGACTAAATTAAAGAATAGTCAAGTTTGGTTTACTGTACTGGATTTAAAAGATGACGAGCGAGGGGAAGCAAGCAGCCGACTCAATATGAGTGATAAAGCAAGCTTCGATTTATTACGGCGCGATTATGTCTTATATACAGTTCCAGTTAATTATGCCTACAAATCATCTGCTGATTGGCTAAGCTCTAAAGGATTACACTTTCATACGTCCTCCTATTTGTGGTTTCTGCGGATAGCTAACTACATATATTTTTTTTTCCTCTCTTGTCTACGCGAATTCCTCAAAGTTATTTACAACATTAGGCACAAGGTCAGCATGACCTTATCTCTCTTCCCTTATTAGCAAGCCTGGTAATTTTCCATTTTTAGCAAGCCTGGTAATTTTCCATTTCTAGCAAGTCTGGTAATTTCTCGCTGTGGCCTAGCTTGGTTCACTCCAGACTTATGTCAAAAGCTGTATCACACAGTCCTTCTATGGAACCGTGGCCGTTCTCTTTCATCCATTCTGCAACAATTCCCCCTTTTTCTTTTTGGACAAGGAAAACTGGTCCAGTTACACGCTCAAATAATTTTCGAATACAAGAGAGAGCACAGCTTAAACATATAAATCCAATGATAACAATTATTACTATAAGCAACACACTTTGCAACAGTCTTTTTAACCAGCCTCCTATCCCAAGCCAATTTGTTAAGCCTTCAAGGCCAAAAAATCCAACATCTTGTTGAATTTTTTGAGAATGTTCCATCAATTGTTTGATTTCTTTATGTATGGAGCTTGAATTATCTTCAAGGTCCATACAACACATGCCTTCAAAATCTTCACAGCCATGTCCATGTGCTAATAGTAAAAAGTCAATGGCCATGCGGTTTTGCAAAACAGCATGTTGAACAAAAGTTAAACTATCAGCTAGGTCTGATAAAACTCTGCTGGTGAGGTTGGCTTGTTTAATCACCCAACAAGACAGCTTTTCTAAATTTTTGTGGGCCCGAGCAGCGGCGGCACCTGGGATAAATAACGAAGCAAAAAATACCTCCCATTTGTTCCAAAGTTGAACGTTATCATCACAGGTTACCAAGGATCTGGGAAGTGTCTCTTCTCCATCTCACTGGATTTGATTTGTTAGGATGAAAATGTGGTAAGGCTAAACTCAGACGACCGATGGTACATGGACCACCTACAGGCATTGAGGGTATTCCATTCCATGCTCTATTACCACAAATAAAAAACAAACCAGGGGGTAATTTCCTAGGATATAATACTCCAGGTGCAGGATTAGATAGATTTCGACTGGTATGGTTACACCAAACACTCCAATTAAACTGA
The DNA here is from genome assembly GCF_015220075.1 of Falco rusticolus. Taxonomy (NCBI): domain Eukaryota; kingdom Metazoa; phylum Chordata; class Aves; order Falconiformes; family Falconidae; genus Falco; species Falco rusticolus. Next base: position 6,013,200 of record NC_051209.1, on the reverse strand, counting down.
TTCTTAATTGGATATACGGGAGTGATAGCAGTTGTACTACAAGGCATGTTAGAGGCTTCACCAGCACAAGGGTACCGGGAAGAATTCAAATATACACAATAAGAGGCATTTAGTGAATCGACTAGTTCGATTTCTTGAGGGCTAGGACCAATAGGGAGTTTGTCATCCCAGTTATCAAATTTTTCAAAAAAGCTGCTCATATTATTACCTCGAGCCAATATGGTAACTTTTGGCATCTGGTTAAGAGACTGGTTAAGGGCGATCCAATCTGAGTCATTTAACGGCACACCTACTAAACAAGTTAAAAAGGGTACGCTAGGGGTTGACAAACTTGCACAAAACGTGGTTGTGTTAATAGCTCTACTTAAAGTTACCCATACATTTTCTCGCAAATCAAACAATGATTTAGGCACAAAAGCTATAACTACGACAACAAAATTAATTAACACAACAATTCTCAACATTATGCTTAAAATATAGCTAAAACAATATTAATAAATCAATCACGAGTTGACATTGGTTACTGGAGCATCAGTCACTGCTGCTTTGGTCCATTTTGCTGGGATCCACTGCGGCCCTGTGGGGGTAAGTACACACATATAACCTCTTCCAGCATACTTTACTTCTGCTGGCCCTTTCCACAAACCAGTTGAAGGATCCCTATACATAACAAACATTGGAACATCATCTTTACATGTTTTAAGATACCCATGTAACCATGCGGGTGATTCTTGCTGTTCTGCAAATATACATAGATGATTCAACACAAAAAGAACTTTAACAAGTCTCTCTTGTACATCTGTAATCTTCTCAAACTTTTGTAAATATTGCTTTAATGTCTGATGTGTTCTTTCAATGATTGCTTGTCCCGTGGGAGAGTGAGAAATACCTGTAATATGTCGCACTCCCCATGCTTGACAAAAATGTCTCATTTTTTCACCGACATAAGCAGGGCCATTATCAGTCTTTATTGTCTGTGGCACTCCCATGACAGCAAAACAACTTGTTAAATGCCATATTACATGGAGTGCTCGTTCCCCTGTTTGTGCTGTAGCCCATACAAATTTACTATATGTATCAATTGTAACGTGTACATATTTTAATCTGCCAAATTCAGCAACGTGAGTGACATCCATTTGCCACAACTCTCTGGCTTTAAGTCCTCTGGGGTTCACTCCGATACCTAGTCCCGGTCCATGATGACTGCACATAGGACAAGCTCGTACAATTCCTCTAGCTTCTTCCATTGTAATGTCAAATTGTCGATGCAGTCCCCGCGCGTTTTGGTGAAATGTGTTGTGTGATTCTCGTGCTTTAACAAACTCGCTTAGTGGAGCTGCTACAGACACGAGCTGGTCAGCGCGCGCATTCCCTTCCCCCAAACCTTCAGACCATTTATGACTTCTAATATGTATAACGCAGTAGGGTTGCGTGCGCTGCTGTATTGCTGACAACAGTTGCCTAAGGAGTTCAAACAGCCATTGACTTTGCACTTCTTTAAGGCGAGCATCTTCAATTCGGCTTACGATTCCTGCAACATACATCGAGTCCGTTACAATGTTTAACCTCGCATGTATCCATTGGGTACATACCCATACAACAGCAGCTAGCTCTAAAGTTTGTAACGAATCTCCTGCTTTCGCAGGAAGGATTTGGTGGTGCCATTGATTGTTCTCGTGCCATGTTGCTGCTGCTTTTCTTGAGCGTTTCCCTGCATCCGTATAAACTGTGATAGCATCCGCTAAGGGTCGCTCACTTCGTTTCGGACGCTTTAACCAGTCATAATTACTAATCCATTTTAATATAGGTGCTTTTAAAGGCTCAACTTTAATCTCCAGAGCTTCACTTAATAAACTTAACTGTAAAGCTGATGAATTCTGCAACCACCACTCCAAGTCTTCTCTGCGTATTGGTAGATACACGACATTTGGCTCCATTCCGGTAATTTGTAAAATTCGCGTTCTTCCTTTTCGAATGATTTCTGCCAAATTTTGCGTTTTTTCTTGGATGGTAGTCTTTGGTTGCATTTTGGTAAAGATCCACTCTAATACTCTCACAGTCTCCCCCTTTTTCTTTTTGCACTGTATAAGTGCACCAATAAAGTGTGAGGGACCGTTTAACACAGTGAGGTCTACAGGAAGATTAGGGTCAATTCGATCTACTGCACGCTCTACAACCCGCTCACTGAGTTGTTGAATCATAACTTGTTGATCCTTAGAAACAATAATAGGATTAGATGGATCTGTTCCTTTTAATAAAGGTCGTAACACGTCTAGTTCATCATTGGTGATGCCTGCTACTGGGCGTAGCCATTGGAGGTCACCTAATAACTTTTGAGCATCATTGAGGGTATGCAGATCTTTACAAATGGTTAATTTTTGTGGACTCACTTGTGACTGAGTAATATTCCAGCCAAGATATTTCCATGCGGGTGAACGCTGGACCTTTTCAGTTGCTATGACGAGATTTTGCATCTCTAACTGTCGTTGTGAAAAGGTCTCCTGTTGTTCACTGAAAGGCTGTTTTTGAGCAAATAGAATATCATCCATATAATGGTAAATAATAACATGAGGCCATGCTTTTCGAATAGGTTGGAGAGCAGCATCAACAAATAGCTGACACAGGGTAGGGCTATTTTTCATGCCTTGTGGTAACACAGTCCATTCAAATCGCTGGTCAGGTCCCTCTCTGTTAACCGATGGCAATGTAAATGCAAATCGTTGAGTGTCATTGGGGTGTAGCTGAATTGTAAAAAAGCAGTCTTTTAAGTCAATTATTAATAAATGCCATTCGGTGGGCAACATAGCAGGATTAGGAAGACCCGGTTGTAAGGCTCCCATTGCTTGCATTTGTTGATTCACCGCTCGTAGATCATGTAAAAGCCGATATTTTCCTGATTTTTTCTGGATTACAAATATCGGTGTATTCCAAGGACTGGTTGACGGTTTAAGATGACCTTGTGTTAACTGGTCTTGAACTAGCAAATGTGCTTGTTGCAGACTTTCCTTTTTCAACGGCCACTGTCTGATCCAAACAGGCTCTTCCGTTAGCCATTTCAAAGGAATCGGGAAAGTCCAATTGACAGTGACCGTTCCTAAAAAGGTGAATTTGTAGTAAGTAGTACTCCTAATTGATTCAACACATCTCTTCCGATGAGTGCATTCACTCCACTCGGTAAGGGCATAACAGTAACATGTAGTATCGCTGTTTTTCCATCAATGATGATTTGTATTCTTTGTTGACTGCGCTGAACAGGCGCTATTCCCCCTACTCCTTCAACTCCTCCAGGGACGTGTTGCAGTGGCCAATAAGAAGGCCACTGACCACGCGCGATGATTGTGATATCGGCACCAGTGTCCAAAAGTGCAGTCATGTGTTTTTTATCAGTCCCATGTACAAGAATAATTTGGGCGAGTGGTCGTTGATTCATAGGTACAGTCAACATCGCTAAGCCTCCTGTGGACCCAAAACCATCTGTCCCGCGATCGTGATTGGAGATTGCAGACATTTGGTGAGTTAAGTGTTGGAGTGGTATTAATTGAGCAATGCGACTACCTTTAGGAATATATATAGGCGGAAAACTTGTTTGAACAACTATAAAAATTTCTCCTTTATAGTCACAATCAATAAGTCCTGGTAAAACAAAGAGTCCCTTGAGGCCACTGGAAGAACGACCCAGCAGCAAAGCTCCATGAAGTTGTCCGTTTATCATTATAGGTCCTTTGATTCCTGTGGCAACTTTCTGTGGACGATTATCAAGTAGAGTAATATCTATTGCTGTTGCCAGATCCAATCCGAGGCTCCCTCGGGTTGCTGGTCGTAAATTTGTGGCTGGTTGAAGGCGGGAGGTGTTGGTTGTTGGTTGGGGAGCTGGTTGCGGACAGTCATCGGCATGCAGGTTGCTGGAGCCGCTATTGGGGTCGGCGCGCCGCGACTCCTGGCGCTCCGCTTCCCGTTTCCCGAACGCCGGCAAGCTGCGGTATTATGATTATTCATTTGACAGTTTCGGCACCATACTTGGCGTTCTTGACGCTGCCGGCGCGTATAACCCGAATGTCCACAACGAAAACATGTATAGTCCCTTCGATGGTGTATTCTGTCTCGATGTTCATCCGGAGGTTTCAGTGGAGTGAGGGCTGCAAATGCTTGCTGCTGAGCCTTAACTAAATTGTCCCCTACCTCCCTAAGCGCTTCAACTAACAGAGCTTGGGCTCCTACAGGAACTCTGCTCATTCGCTCTAACATGGTTTCAATAGAGGCATCCAGAGGAAGAGTAACTAAAATGCCTTTTGTATAAGAGTTACAATTTTCCAGCACACATTGTCTTAACAAAGGTCCTTTCATAAAGTCAGCCATATCTGCACGATTAATAGCATCTGTAACCCTATCTACAAAAGAGGCAAAAGATTCATCCCTTCCTTGTTTGACTGACATATATGAGGGTGTAGCCGGTGTAGTTTTGACTTTTTGTAAGGCTTCTCGTGCTAGCCTCATAGACTCTAATAAGACATCTGGGCCAGATTGCATCTGCATTTCTACAGAAGCAAAGGGCCCGGTTCCCATCAATTGTTCTACTGTTAAACCCGCTAAACGATCATTCGGTGCGCGAGGCATATGTACAGACAGTTCACAAAGTTTCTGCCAATGGGCTTGCCATAACAACTGTTGCGATTGTTTCAAAATGAGTCGCATTATATTTTTAATGTCTTCTGGACAAAGCATTCCGCTACTCCAAATATAGTTTAACATTTGTCTTGCAGGTTCGCCATGTAAACCTGACTCATTAACTGTACTCCGTAACTGATTTAATATTTTCCAGTCTAAAGTATGATGTTCTCCTGTCATTACTCCTGCATTATCAACAGTGTAAATTACTGGATAGGCTTGATGATTAATTTGAGCTACGACATCAAAGTCTTTTTGTTCCATCGCTTCTTGGACTATTTTGTCCCAACCGACTCGAATTAGTCGTGGCTGCGGGTGAAGGCAAGGCGGTTTAAAAGTTCTATTAGCTGAATCAGACTTTAACTTCCCATCGTCTGCCCTCTCATTTTTGTCACTTGTCTCCTCCTCAGTTTCGCTTTCTTGTGATTCTCCCTGCACCTCCACTTGAGGTGGTGCCGAGGGACAAGCTTTTTCCTCCAGAGGTGGAGGGGGAGGAGGATGGTCTGAGGGTCGGTGGACAACAGGAACAGGGATTCCCGAGGCGGGGGGGTAAAATAATCACCTCCTGCCGTAAGACGCCCAGCAGCCGGGTCAGACCATTCGAGTCGGCTGGAAGCAGCTGCTGCCATTTGTTTTTCAACTTTATATCTTTTAAAACAATTAATAACTTCTCTCCAAGGTTTCATTAATTTCTTAGCAGCTTTATCATCATCAATTACTGAATCCCATAAACAATCCCCATAATTACGCCATTCTTCTACTTCAAACATATGCTCAGGATCTGCAAAATATCCTTTTGCTCTACCTAATGCAATTAACCCGGCCAGATCTTTTAAAGGGCCTAGTCCCCGCTTTTCTAAAAAGCATTGTAAAAGTGCTAGCGCTACCTCTTTTTCCATTGTGCACTCGTTAAAGTCCTCTTTGTTGCAGCCTTTTCCCTTGGGTAGCAGCTCACGGATGGCGAACCCCTTCTTTAATTATCCTGGGCTCAAGCACGGATCGGGTACGATGCCAGCATCAGCCGATCTTCTGCTCTCTGGTCGCTGCTACCAGTGCTTCTCCGTCCTCGCTGTCCGGTGAAGAACAGGGATTGGGGGTCCCTGTTCGGGCGCCACTTTGATGAGCGAGGGGAAGCAAGCAGCCGACTCAATATGAGTGATAAAGCAAGCTTCGATTTATTACGGCGCGATTATGTCTTATATACAGTTCCAGTTAATTATGCCTACAAATCATCTGCTGATTGGCTAAGCTCTAAAGGATTACACTTTCATACGTCCTCCTATTTGCGGTTTCTGCGGATAGCTAACTACATATATTTTTTTTTCCTCTCTTGTCTACGCGAATTCCTCAAAGTTATTTACAACATTAGGCACAAGGTCAGCATGACCTTATCTCTCTTCCCTTATTAGCAAGCCTGGTAATTTTCCATTTTTAGCAAGCCTGGTAATTTTCCATTTCTAGCAAGTCTGGTAATTTCTCGCTGTGGCCTAGCTTGGTTCACTCCAGACTTATGTCAAAAGCTGTATCACACAGTCCTTCTATGGAACTGTGGCCGTTCTCTTTCATCCAATCTGCAACAAAAAGATGCCTTTTTCTGCTTAGCCTTAGCCATGGAAAGTCAAAAGTTATTTGCCTTTGAATGGGAAAACCCTGACTCAGGCAGAAAGACGCAGCTTACGTGGACAGTATTACCTCAAGGGTTTAAAAATAGCCCCACTATTTTTGGAAATCAATTAGCCAAGGAACTCGAAACTTGGACGCCTCCAGACACCGAGGGGATTTTGTTACAATATGTAGACGATCTCTTAATAGCTACTGAGACTAAAAAGAGTTGCATTCGATGGACTATAAGTCTCCTTAATTTTCTGGGTTTAAATGGGTATCGAGTTTCCCAACAGAAAGCCCAACTGGTTCAGCAACGTGTGACTTATCTGGGATTTGAAATCTCAGGAGGACAACGAGAACTGGGAACCGAACGTAAGGAGGTTATTTGTCGAACTCCAGAACCCCAAACGGTAAAGGAACTACGAACTTTTCTGGGAATGACAGGTTGGTGCCGTCTTTGGATTTATAACTATGGACTGGTGGTGAAACCTCTGTATGAATTGGTAAAGAACGATCAGTCCAAGTTAGTCTGGACTGGAGAAGCGCAAAAGGCTTTTAAACAACTTAAACAAGAACTGATGCAGGCTCCGGCCTTGGGATTGCCGGATCTCTCTAAACCCTTTTGGTTATTCTCTCATGAGAGACAAGGGATAGCTTTGGGAGTACTAGCACAAAAACTGGGTCCCTATAAACGAGCAGTAGCTTACTTCTCTAAACAGTTGGATGAAGTAAGCAGAGGATGGCCCGGATGTCTT
>NC_051209.1:5570618-5706162 GCF_015220075.1 Falco rusticolus | reverse complement strand
CTTGGATGTATAATCGGGGGATTTTCACACGGAGGTTGTCCCTCTGGCTCTTCCTCCGACTGAGCAGTAGGATCGCGGGAGACCGCACTGCAGCCTTAACAGCTGCAGTGACTTGAGCCTCGCCATGTAACTGCGCGACCATACCCCGTACAGCTCGATACGTGCGAGCCAAAGTCTTTACCCCCTTAGTCCCAACTTGCACAGATTCCCATAAGTCCTCTCCTACTTTCTTCCATGTTTCATTATTATATATATCTTGCGTAGAAGCAAGGTAACCACGGCGGCGACTCCAACATAGCAGATCAACTACTGCCTGCCGTGAGACTGGCGTTTCAGTTTTTTCTGCCAGTTTCATCAAACTGTCTACGATTGCTTTTTCCACCACTGATGCAGTGATTCCCATCCTGCTTAAATTTCCTGACTCACCGGTCAGCCGTGCACGTTCCGCCTTTCTTCGGGCGCCCAGCTCTCTCTCCGCTGGCAGCAGGATCCTCGCCGGCTCCGCAGCTGTAACACGATCCTTAATGAATCCTCCTGACCTTTTAACCGATCCTGTCGACCCTCATCGGATCGTCGGGGTCACCAGATGCTGCGGGCATTTCGGGCGAGCGGGAGTCAGATCAAATACTCACAGAGTTCAAGATCTGATCCGTTTATTGTACAAACCAGGTAGACTTTTATAAGGCATTCTATAAGCGTGCAATAATGTGTTGGCTATTTACAAGCGTATAATAATATGATTGGTTAACAATTGTTTACTGGGAAGATTTCTGTTTCTGCTTGTTCTGGCATGTAGGCTCCTTTCTGCGGTTTCCCAGCTCCTCTTATCACGTCCCGTTGGCCTTGGTTTTGTGCCAACATCTGCAATTTTTCCTTTCTTCATCCACTGTTCTGGTCGCTAACCTCGTCTTATTCTTCAGTATTTTTCCACTTGCTTCAGAGTTCAGTATAATCATTCAATACAGCAAGAGCCCCAACAGGGGGTCCACACCTTGCTTGAATCCAACCCATATTATCAGCATCAATGTACTCCTGGTAAGACAAACCAACCTTGTAATGTTGAACTAACAGCCAAGCACAGCCTCATTTTATTGCCAATGGGTCCCACAGCATTCAGTGGGACCTATGTACTTATCATCCTCTAGTGTGGATGGCGGTTGCTGTAGTAAACATCCAATCTGGTGCTCCTAGTTCAGGCTGCGAGTTGGCTGCATAAAGCCTGGAATTGTTGTGGAAGATTCATCTGTATCATCGTGCGGTTCCTCCCACTTGTTTCCCTGCTTTCTGTTGCCACCTGCACATAACTGCCCTTGAGTGTTAAATTTAGATACTATAGTGTTTTGCAAAATGCCCTGGTTTGTTACATCCAACGCATACCACCAGAAGCCATTCAGCCCCTTCCCAGCCTCGATCTCTTGGACAGTCCTTCTTTAAGTGACCTTCTTGCCCACATGTGTAACACGGGGACGGACCCTGAACTGCATCAGCAAAGTCTTTGCCAGACGCTCCATTTGGAAGGCAGCGGTTCCTACTTCCACATACATACATTAATTCTATTAAAGTGGGATTACGAATTCACCATGCCTGCAACCACCTTTCTACAATCCTCATTTGCATTGTCCTTAGCTAATTGAACGTAACAATGCTTCTTTAGCTGCCCCATTCTGTATTGGCTTGTCCAAGAAGTCTCTCAACCTATCCAGGGAATGACACGTACCCTCATTGGGGCCTTGATTTATGTTGTCCATGACTGTTGTGGAGTGCCATGATCCAGACTTGCAATAAGCTTGGAGTTAATTCATTTTTCCCTGCTGCAGGACTAAGGATGTAAGCGAGCGCTTGTACTATGAGGAGGTTAACCAGAGCCCTCCCCATTGAATTGTGGAATCCCTGCCCCAAAACGTGGATCATCCTGGGGGTATTCTAAATCATCAATGATTGGCTCATTTGCCAAACACCTCCAGTTTGACTCAACATTAACATTTGCATAGAGGTCAATATAATTTGTGCAATTGTTTACGGTAATCATGCGCAGTAAGCTCTGCTGTGAAAAGACCACGTAACAATGATTGAGCATAGGGCGAGAGCCTCTTCCGTACTGTGTACAGGTTGATCTTAACTTTCTTAGTCACTCCCAAGTTTGAAAGATTCCCACTTTGGGGGAGCATTACCATCCTTTCAAGCCACTTTGGCAGTGCTATAACACCCCTTGCCCCCCAAGGCAGTCTGAAACATTGGTATTCCCTGTCTGCAAGTGCTTGCTCCGCATCTTTTTCCAGAATTTGGCAGGATCTGGTCCCAATGCTGTAATTTGGACTGGTTGTTGAACATGACCCAAGGTCTCCTCCGATAAACCTATCACAGGTGGCTGGGGATCACAGTCAGGCACACTTGACAATGACCCGGATCCCCCTGCTGCCCCAAGGGAACCCAGCTCTATCCACTTGATCCCAACACCACTCTGCTCCTCCTGCCAGCCCCGACTGTGTGAATCAGCGACTGTATTGGCAGAGATATCTGATGGCATCAAGGTACCCTATTAGGCATCACCTCTGCAACCGGGGATGTGGCTGCTTCAATTGCAGCCTTTGTCTCCCTGTCCACTTCTGATCGTTCTAGTAAATCTAAGACCAATCTCCATGTTGTCAATGACACTGTAGCAATTTTGTCCCTCTCACAGCAGCCCCAAAAAGTAGCATTCCAGCATTTTGCCATGCCTGAACGCTAGAGACATTTTTCAGCTTACCTAGCACATCATTACTTTGCACCATCCTAGTGAAGTTCTTATTGCCTTCTTGTTATACTTATGCTTCTTTTTTCAAATATGTCTATAAGCCTTGGTAACAAAACTTTCTTCTTCTGCACCCATATCAACTAGCCCCCATACATTGGGTGCCAGAAGCTGCCATTTGAGTTAAGGTGGCCAACAAATATTGCAATACACCTATATCAGTTAGTTGTCAATGGCTCACCTCTCACAGTGTCTGTTATAGGTTGCAGGTTCTCCTGCTTATCTCAGCTATGTTAGGCACCAGTGTTGCAGCCATAGAGTCCAGCTCCAGCATCACACATAGACACCCATGGTTGCAGCTCAAAAAAACTAGTATGGCTGTACCAAGGGCTTTTACCATTCAGTCCAGTTCTACTGTCCAGACACCCTCACCCCCACCTCCTCAGTGCTATTTAACTATTTAGCAGGGAACAAGCTACAGCTGCACATCATCCATGTCAATCCAACCCACTGGTCGTCCAGGCAAGGCCACAGCTGCATATTCCAATGCCTAATCAACCTACTGCCTTCATTCCTCTACACTAAGTCAAGAAGTTTCAGTGTCTTGGGCCCTTGCCAGTCAGAGGCTCGAGGGGGCACAAGAAATTGGGAGGGGGACACAGCCAGGACAGCTGACCTGAACCAGCCAAAGAGTATTCCATACCATAGGATGTCAGCTTGGTATATAAACTTGGAGGGTATTCTGGGGCCTGGGGATTGTTGTTCAGGGACCTGGCTGGGCATTGGTCAGTGAGCAGTTTGTACGTGTATCAGTTGTTTCCTTTCTCCCTTTTCCTTTGGATTTTAATCCTTTTCCCCACCTTTCTATTATAACTGTTGTTGTTATTATTATTGTTGTTGCTTTAATTGTTGTTCTTTCCTTTTTATTCTGTTTAAATTATTAAATTGTTCTTATCTCAACCCTTGAGTTTTACATTCCTTTCCGATTCTCCTCCCCACCCCTCTGGGTGAGGGGGAGTGAGCAAGCGGCTGTGTGGTGCTTGGTTGCCACCTGGGGTTAAACCATGACAGGAAGCTGGTTTGCTAAGTATTCCCAAAGCATCATCAACTTAACCCAACAGTCTTGCAGCCCACAAAATGAAGTGAAAGTTGCCACTTTATTTTAAACCAATAATTGTGGGACTAGAGCTCCCTTCTTTTTAGTAAACTATTTGAGAATAACTTTTATCCAGATTGGGGGTCTTCTTACGTTCCTTTCTCTGCTGAAAGTTCAAATTATCATCACTTAGATGGGTGCCTTTAGCACAACGCTCCACCTGACCTCACAAACTGAATATGTTAACCAAGAAAGTAATGAAAACAATTATATTTCACACACCCCTCCAAATTAACAGCTCTTTTAATGTGCATACATAGACACACACCTGAACAAAATGCACTTAAACAATCCCTTCCCACTCTAAAATATGATGATCAAAATAAGTCAACAACAGGACACCCAAACCTGTGTCTCTATTCTAACTGAAAAACACATATCTGCAGAAGCAACTGATCAACATACAACTGTTTTGTTTGTGTAGAGGTGACCAATTTATAGTGTGTTGAGAAAGGGATAGAAAATGAGAGAAAACTCAGAGATAATTTATTTGTTTTTATTATCCCTCTTTTTGCATGTAAATTTGCTGAAACCAAATAAGAAGGTACTCCATGCGGTTCCCAGGCTGTTATCTGTGTAATTTCTATAGCTGCCACATCCTGATACTTATTGTCTAAGGTACAATGAAAGGTTGGTCTCAGCTAAGGCTTACCGATTTTTTCAGGACTACTTTATCTCTAATTTTAGTGAATCAACTGACAGTTTCCAGTAAGAGACTTATGTTGGAATAGAAAACTTTCTTTATTAACCTTGTACTTCAGACATTAGCTTAAATACTATCATATCTGGAAAATGCAGTACGCTAGGAGGAAATGTGATGTATTAAATCAAAATCTTTCCGCATTTAAATCTGTGAATGCTAAGAAACCTATGGTAGAATTTGTCCCTGTTATTTATTAAGATGTTAGAGGAAGATAAATATTCTTTTGGAGCCTATCCCTAGCTACGAATCTCTTCCTTTATTGCACTGATTTGCTTTTCCAGAATTAATTTGCTTTAATATTTCAAGATGCTTTTCTAAATCTTAAAACCCTACAACCTTTGTCAAAGCAATGATAATGTAATGTCTAAATTCCACCACATACATATCATTTGCATCTCAAGCGTATCAATCTAACATATCAATATCATAGCAAACACAAACGTGCTGAGAGAATGCATGGATTAATAAATATAAACAGGCAATTACATTGCTAATCCACTGGATCATAAAACATTTTTAATCAAAGTATTTGGCATGAGAATGAAAAATACTGAAGAACCTGAAGCATCTTTTAAGTAAAGATAAAAATTACAGTACGATCCTGTTGGGGTCTGCAGCGGGTCTGCAGACAAGTTAGTTGACTTCAAAGACTTAGCCGTGTACCTTTAAGACAGCCACAAATTGTCAGGTATGTAAACAGGATGTGAAGAACCCGAACTTAGAACCGCAGCATACGGGCACCTACAGCAACAGCAAATAGCAAGCAAGAAGAAGGACACAAAAACCTATCAGGGTCTAACACCTGCACTGTCTAAGATATATAAATAGTTTGTATAAACAATAAAGGCCATTTTGTCCAAACCCAGCCACGCAGACATAGTGTTTCTTTTCAGTCCACCTCGACTTGCGTCACCACACGATCCAACTTAATACTTTTAAAAAGTGATATTCCTAAGAATTCAGGCTTGACACTGTTGAATCCCTTTCCAGTATTATGAAGAACTCCAGGAGGAAATACAAAGTTTGATGTTTCCTGGTAAGTTCACCATTCAGTACTATTTACAATCAATGGATGAACCTAACTAAAGCACTGAAATAGCACAATATATTACCATGAACAACAATTGTATCCTCCCATAAACATGTTTTGTCTTTTGAAAAGCTTCTGCTATATAATAATATTGCCTCTTACTTTTAATCTCATATTGCAGTTGCAAGAAAAGACCTAGTCCTGCTCTGACATGTTACAGCGTTGTCATGGATGCACAAGTATCATACATTACTTCCACCAGTAAATAAACAAGATTCTTAAAGAGTGCTTGGTAGGATTTACTAGCCCTGTAGTATTGTTAGCTGCATAGAGCTTTAAATAAACAAATTGATTTGTAGTTTTAGAATAATATCCAGAGTTATATGGGAGCACACATACATGATATATCTACCTTTTAAAAATGAAAAGGTAAATGTGATAATGTGTAATTACTGTCATAACTTTTTAATTCAATTTATCTTTACCTCTTATTTTTTAGAAAATATTTGTACATTATATGAAGGATCATTTTCTAATATAGTAGACAATTTGAGATAGTTACCTACTAATTGCTTAAACAAATGTTTTATATCTTTATGCATATGAATAGTAAAATTAGATTGTTGATTTTTATGGGAAAAAATACTTGACAACACATCAGTCAATGGTATTTTACTTGTCTTTTCTAAAACGAAGTCCTCTCCCTTCACAGACTATAAAGATGAAATTCAAGCAGTCTTGCTATCATATATGTCAACAGCTACAACAGGTCTGACTTAAATCTAACAAATCAGTATCTTATGTTGATGAAGGGATATATAGTAAATACTCTAAGCTTAAGTTTCAAGAAGGAAAAGCAGAGATTGTTAAGTACTATGTTTAATTCAGTATATTAAGCTTAGCAATAGTAAGTCTTATTCTTGGCTAGAGACTCCAATTTATCAGAGAAATGAAAACAAAAATATCAAGTTAAATTGGGTAAAAATCTCAGGTTTAAAAGCTTTAAAAAATAAAACTTTTATATTTTTGAAACAAAACACTGAAAAATAACATAATTGTGGTTTATACAGAATTTATGAAAGTATATGCATCTTTCTTTTCTTGTTCAAAAAGCCTGTATTGTATGATGATGTATTCAGGCACACATACAGTATGTATATGACTGGGATGTTCTGTTGGGTTTAATTGTTGGCATCTTTGTTGATTAGCCTGAGTAAACCTAATTTAAGACCAGACAGAGCAAATAATTTACTATGAATAATTTATTTGATAAATTTAGTCATATTTTCATCTCTTGTCATCTTTATGAGCAGATTGCAAGGTAGCTTTTTTCCCTACTGTATGACTTCATTATTGATATTCAAAATCTGCATTGTACTCATCAGTTGTGATTGGCTGGAGAAGTCATACGTTGTTGTACCTGTTATTTTATCTTTGGAGCTAAGGCTGCAAAGTTTTGAGTGATCATTCTGGTTTCTGTCCAACATAGTGTCTGTCTTCAAAGGTGACTGATGGGGACCGTCCCTTGAGGATCTGGGCTAATGCGCCTTACTTTCAAGCATGTATGTTCCTGCTGAGCTCAAGAGCATCCATCATCTCCAAAGAATGAACCAAGAACACTAAAATTTTCTATCAGACAGACTTCTTTCCAGGGTATATTTGCTTTCCACAAATATTTTGCCATTGACAATCAACTGCTAAAATATTTACCAAAAGTGAATACAGGAAGAGCATGAACTCAGCAAAAGCAGATTAATTTAGTGAATGAATGTTTATGATTTTGGGTGTTTGTTTTTATTGTTTGCCCCTTGCTACTTAAGATACTGCATAAAAAAGTCATATGGATTGCTTTTAAAAGATATTTGCACAGCTGTGTGAGCTCCTTGGGGCAAAAACATCTCTGTTTAGAAAGTGCATAGCACACTGGGGTGCTCAAGGAAATAAATAATAATAATTAGTGCAATCCAGACATCATTTATCTCATTAGTAATTCTTGAATGTAAAAAAATCACATTGCAGTTATATCTATAAGGATTGTCAGTGCAAATAAAAGCTACAGGATCAAACCCAAAAGTTGTAGGTCATGTGGGGCTGAAAAATATAAATATCTTATGAGTCTCTAATTTGTATGCAATCTCATAAACCCAAAATATTTGGTGAAAGCAGCTGTGGCATGCTTGCAGAAAACCAGCAGCAAATATTGAATTATTAATTTATTTCCAAATTAAAGCTGAAATTGTGATTTCTTTTTTTTTAAAGGGAAAGAAAATAACAAGAGAAGAAAAAGAACACTGTGGTTCCTAAGAGAGAATAGGGCATCAAGATATCCTTCAGAAATTAATCTTTCTAGATTATTGCTCTGCAGGAATAAATATGGGTAAGATTTCTGTCTTTTGTGAAATAATGTTGTCAGTTAACAGGCACAATTTTTCCTTCCTTAGACAGTAAATAATGTTTGAAAAGCTGTGCTTTAAACTGTGAGTTCAGTGCTGAGAGAGTTAATTTAAATTTGATAACAAATGGCTCTGCTTTTGAAATGAATGTAACCTGGCAACTTCAACTGAGACCCCTTCATAGGGTCTCAATTATATATGCAGCTTCTTTGAGAAATAGCTTCACACATCTGACCCAAGGCCCACTATGTTGTTGTCATGAAATAAAACTATGTAGGCAATGTTTCATTTCTGTATAATCTTCACATTGGAAAACTTACCCCCCTCCCCCAACCCCGGACACACATGCAAATACATTCAAAATGTCTTATTCTGAACCTGTTTCTTATATTGTCTCTATTGCTACTGGCTGAATAAAAATATAATACATATAATCTTTGTTTCAGTATTTAACCTGTATGCTTATTTTTAAAGAATTTCAGGTCACACTCCCAGGCTACCCCAATCAAAGCAGTAGTGTGAAACCAGAGACACACAAGGGGTTAAACACCCATAACATTTCTTTTTTTCTTTTTTTCAAAATGGCTGCTTTGTCTGTGTGCATACACCAATAGCAAATGTCCTTCTGTTATTGTACAGCCAATTTGATGTGTGCAGTATTCATATGCTCATAGTGGTACAGTTTCTTACTTTTTAAACAGATAAATTGTAAAAACTGTTACAAACAGTGAATCACAAGAATAAACAGCTTTTATTTCATAAGCGATAAATTACTTCCCATTCAAATAACATGCAACGCATGCTACTGACTATTATTGTTTCTATTCATTGCCTTCTGGTTTTCTTTTTAAGAACAGTTAGAAAATATTTAGCAGATACAGCCAGAGTTGATATGAGTGACTGAATTTCTTTAATTTGCTTTTGCAGTTTCATGATGTGAAGTTAATTTTTACTCAGTTTTCATAGGCAATGAAAGCTTTGTAATGGGTACAGACATTGTTCTCCTATATAGACTGGTCATATTTTTTAAAGTGTGATCTGAGGACTGGGATATTTCCTCTTTCATGTTAACAAAATATGACATGGTATACATTCCCAGAATCACATTATTTAAGAATGTTACTGGCAAAGGATTTCTTAAATAAAACATAAAGCAGAAGCAACACAAAATAATAGCCAAGATCTTTTGTTGTTGTTGGAAAATCAACATTTATTCAAATTCTGAAAAGACTAGAAATTATAAATGATCGTTTGTATTTTTATCTGAAGTAAAATAGGAGTGTTTTTGTAGCCCATATTTTATAAATTAAAAAAGACAAAGGTGCTTAAATAATCAGTATGAATAGATATTTGGCACTAATAAAACAAACTTGCTTATTAACCAAAGACAGAGTTTTTTACAACGTAAAAATGGGCATGCTTTTCCACTTATTAAAACTGTGTGGGGTTATGTAATGTAGTCAAGTATTATATGTGTTCTCCAGTCAGACATAAAAATGCATGTATATAACTGCATTGTTTCAATTCATAAGTGTAAAGGAATCTAGAGTTAAACCTATAATTCTGTTACAGATTTGCTAAAATCATTTTAATAGAAATATAGAGGAATAAGAAATATATTCTAATGAAACTAGTAGTTGCACAACAAAAGCTGCTATGAAATCCTCTGTACAGCCCTGTACCAAGGCTAAGAGCTTATATTTACTCAAAGAATGTAGGTATAGTAATTAGGTCATGTAACCATAGTTTGAAAGAAATAATTAATGAAATAACTGATGAAAGAAGGAGTCTGTTTCTCTTTCTTTAACTTTCTCTAACAAGGGGCCTGTTTATAAGTTATCTAGAGGGAGCGACTAAAAGAAACAAGCAGAAGACACAGATGGTCGACAAGGACATAAATTAGCTCAGACCGATAAGAACACTGCAAACTTGCAAGACCATCACATTCCAGACAAAAGGTGAAAAGTACACCATGAGGAAGACCTACGGCCCTCCTCCCAAAGACCCCTGCCCACAATTCTTGGGAAGAATTTGCACAAGCGCAAAGGACTGATAAGCTAATTAACATATGAAGCAAGAGTATGTTAATGATTTTTGGAAAATACTATGCTTATGCATGAATACTTAATGAATATGTATGAATAAGTTTTATATGAGGTGTATGATTTTGAAGCTTGGTGTGTGTTGATCGTGAGAGTACTCACTCACGCACCCAGCCGTCAATAAAGAAGTGTCTGCTTATCTACATCACATTGGTGTCGATAAGTTTTTCATTCTGAGATTTCGGTAACAATTCCAGATACATATTGTTAATTTAATTAACCACTGGCAGCTATCTCTGCCACTCCACTGAAGTCAGTTGGGCCTCCACTTAAAGTCATTGCATCAATCCCTAGTCTAGGGGTCAGTTACAAATAAATATCATACCTGGAAATTGTGTATGTTAGAACTTTTCCTTGCCTTTGTAGAGGTAGAAGTTAAAACTTGAATACTAGCTAAATGAAAGCAAAGTCAGGTAATTACATACAGTAGCAAGAAGTTAAGCAGTGCAAAATGTAAGGCCCTCACTGTAACATTAGCTGTTCTATAATGTGCTGTCCTGTATATTTATGATGTATATTTAACCAAAAGAACAACTCTACATTGAATAATTTCTTTGAATTACATAACAGCATAAAATCCTACTGATACATAACACATTCAAGCAACTGTTTCCTGGAGGCTGGGGCAGCAAAGCTTGACGTAAAAAATACATGAGCTTTCTTATTATAACTGTGCCTCATTAAGGTTGCATTAATCCTGGGGATCTGTTATTTAACGAGGGAATTTACAGGTTAGGGAAGGAGTTGATTCAGGTGATGCTTGAAAAGGGATGTTGTATGTCATATTTTAAGTAAAATTGTTAAATCTGAGGTCATGAAAATTGAAAAAGCAACAAGAGAAGTGGG
The DNA here is from genome assembly GCF_015220075.1 of Falco rusticolus. Classification (NCBI taxonomy): domain Eukaryota; kingdom Metazoa; phylum Chordata; class Aves; order Falconiformes; family Falconidae; genus Falco; species Falco rusticolus. The sequence continues at coordinate 5,695,201 of NC_051209.1, read as the reverse complement.
GACCAAAGCCTTTGCTGGTTGGCTGGCACACCAAGGTCAACCCACCACATTCTACCAGCTTCAATGTCACATAGCTGTGGGTCTCACCCTGGGAGGAAGCAGACAGACTCTGCAATGTGTAATTAATAGTTTTGACATGAAAAAGTCTATAATCAAAGTCTAATCTAAGTTAGCATTCCATTACAGTTATTGTAGAGCTTCACACCTTTTGTGGTGTTTGACAATCTCAGTATAGCAAATAGATTCAACACCTGGAAAGGTGATGGAACAGCTCATCCTGGAGGTCATCTTTAAGCATGTGGAGGAAAAGGTTATCAGGAGTAGTCAACATGGATTCACCAAGGGGAAATCATACCTGACTGTGGTGGGTTGACCTTGGCTGGATGCCAGGTGCCCACCAAGCTGCTCTATCATTCCCCTCCTCAGCAGAACAGGGGAGGAGAGAATAAAATAAAAAAACCAAACTTGTGGGTCAAGATAAAGGCAGTTTAATGAAGCAATAGCAAAAGTCATGGATGCAGAAGCGAAAGAAAACAAAAGATGTTATTCTCTACTTCCCACTAGCAGGTGATGTTCAGCCACTTCCCAGGAAGTAGGGCTTCAGTATATGTAGCAGTTGCTCCAGAAGACAAATGTTGTAAATAACAAATGCCCACCTTCCTCCTCCTTTCTCTTAGCTTTTCTATCTGAGCAGAGGTCATATGGTATGGAATATCCCTTTGGTCACTTTGGGCCAGCTGTCCTGGCTATGTGCCCTCCCAAGATCTTGCCCACCCCCAGCCTACTGGTGAGGGTGGGGGAAGGGAGGTTGGAGAGACAGCCTTGATGCTGTGGGAGCACTGCTCAGCAGTAGCCAAAACACTGGTGTGTTATCATCACATTTCTAGCTACCAAGCACAGCACTATGAGGGCTGCTATGGGGCTCAGCCAGACCCAATACACTGACCAACCTCATAGCCTTCTATGATGGAATGATTGGCTGGCTAGATGAGGGGAGAGCAGTGGATGTTGTCTACCTTGACCTCAGCAAGGCTTTTGACACTGTCCCCCATAACATCCTCATAGGTAAGCTCAGGAAGTGTGTGTTAGATGAGTGGACAAGCGAGGTAGACTGAGAACTTTCTGAATGGCAGAACTGGGAGGAGTGGCTGATGCACCCGAAGGCTGCACTGCCATTCAGCGAGACCTGGACAGGCTAGAGAGCTGGACGGAGAGGGATCTGATGAAGTTCAACAAAGGCAAATGTAAGGTCCTGCACCTAGGGAGGAATAACCCCATGCACCAGTACAGGCTAGGGGTTGACCTGCCTGCTGGAAGGCAGCTCTGCGGAAAAGGACCTGGGAGTCCTGGTGGACAGCAAGTTGTCCATGGGCCAGCAGTGTGCCCTTGTGGCCAAGAAGGCCAATGGGATACTGGGACACATCAGGAGGAGCATGGCCAGCAGGTCGAGGGAGGTGATCCCCCCCCTCTGCTCTGCCCTGGTGAGGCCGCATCTGGAGTACTGTGTCCAGTTCTGGGCTCCCCACTTCAAGAGGGACAGGGGACTACTGAAGAGTGTCCAGTGGAGGGCTACAAAGAGGATTAGGGGACTGAAACATCTCCCTTATGAGGAAAGGCTGAGAGAGCTGGGCCTGTTTAGCCTGGAGAAGAGAAGACTGAGAGGGGATCTTATCAATGCATATAAATATCTTAAGGGCGAGTAACAAGAGGATGGGGCCAGACTCTTTTCAGTGGTGACCAGCGACAAGACAAGGGGCAACAGGCACAAACTGAAACACAGGAAGTTCCTTCTGAATACAAGGAAGAACTTTGCTTTGAGGGTGACAGAGCACACCCTTTTTTACCTACAGAGAAGTAAGGTCTGCTCAAGTGCTCCATGTCTTGTTCTACAAGAAACATAGGAAGAGCAAAGAGACAGGAAATCAGATTGCTGTTCAATTGGCACCAATGCTTCATTTCTGCATTCCCTGTTCTACCTAGAGCTTGTATTGCAGTTCAGCTATAACTGCCCTTCCTTGCTCATTACGCTTTCTTAATGCTAGCTAACATGTATTTAGTCCTATTCAAGTTTGCAACAGAATGCTTTCAAGAACACTACACAAAAATGTTTTTCTTAAGAGTCAGTTTCTCAGAGCACTGCTGTAAAGTTTTTGTACTTATAATTACTTACTATCCAGACAAGCTACCAGACTGCTATCCAGTAACAAGCTACCCTGTTACTGATTTTATTTCCATTCTGTAGAATTCATATTCCCAGACTATTTGAAGACTAAATGCAGCTTCACTTCCCTGGTTACAGTTAGATATCTGTCTGCAGTCACAGCTAGCTTAAGGAATTTTCCTTCTAGTGAAAGTCATTTAGAGTTCTGGAAAACTTGAAGAAAGGGGGAGGCAGGGGGGATGACAACACAACACCCACAAACCAACCAAACCACAACAACAGGGGCAAGACATACTAAGGTACCCCATAAGCAAACACCTTTCACAATAATTATTTTAATAATGAAAATAGCCTGGACAGAAAAAGGGCTCAATTATTTAATATTGGAAGCCTTCACCCTTCATTTAGAAAAACAGAATTTCTTGATAGCAAATGGCAAGCATACAAATAGGTTTTCTGAGATCTGTCTGAATTAGGCTACAGGGTCAATGACTGATACAAGCCTAGAGGAAACAAAGTTTAACATTTAAAAACTTTTTTTAAAGCTTTAAAATGTGCTCAGCAGCACATTTAAGATGAACAAACTCTCACTTCACAGGCAACTATCATGTTTTAAGTAATTTGCATCTTTCTGATATTTAGTTTAATAAAGTTGTCTGGATGCTTTTTTGATATTTAGTTGGTTTAGTCTTATGAGAATTGCTACAGCTTTTGAATAACTTTGATATACTGGTATTTACAAGTGGTCATAGTTTGATACGCAGTATTATTCCTACATTATTTTTAGCTATGTGGCTTGTTTCAAGTAGTAAAAAACTTCATAAATATAAAGTCATCGGAGTTGTTCCTGATAAGTTAACATTTGTTGGAGATCTTATTTATAACTCTCTAAAAGTTCAGAAGACTAGCTTTGTTCACACTGTTTTATTTTGTTCATGTTCCTCTACTCAGCTGACAAGGCTTGTTTTGGGATTGGCTGTTTGTTTTCTTTTTTTTTTTTTCTTAATATAAGTAATCAGGAATATTTTGCCACTTACTAGAAGAAACCTAAAATTTGTTTGCTAACTAGACAAATATCATCTTTACTGGAAGCAGAAATCCAACAACAACAACAAAGCTTACAAATTATTCACAAGATTCAAAGTTTACTGACTTTCTAGAATATTTCTAGGTATAACATGGAAGCTTGACATTAAAAAAAATAAACCTTAACAACTTTTGTGTCTTTAATTCTACTGCTCATAGGTTTCTTAGAGATTTGCACCTAATATCACCTAAACACTTCTCTCTTCCCCCTTCTTCCCACCCCATTACTCACTATGCTACATGCAAGCTTAATGGCCAGCACATGCTGAATGATCAGCTGGCCATTATGTTGTTCTTGGATTTCTTCACTTGGGGCAATAATTTAGATCTATCCCCTCTACCCCAACTGGCTGTTTTCATAAAGCCCACAGAACTCAGTTTACTTTATGACCTCTGACTGATGGAATTAACTAACAGGTTAAACAGGCTGTGATCAGAAAGTGAAGACAGACAGAGAGATGGGTAGACTGACAGCATGATCACAACCGCTTCTATTTGTAAGTTTGCCTTGCCTTCTTAAATCTGCAGCATTCATCATATTCCCAGTTTTAGAAATATTAACTTCCTAGTGCAGCAGACACTTGTTGAACTTAGCGGTGTTCTAGAATACAAATTTAATTCCACCCCTAGAAGTCCACGGTTATCCTCATCTTGCAGCAGGGAAGTTCTAACCAAGCTTTTCCAACCAAGTGAACTCTCTACATATCCTAGAACACCAGCAAGTGACGTTAGAGGAGTGGATGATGATGATGATGATTATTATATTAAGAAAACAGCTGGGAAAACTGTACTTTCACTTTGGAAAACAAACATGAAGTTAATGCTTTCCATTATACTGCTTTGACAACTCAACAAATATGGAAGCCTCACTAGAATTAGTAGTCCACTGTTCCAACTTTAGAGATAGCCTAATTAGGGGTTTATATAGCACATATTATGTATGCATGCATGCCCTACACTTCATAGACATGAGTTTAACATTTCAATCTAATCTGTTTCAGATTGATACTTCAGACAACTTTTGAGGAAAAAAAGAGTAATGGATGCCAATAGAGCTTAAATAGCATTAAAACTGTATTACGTAAGGTATATACACATGATTGTTACAGTTATTAAATGAAGCTAACTGATTCAAACGAGCAGATTAAGCATCTTTAAAAAAGCATGACCGGTCCTCCTAAATAATGGTCTACTTGCTCACCAGGAAGGTTTGGCACAAAGTTAAAATGTAAACCAGTTCTAATAAACAAAATACATAGCCAAGGACTGAAAGTGCTTACCTTGACTCTCCACTACTGTTTCTTACAACGTCTTCATCACTGTGCCCATTCATTGTAAATATTAAGTTTAAAAGATAAATAGAAGTCCACTCAGGTTAGAAGGCAGATGTCAAGAATCTACTTCTTGGTACTCTTTTCCAGGTGACTTGTTTACTCAACTGTTCTCTGCAGGTATTGAAGATTTTTCCCAAATTATCTAAAGTAGTAAAGGAAAATGGTGATATAACTTGAAATATTTGATGGTTGCAACTGAAAGATACTGAAAATAACTTGTCCTGTTACAACACTGAAAGGGAGTATCTACCACATTTGACATCATCTTTTTAACTGAAAAATAGCTTTTGGTATGCCATAGTACTTAAGAACAACCAGATCTAACTTTATTTTAAAGGAAAACAGCCTCCCCAAACACATGAATATAAACTACGGATATTAAAGCCCTAAGATCTAATTAGCAAAATTATTTCATGCACAAAAACATATCAGAAGCATTTCCAGACACAGACATAATGCTTACATCCAGTTGGGGGTAGAAGCAGGAAAATAAAGACTGCCCCATTTTAAAAAATTGACTCAACTACATCAGGCTAGTAAGATCGGAGTAATCATTATTTCGTATACATCAACATTTTCAATCAGATCTCTACCGTGTGAGATGCACCTAGGAAGTTTAGGCTCACTTTAAATGGAGTGCAAGTATGAACTCACTGATAATCAGCTAAAGAGCAGCGCCTCTCACAGATTTAGTGGTGTAAAAGAGATTAGGGGCTCGCCTGCAGGTTGCCTGCCTCAAGGTGCTCTCCTCTAATACAGCCCGACCTACAGCTCATGATGGAGGCAGAGGTCGCCTCGTTCCGGGATGGAAAAAGCCCTGCCCTCAGGCACTATCTCAGACACCAGGGCCACTCCAGCCAGCAAACAAAGGCGATGACGGAAGAAAAGTGATAGGAAAGAACCCTGTAACCCCAAAGAGGCCGCAAAGCGAGGCTGGGGCCCCCGCGGCGGCGAGCTAGGCAGCTTGGTGGTTCCTCGCGGATCGGCCTCTGTTGCCCAACGAGGCCAAGCTCCGCGCAGTCTGCCCTCCCGCGTCCAGGGTGCGAACACCCTGCCACCTCTAGGACCGGCACTCCCCGGGCCCCAGGAAACATCTTTAGCGGCCACGAAACTATCTCCTTGTCGTCCACTCCCTGCTCCGGCGACGATCCTCCCCGACCACCCGCACCGCGCTCTCGCGGCCTCCCGTGATCGACCGCTCCTAAGGTGCTCCTGGGGAGAGCCCACGCGAGGGCTGCCTCCTTACCTCCCACGGGTTCACCTCCCGCCCCCGGAGATGGCCCTCTGCTGGTGGCGCAACCCGCACAGGCGCCGCTCCTGGTCAAGGCTCCCCTGGCAGTATTGCTAATGCAGCCGCTGTCCTCCGTGCTCGCTTCTCCCAGCGCCCCGCCATGGCCAGAGAAGAGCGAAGGCCGCACTCCTGCCTCCCAGCCCGTTCGTCACAAGCTCCCCCCGCAGGAGACAGCTAAAGAGGCTCAACCCCGGCTGCCCGCCTCAGCTCTCACAGTTCCCTCCTTGCCTCCCTCTTTGGAAAACAGCGAGCAGGCCCAGGAGCCCCAGCCTCGCACCGGGCATCCAACCTCTTCTTCTCAACGCCAGTCGCCTCCCCATCCATCTTCAAAAGCGACAGCCACCACACAACTCCAGACCAGGGAAAAGGAAAGGAGCCATGGCGGGCCTCTGCCTACCTGCGCGTGTGCGCCCGGCCCGGCCTCCCTAGAGCTGCCCTGGTCCGAGACGGCGCCTCACCCCACGAAGAGGTCTGTGCTGCAACCTAGGATCGGAGGCTCTCCTGCAGCCCCCACAGGGCCTGGGCCGCCGGTTCCTTACAGCCCCACGCGGCAGGCTCGCCTGCAGCCCCTACCGGCTGTAACAATAGGACCCCAAACCGGGAAGGGGAAAAGCCTAAGAAGTAGGTGCCGTGTTGCTCCGCCGCTGTTTCTTAAGTCCTCCCGATCACCGCCATCACGCTGCTACTCCGCTCAACCTCCTCCTCTCTTAGTCGGATGGAAACCCTGGGCGTGATGTCACTCCTGCGCCCTGGGACAGAGCGGGGAGGAGGAGGAGCAACAGCCGGGAGGGGACAGCGCCGCCGGGCCATGGCGGCTGGAAGGGCCGCTTGGAGGGGGTGGCGGAACCAAAGCAGCTTCCTTGCCGCACCGGATACTGCTGGGGCTGGGAGCAGCAGGCGCTCGCTGGCCCGTCCACCCGTCGCAGCAGCGAACGGGCGCTGGGGCCGGTGTCGCTCCTGGTGCCCGCTGCAGCTCCTGCGTGAGGGGGCAGGGGTGGGGCGCGGCAGCCTGAGGGGCGCCTATGACCGGCGCAGTGTGGCGGAGAGCCTGGCCTTGGCCACATGTTACTGTTTAGTGTGGTGTGGGGTTTTTTTTGTTTCTGTCTAAAATCAGAGCCCCCTAATAAACACGTATGCATTTCTTGGTCTTCCTATGCGGTTACGAGTGGCATTAGGGCATATTTAGGAAGGCTTGGCATGCAGCTGCACAGAGGACACTTGCCTCCATGAGGAAGGCATTCCCCAGCTGGAGGCAGAACACTCTTTTCTTCCTCTTGATATCTAACTCAAGTTGTTTTGAAGTGATTAACGAGAAAGCTGTTTGTTTAAGGTAGGTCATGCTCAGAAAAAAAAAAAAATCATGTAACTTTTCCTACTGCTGGAGTCTACATGTTCCCAGAGTGGCAAAAGAAAGTAGTGGCTGCTGAGCGAAAGACTGCTCTGAGCAACACAATTACACAGCCAAATGTGTTGGAAAGAGGAAGTGATTTACCTGCTTTCTCCTTTTTGGATTCCCACATATGCAATTACACTCCATCATGCTAGGGAGGATTATGGGGTCATTACTGACCAGGATGTGGTACCAGACTTGGAATTTTCTTCAGCACCCTGCAAGAACAAGAGATTGAGATTAACATGAAAATGTGGTTTGCTCATGAAGGAAGTAAAGGCTTGAAAGAAGAGAGTTATCATGTGGGTATAACAGAGCAAGGTGGCTACAGTAGCTGTCAAATCACCTCATACTTGAAGAGTTGTGTTAGCCAGGAGCCAACATCTGAGCCACAGTCAATCAGCTAGAGATGTTGGCCTAGGGTTTATGTCATGGCTGCCCCCCTCAGGGTGAGCAAGGCTGAGCAGCCAAGGCATCTGCCACCCCCTCAGCAGGACTGCAGGGGTTTCCTGTGGCTGCTACTTCAGCCCACCAAGTATTGAGATCAGCTGTTACACACAAAAAATCCATCTCCATTTTGGAATGAGACTGAAGCAGCAGAGGTTAGGTGAGGCACTTCCACTAGTCCATTTCTCAGGCACCATAGGAAAATACCTCAAATTCTCAGGAGTTAAAGACAGAATAAATGTTTTTCCCCCCCTTAGAATTAAAAAAAAAAATGCATAAGAAGGTGTTCAGACAAGAAAACAGCTTCAAAGCTTACAAAAAAGCTGTATTAGACTATGCTCCTTCCTGAAGTACTTAAGTTTGCCTAAGTCAGCTTAATGGAGAATACTTCATTGTGATAAATAAAGATACCACAAGATCAATGGACTTTAAACTCAAGAATGTCAGAATGAAAATAACTGCTTTAAATTAAATTTAAATCGAAATTTTTAATTTAAGTTAAGGTAATTAACACTGAAACACTTTTCCAAGGTGTACTGGGTGTGGCTGGGATGGAGTTAATTTTCATTGTAGCAGCCCACATGTCACTGTGTTTTGGATCTGTGGCTAAACCAGTGTTGATAACACACCAGCATTTTGGCTATTGCTGAACAATGCTTGCACAGCATCAAGACTTCCTCTTTTTCCCACTTTGCCCCCACAGTAAGTAGGCTGGGGGTGGGCATGAAGGCTGGGAGGGGACACAACCTGGACAGCTAACCTGAATTGGCAAAAGGAATATTCCATGCCATATGATGTCATGCTCAGCAATAAAAAATAAGAGAAGGTTTTGGGGGAGGTAGCCATTGCTCAGAAACTGGCTAGGCATCAATCTATTTGTGGTAAGTTGTGAAGTGATTGTCTTTGCATCACTTGTTTTTTCTTTCATTTTCTTCTTTCCTTTACTTATTAAACTGTCTTTATCTGGACCCAGAGTTTTCTTGCTTTTGCTCTTCCTATTCCCTTACCTGTCCTCCTTGGGTCAGGGATGGGTTGAGTGAGTGGATGTGTGTTCCTTAGATGTTGGATAAGGCCCCAAATCTGCAAACTTTTTCAATATTTTCAGTTTCCTGGCATTCCTCTGGTGAGTACTTAGGGCAAAGGAGTCCAGGAAGGCTGGACGTTCTTCTAGAAGGAAATCTTAAAGGAGCAGTATCAGGCCGTCCCCATGTGCTGAAAGACGAGCCAGTGGGGAAAAAGACTGGCCTGGCTGAACAGAGATTTGGCTGGAACTCAGGAAAAAAAGGAGAGTTTACCACCTTTGGAAGAAGGGGCAGGCAACTCAGGACTGCAAGGATGTCGTGAGGTTATGCAAGGAGAAAATTAGAAGGGCTAAAGCCCAACTAGAACTTAATCTGGCGACTGCCGTAAAAGACAATACAAAATACATTAGCAACAAAAGGAAGGCCAAGGAGAATCTGCATTTTCCTACCCAAAAATATAGAGAAAATGTGGTGGCAAACTTTTCCCCCTTTTTCTGGGCTGTTCTATGACCCCAGGAGCTGCTGAGTAGGCCTTGGAACCTTGAGTAATGAGTTGGGCGGTTAAGCACCCCTTGACCATACCAGTAACTCTTGCTCAGCTAAGGCAGAGAACAGCACTGTCCATACTGGAACTCCAGTTGACTGGTCAAAGCAGGGAATGAGAATGGAGACAATCAGTTGTTCCCTGTGTGGAAAAATCGCTTGGAGGGGGGAATTAGAGAAAACTGGGACCTAACAGAAGTTGTAGTATTATATAAACCTTTTCAGGGTGAAATACAGTTGCCACTTTCAAGATGGTTGGCATGCACAGAATCTACTCCATCATGGTTCCCTAGGCAACACAACCTGCTATTCTAGAGGAGCAGTGGAGGGTGGAGCAGAGTGGAGACACCACGACAAGGCTCTGCTGTACTTCTTGCAGGACTGGGAACTTGATGGTACCATACAGCTGACAAACCGCATAGCAGCTGTCAATAGGAGATATAAGAGAAGATGACTGTTGCTGAGCCAACAACTGTGGCAAAATCATTTTCCTTAGATGAACCTTGGTCATTATAATCTCATTGTAATACTAATCCACACCTCCATCCCAAAGTTACCCACCTCCAAGGCACGACCACCCCTCACCAAGCATGTGCGTTATATTTCTTATTGGCTATGTTTTAAACAAGAAGCGAGAGAATTTTACACCAATCAATAATGAAAGTGTGTATGACTAGAGTCACTCAAGCTCCACCTGAGAGTAAAGAAAAGTATAAAAAGTGAATGGATGAGGGGAGAAGTTAAGGAAGACTCCATCGTAACTTCTGGGATCAGTCGACAGGCTGAACCTGTCTTCTCCCCCATAGGGACACCTATTGGGTAAGAACTTTATCTTATGCGCGCTAATAACTAACTCACACTAGCTGTTATTAGTAATTATAGTTTTGGCTGTATATAGTTTGGTTGTATATCACTTCAAGCTTGTTTTTTCAGACAGTCCCTATCACCAGCAATCACGAACCTTAATTTGTCACGATTTTATATGGTTTTATATACGATTTTATATATTTTATATATGGGTGTTATTCCATAAACTGTTAGTGTTAGTCCTTAGGGGGCGCTAGTAGTCACTGTCTGCAGGTAACATATTCAAATAAAGTGGGAAGACCCGCTTAGGGGTCCCCCTGATGCTGTTGGCACGTTTCCCTGAACAAGTCAGTCAAATCACCCTCCAATCCAGCAGGACTGTTCAGTGAAGGGTCCCTGGAACGGGACACTGACAGACTGGTTGGGCACAAGGGTCTTGGCTTTCCTGGGGCGCTGATAAACAGATCAAATACTAGGGGTTGAGAAAATCTCTCCCCCCCCCCCCCCCCCCTTCACATGACACCCTGACAATCCCAGAATTCTCCTGCCGGAACATAGCCTGAGTGGTAACCTGAGTGGAATGATACCATTGTTCTTGGAATTTTGAAAAGTTACCAACTCAGGTTGCAGCCAGGATGGAAATTTACTGATGACTAAAGCCAATCATCTCACAGCCTTATAAACAGCAGTCCTAAAGTGAGACCCTTTTGAACTCTCCTGGACCACAGCAGGCTGTGACCAGCATCTCCCTCTGAGCAGGATGCTGCTCAGAGTTTGAAAACCTCCAAGTTTGCAATACTAGGGGGACTGTTGCAGAAAGCCAACAATGGGGCCTGGGCTGATACCCTTGCTCCTTGAGGCTCAACACTTCATCCACTGAGGAATGCAAAGGCATTAGATGTGAGTATTTCACTGAACTCGAGGCAAACTTTTAGCAGTATACCTTTGTTATAATATATATTGCACGCTTGAAGTAGTTAGGTAATTTTTGTGATTTAAAACAAATTTTATTGATTTTCTTTGCTGCTAAAATCCTATAGAATATCTTGAATTGTGAACAATTTTTTCTCTCTCTCTCTCCCCCGTTTAGATACAAACCAGTGACCAAGTCTGAGACTAAGATTGGATCTAGCCACACCTAAAATCTGTGAGAGTTTAGAAAGCAAGGGGGTCCGCTCTAAACCTTGTGACTCAATGGGAGGATCTCCTTTACCCTCTTATGCCTTTGATCTTTATAAACTATTTCCAACTCTATTCTGATTTGATTCCAACTTGATTTATCTCTCTTCATTTACTCCATGTAATACATAATAGAGTGAACCTTGCCATTGAATCTTGTGCAGTCACATTTCCACAAATTCATATTAAACCTCTTTCACTCAAACTCTTTGGTGGTAATTCTTTAAGCGATCTGACCTAAACCACTTCTTTCACAACTGAAAATGAAATTAATTCTCAGCCAAAATGTGAATGAAAAGGTTTGATTGTTTTTTTCTTCTTTCTGCCTGAAAGCTGAGTGCCCATAAGGTGATAATCATGGAATCATAGAATCATTTAGGTTGGAAAAGACCTTTAAGATGACTGAGTCCAACTGTTAACCTAACACTGCCAAGTCCACCTCTAAACCATGTCCCTAAGTGCCATGTCTACAGTCTTTTAAACACCTCCAGGGATGGTGACTCAACCACTTCCCTGGGCAGCCTGTTCCAATGTTTGACAACCCTTTCGGTAAAGAAATTTTTCCTAATATCCAGTCTAACCCTCCCCTGGTGTAACTTGAGGCCATTTCCTCTCAAACAAATAATGTTTTTGGTTTTCGTTAGGTACTTATCATGAATGTATCAGACTTCAGCATCTTGTCTGTTTTTTACATTGTTTCTTTCTCATATCACCAATATATTGTTCAAAACACTATCAGTAATGTCTCTTAATTTGTTGTTTCAAATTCCAATATGGATGGTTGTCGTGATTTAACCCCGGCCAGCAACCAAACACTACTGGCAACCAAACCTCACACAGCCACTTGCTCACTCCCCCCCACCCGGAGGGGTGGGGAGGAGAATCAGAAAGGAATTTAAAACTCGAGGGTTGAGATAAGAACTATTTAATAATTTAAACAGAATAAAGATATAAACCCAACAGTAATAACAATAACAATAACAATTAGGATGGAAAGGTGGGGAAAAAGGGTAAAATCCAAAGGAAGGGAAAAGGAAAAAAACAAGTGATGTACAGTACAACTGCTCACCACCCACTGACCGATGCCCAGCCAGTCCCCAAGAAACGAGAAATGATCCCCCCCCAGCTAACCCTCCAAGTTTATATACCAAGCATGACGTCCCATGGTATGGAATACCTCTTTGGCTGGTTCAGGTCAGCTGTCCTGGCTGTGTCCCTTCCCAGTCTCTTGTGCCCCTCCAGCACTCTGGCTGGCAAGGCCCAAGAAACCAAAAAGTCCTTGACTTAGTATAAACATTACCCAGCGACAACTAAAACCATCAGCGCGGTTATCAACATTGTTCTTATATCATATCCAAAACACATCACTGTACTAGCTACTAAGAAGAAAATTAACTCTATCCCAGATGAAACCAGGACAATGTTTTTGCTTTTGTTTTGGAGGAAGATACATGCATTCACTTTGGAAAATTACATTACTTAAGAAACTTACTTTCATAAAAGTATTTCAGAGACTTTACAACCACCTTAAAGAAATGACAACAGTTGAAACCAAGTTTTTAAATGAGTCAAACCAACCATTATAAAAACTTATTTAAAATATTATGTTAATTTTTAGTACAGCAAAGCTTTTGAACATACGGTTCATTAACCTATATTCTAGAACAGTGCGAAACAACAGAGACCTATAGAATTAAACCATTTAAGAAGCTGGGGATTGAGGGATTGAATAATTCATATGCTGACCAAAATGTCTGTGGCAATAGGATAAAATTCCTTTCAGGAAAAAATATATACTTAATACATTAAAATTTCAACAATAGAGAGAACATTTATTTCTTTATTCAAAAGCTGGAATTCTTTTGGCTGTAAGGATACCAGGACTTTTATTTGCTGACAATGCTGCTTTTGTTTTAATATCTGAAGAAAGCAGGTGATTGTTGTTGACGCAGAAGGCTCGGACACAACTTATACGACCAATGTGATCAAGTTAGTGCCACTTTATTAATAGACTCACAGCAATTTATACTCTACAGGTACTATTAATAGACCCACGCCAATTTATACCCCCAGCTAAAAATACACACGCTACGCACACTTTGTTATGTAAAAGGTGATAGGTTAAAACTACTTGTTCACATGCTTCCACCTCCCTTATGATTGGTCCCGGTGTGGTGCCCACACGTTGCTCCCCCCTTGTGCAGGCATCCTGTTTTTTCTCATCTTTCTGTCCAACTCTCTTATGTCTCTGTGAATACACAGTTTCTTTGTCTTCCTTGGCCTTGCATATGTCCTTCACAACACCGGCAGCTTGTTACAGCTTCGGCCTGCTCGGCCTGCTACTACAACAAAGTTACTTGGTCTGGATTGCTCATAATATGTCCGTTGTCTTCCAGCCACTCCACAATTGTGACTGACCAATAAACCCCTATAATGGAAGAAGTCTCAAAGGGGATGGGCAAGGGTGATGTGCCCATGAAGCTCAGGGAATAATGCAGGGTGTGACTGACCACAGCTGTTGCAAAGAAAGCTGGCTTTATATCAACACAAAGGGGACTTTTTTTAGATAAACAGCTATCAACAGTTGAGTGGATCAACCGACTATATCACAGTTGGGTGGATCAACTGGTGACATAAATATTTCACCCCGAGTTAGCCAGACCAACATGGGGGGAGTGTATACATGACTCAGCCCAACATAGAGCATAAAGCCTAAACAACTAACAAAAGAATTTCTAAGAGAACAACAGGCTTGAGCTGGCTTCAACCCATGTATTCCTTCCTAGTGATTGGGGATGCTCAGCATCGTGAAGGTGAGCACATTATAGAGACTGGTAATGGCAATCACATTGGTATTGTGATTGAACTGTGTATGGCAATTGCTATATTTTGCTAAGTGTAACTTACATTTGCATTGTGTTTTCAGTATATTTTGTATGAGACTGCTAAATCAGAAATCCTGTATAACATCAAGTATTGTCACGTAAGTAAATTTGATATTAAACATTGCACTCTCCACAGGTGGAATATCTAAAAGGATATGGTCAGAGAGTATTGGACTCTGACAGTGACACATGTTTTTGCCACACTGCAGGCAGAGATAAATCATCTCTGCAAAGAAGTTAAGAATAAAATGTGTTCATATATGAATATATGTGCTAAACATGTATTTCTGCAGAAATGCATATACATACTACAAGGGAGAAAGCCTTGCCTTTGGCTTATATATCAGTAAAAAGGAAAGAAAAAGATAACTCTATTTGCATGTAATCAAATGATTTAGCAAAGACATGCCTCTGTGATCTTTGTCAAGAAACTTTTGAGATTTAGATTCTGAGTTTCCTATTGACACTGACCATTATTCCCAATATAATTCCTCAGTACTCATCAGAATTTGCAGTCTATTCCACAGGGCAACTGAGTACACTTCCTACTATCAAGGCTCCTGCCTATGCCAGGGTTATGCACATAACAGTCCTGCAGACTCCAGAGAACACTCACAATCTGAGCTGACGTGCAGCAGGACAAATTAATAATTCTAATTTTTGTGTACTTGATTTAACTTGCTCAAGAACCATCCTTACCTATATGTTGTAGTTTAACCCCAGCCAGAAACTAAGCACCACACAGCTAGTCATTCACTCACCCCTGGTGGGATGGGGGAGAGAACCAGAAGAGTAAAAGTAAGAAAACTCATGTTTTGAGATGAAGATAGTTTAATAAGTAAAGCAAAAGCCACACACACAAGCAAATCAAAACAAGGAATTAATTCACTACTTCCCATCGGCAGGCAGGTGTTCAGCCATCTCTAGGAAAGCAGGGCTCCATCGTGGGTAATGGTTACTTGGTAAGACAAATGCCATCACTCTGAATGTCCCCCCCCCCTTCCTTCTTCTTCCCCCAGCTTTATATGCTGAGCATGACATCATATGGTATGGAATATCCCTTTGGTCAGTTGGGGTCAGCTGTCCTGGCTGACCCCCCTCCCAACTTCTTGTGCACCCCCAGCCTACTCACTGGTGGCATGGTGGAAGAAGCAGAAAAGGCCTTGACTCTGTGTAAGCACTGCTCAGCAATAACGAAAACATCCTTGTGTTATCAACACTGTTTCCAGCACAAATTCAAAACATAGCCTCATACTAGCTACTATGAAGAAAATTATCTCTATCTCAGCCAAAACCAGCACAGAGTCTGTTATAGACCACCCAACCAGGATGAAAAGGCAGATGAAATATTCTATAAGCAGCTGGGAGAAGTCTTAAAATTGCTAGCTCTTGTTCTTGTGGGGGACTTCAACTTACCAGATGTCTGCTGGAAATACAATACAGTGAAGAGGAAACAGTCTAGGAGGTTCCTGGAGTGTGGGGAAGATGATAACTTCCTAACACAGCTGGTGAGTGAGCCAACTAGGGGAAGCTCCCCACTGTACCTGTATGCAAACAGAGAAGGACTTGTGGGTGATGTGATGGTTGGAGACCATCTTGGGGACAGCGATCATGAAATGATAGTTTTCGATTCTTGGAGAAGTAAGGAGGGTGGTCAGCAGAACTGCTACTTTGGACTTCCAGAGGGCAGACTTTGGCCTGTTTAGGGCCCTGGTTAACAGAGTCACTTTGGAGGCAGTACTGAAGGGCAAAGGAGTCCAGGAAGGCTGGACATTCTTCAGGAATGAAATATTAAAGGAGCAGGAGACTGTGCCAAAAGATAAGCCGGTGGGGAAGAAGACCAGCTTGACTGAACCTGCTATACTGCTTAGACACAAGTCTATGGGGCCAAATGGGATCCACCCAAGGGTACTGAGAGAGCTGGCAGAAGTGCTCACCAAGCCACTTTCAATCATTTATCAGAAGTCCTAACTAACTGGAGAGCTCCCATTTGACTGGAGGTTAGAAAATGTGATGCCCATTGACAAGAAGGACCGGAAAGAGGATCTGGGGAACTACAGGCCTGTCAGCGTAACCTTGGTGCAGGGGAAGGTTATGGAGCAGATCATCTTGAATGCCATCACATGGCATGTACAGGACAATCAGGTCATCAGGCCCAGTCATCATGGGTTTATGAAAGGCAGGTCCTGCTTGACTAGCCTGATCTCATGACAAGATGACAGTGGGATCAAGTGCACCTTCAGCAAGTTTGTTGATAACACCAAGATGTGTGGTGCGGTCGACATGTTGGAGGGAAGGGATGCCATCCAGAGAGACCTTGACAGGCCTAAGATGTGGGCCAGAGTGAACCTCATGAAATTCAACAAGGCCAAGTGCAAGGTTCTGCATGTGGGTCAGGGTAGTCCCTGGTATCGATACAGGCTGGGCTGGAATGGATTGAGAGCAGTCCTGAGGATAAAGACTTGGGGATGCTGGTGGATGAGAAGCTCAACATGGTCCGACAATGTGTGTTTGCAGCCCAGAAAGCCAACCGTATCCTGGGCTGCATCAAAAGAAGCATGGCCATCAGGCCGAGGGAGGTGATTCTGTCCCTCTACTCAGCTTTCATGAGACCCCCACCTGGAGTACTGCATTCAGCTCTGGAGCCCCCTACATAAGAAGTACATGGTTCTGTTGAGTGAGTTCAGAGGAGGGCCACAAAGATGATCAGAGGGCTGGAGCACCTCTCCTATGAGGACAGGCTGAGACAGTTGGGGTTGTTCAGCTTGGAGAAAAGAAGGCTCCAGGGAGACCTTATTGCGTCCTTCCAGTACATAAAGGGGGCTTATAGGAAAGGTGGAGAGGGGCTTTTTACAAGGGCATGTAGTGATAGAACAAGGGGGAATGGCTTTAAACTGAAAAAGGGGAGATTTAGATTAGATATTAAGAAGAAATTCTTTACTATGAGCGTGGTGAAACACTGGCACAGGTTGCCCAGAGAGTTGTGGATGCCCCATCATTGGAAGTGTTCAAGGCCAGGTTGGATGGGGTTTTGAGGAACCTGGTTTAGTGGAAGGTGTCCCTGCCCATGGTGCTGAGGGGGTTGGAACTAGATGGTCTTTAAGGTCCCTTCCAACTCAAACCATTCCATAATTCTATGATGCGCTTAGTGGATGAGTGAAAGGCTGTGGATGTTGTTTACTTAGACTTTAGTAAAACCTTTGACACTGTCTCCCACAGCATCCTCCTGGAGAAACTGGCTGCTCATGACTTGCATGGCTGTACTCTTCGCTGGGTAAAAAACTGGCTGGATGGCCAAGCCCAAAGAGTAGTGGTGAATGGAGTTACATCCAGTTGTTGGCCAGTCACAAGTGGTGTTCCCCAGGGCTCAGTACTGGGGCCAGTTCTGTTTAATATCTTTATGAATGATCTGGATGAGGGGATTGAGTGCACCCAGTAAGTTTGCAGATGGCACCGAGTTGGGGGGTGGTGGTGTTTATATTATTGAGGGTAGGAAGGCTCTGCAGAGGGATCTGGACAGGCTGGACCGATGGTCCGAGGACAATTGGATGAGGTTGAACAAGGCTAAGTGCCAGGTCTTGCACGTGGGTCATAAGAAACCCATGCAATGCTACAGGTTTGGGGGAGAGTGGCTGGGAAGCTGCCTGGTGGAAAAGGATCTGAGGGTGTTGATTGACAGCTGGCTGAATATGAACAGGCAGCCAATATGAGCCAGGTGGCCAAGGCAGCCAATGGCATCCTGGCTTGTATCAGAAATAGTGTGGCCAGCAGGACTAGGGCAGGGATTGTCCCCCTGTACTTGGCACTGGTGAGGCTGCACCTCAAATCCTGTGTTCAGTTTTGGGCCCCTCACTTCAAGAGGTATGTAGAGGTTCTGGAGCAATGAAGCTGGTACAAGTGTTTAGAAAACAAATCTTATGAGGAGCAGCTGAGGGAACTGGGGTTTTTTAGTCTGGAGAAAAAAGGAGGTTGAGGGGAGACCTTATTGCTCTGTACAACTACCTGAAAGTAGGTTGTAGTGAGGTGGGTGTTGATCTCTTCTCCCAAGTAACAAGTGATAGAATGAAACAGCCTCAAGTTGTGCCAGGGGAGGTTTAGACTAGATATTAGGAAAAGTTTCTTCACTGAAAGTGTGGCCAAGCACTGGAACAGGCTGCCCAGGGAAATGGTTGAGTCACCATCCCTAAAGGTATTTAAAAGACCTGTAGACCTGGCACTTAGGGACACGGTTTAGTGGTGGACTTGGCAGTGTTAGGTTAACAGTTGGACTCAATCTTAAGGGTGTTTTCCAACCTAAATGATTCTATGACATTTATCTTAGCTATTATTTATGAAGCAAGAATATTTTGTGTAATACTACAGATCACACTGAAACTAGATAGGACATGTTAGACTAATTTGTGTTAAAAGTTCTGCTTTCTCTGCCTGGGAGTCTTAGCCTTCTGGTTCTCTACAGTTAAGACAGATGGAAATTGCCACTAAGAGAAACAGGCCCTACCCAGTTGTCCTGGTTTCAGCTGGGATAGAGTTAATTTTCTTCTTAGTAGCTGGTGCAGTGCTGTGTTTTGGATTTGGTGTGAGAACAATGTTGATAGAATGTGGATAACTGGCTAGCTGAAAAAGGTCACATAGACATAGTCCAGCTGGCTGGACAAAAATGCACACAGCTCTCAGCTTATCTGAAGTAAAGCAAAAATACACTGTCCTTGGCTGTTCTTGTTACACAATAACAGGAAGATTTCGGTGGGAAAAGAATGTTGCAGGTGGGAACAGATAACTACAGAAGAGAAACTAGGGGCGGGCTTGGTATTTAGGCAACTAACCAATAATGAGCTTAACTTTTGTAATATGTATGAGCTAATTATAACAAGGCATAAAAGGTGACTGTAAGGGACAATAAACGAAGTCTGCTGATCACTCATATTGAGTGACTGTGTCTTCCCTCCGTCGCAACAATAGAACACTGATGTTTTTAGTTGCTGCTGGGTAATGTTTATACTAAGTCAAGCTCTTTTCAGTTTCTCAGGCCCTACACTTCATTTTCGGCTTCTTATCACCATTTTATATTCAGGCAGCTTCACAATGACTTCTCAGTTGGAGAAAGTTTCTTTAAAGACTCTTCAAATCTTTAAAATAGAACTTTTACTTATGGTGCTAAGTTGTTGCAGTCTATTTATCTTTCTCACAACCCTTCCAAAACACACCATATTGTCGTCTTTTGAAAAACTACTGGAAGTCTACTTGCACTGCTCAAACTCTGTTTGTGGTACTACTTAATGGAGCTCTGAAGCAGGCTCCTAAAGAAAAACATGGTGAAGAAGCTACAATCTGCATTCTGATTGTAGTTCCATGGAAATGCCTCAGCAAATAATGTTGATCAAAAGTACTTTTATCTAGAGAGATTTCCCAGAAAAAAACAGTTGAAAGGAAGAATGTGAAAGAGGAGGGAATAGTTGGCATGTGAGAGGGGAATGAATGTGAGAATCACACCACACTGCAGATATGAAGGTAGTCATCTGAAGTAACATATCAAAAGCATGAAAATACTTAGGCCAGTTTTTACACATCAGTAATTACTTCCACTACTGAAACTTGCTCGAGTATTTCTATGCTTTAATGTCAAGGCACGGTCTTCTTCCTAACCCATATTTACATATATTTATAGTTCAAATCACAGTACTATATCAATTAGAATAACCATATGTGGGAAAATCACCTTGAAGGGGGGAATTAGAGAAAAATTGGGTCCTAATAGAAGCGAAGTATTACAGAAAGCTTTTTAGGGTAAAATACAGCTATCGCCTTCAGGATGGTTGGCATGCATGGAATCTACATCATCACAGTTCCCTAAGCAACGCACCCTGCCAGCTCAGCACATGCTGATAGGAGTGACAGAAGATGGAGAGGAGTGGAGACCCTGCGGCCATGCTCTGTCATGCTCCCTGCAGGGATGGGAACTTGATGTCACCACACAGCTGATAAGCTGCATACCAGTTGTCACATGAAGAATCCATGAGATGTCTGTGGCTGAGCCAACCATTGAGGCAAAATGAAATAATCTCATTGTAATACTAACACACACCTCCATCTCAAAGTTACCTGCCTCCAAGGTACTACTACACCTCACTGGGCACATGATACCAGTTAGTAATAACAATATGTATGACTAGAGTCACTCAAGCGCCACCTAAATGTGATGGAAATGGACTAGTCCTAAACTGAAATAAGTCCAGGGCAGGGGGGGAACTGTTGTCTAAACTCCCGGATTACCCAACTCTGATTCAGTGTTCACAAAGCTAGGTCAAACTGACTCACTCTCTAAAGTTGTTACGAATGAAGGGACTTCTAATCAAGGTAGTCAGCCTTGGGGAGCATGAGAACAGATACTGAAAAGAACACTGTTATCTAAGTTATGCAGAAAGAAACCTTCAAGTGAGGGTAGTTCTGGCTATGAGAGGAAACAGGATGATAAGGTGTTGCAATGCACTGACATCAACAGAAAATTAGTTGAAAATAGGACAAAGATAACAGTGGTAGTGGGAGATCGCAAGCTCCAACTCAAATTCCCCCCCCCCGAAAGAGGGCAAAACCCTGCTTGAGGAGCACGTGTAGTTAGTAGAGAACTTCAGTAGTGCTATCTCAGGATGTGTACTAATTTGCATTAGAAGTGAGAAACTGGTAACCAGTCCTGTGTATGATGAATGAATATGCAATATACTATGAAGTATAAAACGTGGATAGAGGAGGGGAGAAGTAGGGGAAGATTCCATCGTAACTCCTGGGATCAGTTGACGGGCTGAACCTCTCTTCTCCCCCATAGGGACGCCTATTGGGTAAGAACTTTGTCTTATGCATGCTTAATAACTAACTCACGCTAGCTGTTATTAGCGGTTATAGTTTAGTTGTATGTAGTTTGGTTGTATATCATTTCAAGTTTGCTTTTGCAGACAGTCCCTATCACCTGCAATCACGAACCTTAATTTGTCACAATTTTATATTAAGAAAGAGTGTTATTCTGTAAACTGTTAGTATTAATCCTTTGTGGGTGCTAGCAGTTGCTGGCAGCAGGTAACATATTTGAATAAAGTGGGAAGACCCACTGAGGGGTCCCCCTGATGCTGTTGGTGTGTTTCCCTGAACAAGTCAGTCAAATTGCCCTCTGATCCAGTGAGACTGTTCAGTGAAGGGTCCCTGTAATGGGACACTGACGACAGACTGGTCGGGCACAAGGGTCTCAGCTTTCCTGGGGCACTAATAGACAGATCAAACACCTGAGGTTGAGAGGATCCCCCCCCCCCCCCCCTTTTCATGTGACACCATAAAAAATATTTACTTACATAGCAATTGTTAGCTGTACTTGAACGTTCTTTCAGCAACTCATTTAGCCTAATCCGATGATAAGTCTGTATTTAAAATGAAATTTGTTAGGAAGATCTTTTTTTTATATATATAAACTAGAAAAAAATAATTTAACCAAGAAACAAAACCCAGTTGTGATCAATTGGTATGTGTCATTTATAGAAAGCATATACTTTATCCCTCAGTTTGGTAACTTGTTCATTTGTCTGAGATATCTATGGTTCAAAGGCCATGAGAGAAAAAAAAAATGGTAAGCTTAGGAACGTGCAAATAAGTGAAATACTACAAAAGCTACTTTTAAGATAGTCCCTTTACTAATGATATCGTCCTTCACAACTGCTGGAAGCAAGAGCCCCCTAAACTCTCTCCAAGGTTTGTTTAACTATTTCCTGTAAGCTAATAGGAAGCCACTGTTACAGAAACCCCACCTTTGTTTGGCAAGCCTCTCCCTGTAATGGACCTCCTTTTTATACTACTGTATCCTTGCTTAGCATCTTAAGCAGCTCCCCACCATTCTACTACTGATGACTTCTTAAACTTGTATTCATACAGTCATTTTCAGTTTTCTCTTTCACATCAGCTATAGTGCTTGTTGCAGCAAACATTTGGAGTTAGCCATTTCTTATAGTTCTGTTGTTCTCAGGTCAGCTGAAGTTTTGTTAGCCTGCTGGCTAGTGTCTGCAGAAACAAGCTATCAATCAGCAGACAAAAGAATGTGTTGCTGCAAGTATCTCACTGAAAAGTTTTGGGGTTGTTTGTGGACATCAGGAACAGCAAAGAATTAACTAGTTCATTAACTATAAAGATGCTGCTTTCCATGAGTTATTCATAAAAGCATCTATGGAAGATAATAACAAGAATCAGCTTATTATATCCACAAATGCCAGTAGGAGGAGAGGAAAAAAATCAACATTTAGCATAGCTATTCAAAGAATACAGCACCTTTGTTTTGTGAAGCTCAAGTTCATTATCTGTTATCCTCCAGGGTTCACTCTCCTTCATTTTATCTACAACTTCTTGCTCTTTATCATCTTCATGAAGTCTGAATGCTTCTATCATTTCTTCAAAAGCTGCAATACTGGAACAATAAAGAGAACAGCCATATTAAAACAAATATGGTACTAGTCAGTATATCAGCAACAACCTTCATGCTATGGGAGAGAGGAGTGAGAAGAGTGGCTGGAAAGCTAGCTGGCAGAAAAGGACCTGGGGTTGTGTCTTGGTTTCAGCTGGGATCGAGTTAATTTTCTTCCCAGTAGCTGGTATAGTAGTGTGTTTTGGATTTGGTGTGAGAATAATGTTGATAACACACTGATGTTTTTAGTTGTTGCTAAGTAGTGTTTATACTCAGTAGAGGACTTTTCAGCTTTTCATTCCCTGCTAGAGAGAGGACTGGAAGGGACACAGCCAGGACAGCTGACCCAAACTAGCCAAAGGGGTATTCCATACCATAGAACATCATGCTTAGTATATAAACTGGAGGGAGTTGGCCAGAGCCTGCCAATCGCTGCTTGGGGACTGGCTGGGCATTGGTCAGTGGGTGGTAAGCAACTGTACTGTGCATCACTAGTTTTCTTTTCTCCCTTCCCTTTGGATTTTATTCCTCTCCCCTTCTCCCTCCTTTTCATTATAATTGTTATTATTATTATTGTTTTTATTTTATTTAAATTATTAATTAGTTTTTATCTCAACCCTTGAGTTTTACCTTTTCCCCAGTTCTCCTCTCCATCCCTCTGGGGGTGGGGTGGAGGAGTGAGCAAGCAGCTGCGTGGTATTTAGTTGCTGGCTGGGGTTAAACCATGACAATGATCTCTCTGTCCTTGTATCAACCCATAAGATTTTTCATCTTACTTTTTACCCCTGTCCTGCTGAGAAGGGGGAGTGAGAGTACAGCTTTGTAGGGGTCTGGCTGCAGTCCAAGGTTAACCCACCACACAGTCTAAAGACCAGAAATTTAAAAAACCCAATGTTATAAAATAGAAAGTTCTAGAATCATAAAATAGTTATAGCTTATTTAATTTCTCGCGTTTTTCGGGAACTATGTTATAGGACCTACTTTATCAAAATTCTTAAGAACAAAATATTCTAAATTCATGAAATAAATGAAGACTTCACCTTACAATCAGGTTTTTTGGGGTGATTTTTTTGAGACTTACTTTTCTATCTTTGGCTTAGTATTAATATCTCCAAGGATGATGATGTCTGAGAAATCTATCTGAAATTTGCTGAGCAAAGTAGCCATCCTGCATCAGAAAAACAAGCCTTTATACAGCGAGCATTTCTTTTATAATTTACAAGGTAGTCAGGCACTTGGTACTAAAAACACTAGTTTGAAAACAAAAACAAACACCACCCACACCACCCCTCAAGTGTGATAGAAGTAGAGGGGAAAAAATCCCTGTTTGAACAGAACTATTATACAAATCTGCCATACTGCTACAGATCAACATACTTCGGAAAATAAATTTTTAAAAGCATAAAATAAGAGAAGAGCCCTTCCTTAAAGCCCACCCCAGAAAATATTTGAGGAACAGAGACAACATTAGTGCCAGACAACATTACAGAAAAATTAGTGTAACCTGAGGTATCTCATTCAACATAATTTGGGGGAATGGAACTATTCTGGTGGAGGGAGAAGAGAGTATGATTAAACCTCTGCTACAGAACAATTGAAAGAAGGCTACTTGTAAGAGAAAGTCATCTAATGTATACTATGTTAGCATTTGAAATAAAATTTTTAGAGGCAAACTTACGCTCTTCTGTTATGATCAATACTGTTTATTTTTCCACCAACGAACACTCTGATCTTACAATCTTTCCACTTTTTCTAGGTTGTAAGAAGATAAGGAACTGTCCTGGTTTCAGCTGGGATAGAGTTAATTTTCTTCATAGTAGCTGGTGCAGTGCTGTGTTTGGCTCTGATGTGAGAACAATGTTGATAGCACACTGATGTTCTTAGTTGTTGCTGGGTAATGTTTATACTAAGTCAAGGACTTTTCAGTTTCTTGGGCCCTGCCAGTGAGAGGGCTGGAGGGGCACAAGAGACTGGGAAGGGACACAGCCAGGACAGGTAACTGAAACTAGACAAAGAGGTATTCCATACCATATGACATCATGCTTGGTATATAAACTGGGGGAAGAAGAAGGGACGGGACGGGACGGGACATCCAGCATTATGGCATTTGTCTTCCTGAATAACCATTAGGCATGATGGAGCCCTGCTTTCCTGGGGATGGCTGAATGCAGGAGCGGGCTGGAAACTAGGACCATGCGTGGCAATCAGTTAGCTGAGGGGAATGTGCTCGAGCTTGTCTAGACAACAATTAACATGATGAGACATGTTTACAGAGCACAGGGGAGTGGGAGACGGATGGCGCCAAGGAAAGGTAACACCTTGCTGTTAATTGATGGTAGTTAACCACCAATCAGGGATTGCCTAGTATGCAAGGCTTAGCTTCAAGAACCAATCTGTTTAAAACGCGCAGCTTCTGAAAGTGTATAAAAACGCGTGCTTCTGTACAATAAATTGACATTTGCTTGCATCAAGCTGCGTCCCGTCTCTTCATTCGCCGCAGCTGAACACCTGCCTGCTGATGGGAAGCAGTGAATGAATTCCTTGCTTTGCTTTGCTTTGCTTTGCTTTGCTTTGCTTGCGTGTGTGGCTTCTGCTTTACCTATTAAATTGTTCTCATCTCAACCCTTGAGTTTTACATTCCTTTCTGATTCTCTTCCACATCTCTCTGGCTGCGGGGGGAGTGAGCGAGCAGCTGCGTGGTACTTGGTTGCCAGCTGGGGTTAAACCACGACAGGAATCAACAGTGTCAAACCTGCATTTTGACCAGTTTAGGAACGTATCAGAAAACATAGTATCTTCTAAGAAGAGCGTTTAATAGTACAACTTTGTAATCTATGTATGGACTGAAAGATATCTATCAACAATTAATTCAAAATCACTTCAATATTGTTTTCCAAACACTTGTTGATAAAGTACAAAGTACATTGCCTCCATCATCAAAGAGCCATCGGACATCAATATTGCTTTTGCCTTGTTTCTTTTGAAACTGGGTACTAACATGAAGAAGTCTTTGGTCAGCCAAATCTAAAGGAGAAGATGGGCCATTTGAGTCTGGAAAAAATATCTAATGGCAGGTTATTTTTTAACTGTTTTGCTTAATAACCCCAAAGCCCAAATGCAACATCTTAATATTTTGTGATATCTGTAAGTTGAAATAGAAGTAATTTTAAAATTTTCTTTTTCTAGACTCCAAATTTTGATTGAATAGATATATACTAAGCTATATTTAGGGAGTTCACAAACTCACAAGTTCAGCAGCTACAGATTTATACCTTCAAGTCATCTAGCTGACATTTGACAAATAAATAATTTGCAAGAACTTTACATAGTCATTTGCCTGAACAATTTAACTAATATCACATACATACTTCAGAGCATTAGATCATGTGCTGTTGCATTGCTCTTGCATGACAAAAATCTTACTCCCCTGAGAAACATATAGACTCTAATTTATAAATAAGAACCACCTCCTAAGCACTGTTCTTCATTCCTTAAATCCATTTTTTTTTAAGCATCTGGTCAATAGAAAAGCTAGCTCCCACTGTTGAAATTCTGTCTTTTGTAGAAAGTACTGTTTTACATGTGCAAGGCTCTGAAGCACAATATAGACTAGTTTTGTGTAACCAGGACAGCTGTTGTATCTAATGTATAGATACTTATTAAAACAAGACTACAATGGCATTTTCAATTAAATACATATAAATATATAAAAGAACTCTAGAAAAAAACCTAACTGATTTCCCTTAGCTTAAATCTGCATTTGAACAAGAAACATGAGTTTGATATTCATCTCAGTCCTTGCCTTATTAGGAATTTTTAAATTCAGAGTACATCTGTGACTGATTTAAATTACTATACTACTATATTGCATACTGGGACTTCTTCCAAACTGCCATCTTGTACTTCAAGCTGAAATCTCACTTTCCATTATTAAAAAATAACAGCTTCTAGCTGTCAAAATTATGAAGTAAATGTCAAAAGAGTTGGATGTATTTTAGTCGAGGCAAAAGTATTTGCTTAACTTTCAAAAAAAGACTAAAATAAACCAAGAACTGCTTAATTCATCCTAATTAATCTCTATTCATACTATTTGAATGACTACTTCATGTTATTTCAGACAATAATCTCACTGTTTGTCTATATTATCCTTTGCTTTGTAAGCTATTGAACAATTCCAAATACTATACCAACAACTATGGCTTCAGAAGATCTATTGAATAGACTGAAACAACCCTTGAGAGTATAACACTAGATAATCCTTCCCTTACTCCTAAATCAAGTAGTGATCCAGTAAAATGCCTGAGACTCAGAGAACTAAGCAAGCTCCTGGATACATTTCAATATAAATTATAAAGAACAAAGTTAAAAAAAAGAATCAACAAAACCCACTCAAAACCAACCAACCAACCAAAAAACCCCAAACCACCCAACAATCATATTTTGGATGCATACACAATCCTACTGTGCATACACAGTAACATCCTGTTCTGGGAACTTGCACAAACTTTCATTTTACTACAACCTAATCCTTGAAGATGAACCGACCATATTCCAACTCAAGTATAAAGAAAAAAATTAACATTGTATGGTTGATATTTTCTCTCTCTGGTACACACACACATGTGCATATACAAGAAAGAGTGTGAAAGGAAAATAAAAATTAATAACGCGAAAGAATGATTTAACACAAAATGGTGAAAAATGCCTGCTTTTTTTCAACAGTGACTGCATTGGAGTCTTTCCATCCTCCTCGTCCTCTGGAACATGTTTAAAAATAAAAAATGAAAAGGTTAATTTCCTTTGTGATGTTAATGAAAACACAACTGTTTTATATTAAAAAAAAACCTTAGAAAATAAAGATGTAGAATGAAATGGGTTTTCATATGAAAAAAGCGTCCTAAGAATGACTTGTACTTAAAAAGAAACGCACCCAAGAAACAAATCCAAACATTTCTCATTTAACTATAAAGTCACTTTAAGCTTTTTCCTTAAAAAGAGGAAAGACAGTTAATGTTAAAGTATCGTATCTTGAATTATTTGTGCCTGTTAATATGAATATAATAAAAAATTCTAGTCTGAGGTAATGAACCCTTCATAAATTTAGTAGCACTTTCAATATATAGCTTTATGGACTGCTTCTCACCAATCTCATTAACTATTTAAAACAAAAAAAATATTCATTGTAGTTTGTAGTCTACCAACTATTTTATTTAGAGGCCTAGAGCTCAAAGATTTATTTTATGTACTGGTAAATTCTAAAACAAAATACTTAAATGATTAGACATCAATGGCTAGAAAAGCATAAGACACTTCAGTTCCCCAGACCAAAAAACCCAACCTTATCTAATTCCTTGGGGGAAGGTGGGGGAGAGAATGAAAACAGAACCAGAGAGAGAAAGAGTGAGAATTCAAGTTTCATTGCTAACTAGAAAGTTACCTTTATGTAGAACAGGAGTGTTTTCACTAGATGACAGAACAAAAGCTATAGAAAAAGCATCTGTCTCAGCCTTCTTGCTATAATCCACTTTTACTATGACATCCTTGGAACATGTAGATTTTTCTTAGAATGAGAGTATCTCTTATTTGAGGAAGCAAAGAAATGCATTATAAACCACTTCTTTGTGCCAAATGGTATCAGACAGAGATATGTGACTGTACTGGAATAGTTCACAGTTGGTTAAACTATACTACAACTGCTATGCTATGGAAAACAACAAAAACTTATAAAAACTGATTCAAAGTACAAAGAGGCTCCTCCTTTGAAAATAGCTTTAGATTCCTGCTACTTCCTTCCCAGATTTTTGGTGTCTATCGCATTACTGTAGGTTAAACATAAAACAGCTAGCTACTACTGAGAAAGTACAAACTTCATGTTTATATTATATGCATATTTTAAAAATGTAAAAGTATCAATACACAGTACCTCTGGCATAAATAGAATTTGAAAAAATTAAGAGCTAAACAGAAACATTGGCTAGAAATTTTTCTCATTTTAGCAAAAATTTTCCTCCTTTGATCAAAAGGAAAAGCCTTTAGGACACCAACCACCCCCCCCCAACTTTAATAAAAGAAACAATAATTACAAAAGACAGCTACTGATACCAGAATAATGTTAACTAAGCATTTGTATAGCGAAAGAGTTTTTCAAGTGTTGCTAATGGAACTCTATGGCTGACAAGATGCCTTAAGTATGAAACGTGTGGTAAAGTTATCACATTCTCTGCTATTATATTAATGGTGTCACACTACTAATTCTATCTGACATGGAGACCTTGGTTTTTGTTTAAACATATGTGGGGGGAGGATATTGGTGCAACATTTTCCATGCAAAAGGAGAAAAAATACAAAGTCTAACCCCAAGTGGAGGATGAGCCTTAGACAAGGCCCCAGCCACGGCCCAGACCACCAAGTTTTCTTCCAGGATTGGCTTCAGTTGAGCTACTTGATGGTTGAGTTGAAGCAAACTCAACACAGACCCCCGTGGATACTAATAAGACTTTTCTGACACCTTGAAGTTATGCTTTCCCAATCTCAGCAGTGTCCTGTGTGAAAAACAGGCCACTCCTTACTGTTTTTCTCATACTGCTTTGCCCTCTTGTACATAGCAATAAGTTCTCTGCCTCTCCCTAAATCCTAACACCTTTGTATATTTCCAGGGAAGGAAAAAACATCCTCTCTTTCCACAGGGTGCCACCTACACAGCATGAGTTGCATGCCACAAGCAGTCTTCCTCATTGTAGCCACACTGCATGGAGCAGGCTACAAACAAATTATACATTATCAATTCAGTAGACAGTTGCCAATGAAGTTCAAAGGCTTCCTTCATGATTGTGCTCGAAATGCAACTAAAATTATGCTAGTGGACTTAAGAGAAATACCTACAAAGTGCAAGCAAGTCTTCTACATTGAAAATACAAAACCTTTCCAAACTTAAGACAGACTTCTGTTGAGGTCTCTAAGCTGCTAAGGTAAGGGGAAAAAAATACATAACAGTATTACTGGCTCATGCAACTTTTGCTAAAATATTTTCTTAATTTCTAGACTAGGGTCTTAAGTAATTGATGTCAATTTGGTAGCCTCTTTCTTTCAGTAACATTAAGTCATTGGGAAGCAAGTACATACAGCTTACACATAAAGATAGTTGTATATATATTAAAAAAAATTCTGTTGCTGAACATAGGGTATACTTCTTACAGATGTCAGGCTGTGTTGGGTTTCTGTGGCAAGGTTTTTGGTAGCAGGGAGGCTTCAAGGGTGAGTTCTGTGAGAAGACACCAGAAGCTGCCCACATGTTGGACAAAGCCAGTTCCAGCCAGCTCCAAGATGGACTGGCCGATGGCCAAAGCTGAGCCAATCAGTGACAGTGGTAGTGCTTCTGTGATAACATATTTAAAAAGGGGTAAAAACTGCTGTGCAACAGCAGCTGGGAAAAAGGAATGAGAATATGTGAGAGAAACAACTCTGCAGACACCAAGGTCAGTGAAGAAGGAGGAGGAGGAGGTGCTCCAGGTGCCAGAGCAGAGATTCCCCTGCAGCCCATGGTGAACACCATGGTGAGGCAGGTTGTCCCCCTGCAGCCCATGGATGACCACAGTGGAGCAGATATCCACCCTGCAGCCTGTGGGGGACCCCATGCTAGAGCAGGTGGATGTCCCATGCTGGAGCAGGGTCCTGGCAGAAACTGCAGCCCATGGAGAGGAACCCAGAAGGAGTGCATTTTCAGGCAGGACCTGTGACCCCGTGGGGGACCCATGCTGGAGCTGTCCATTCCTAAAGGACTGCACCCTATGGAAAGGACCCACTCTGGAGCAGTTCTTGAAGAACTGCAGCCCATTGGAAGGACCCATGTTGGAGAAGTTCATGAAGGACTGTATTCTGTGGGAGACCCCACACTGGAACAAGGGAAGAGCATGAGGAAGAAACAGCAGCAGAGACAAAGAGTTATGAAGTGGCTGCAACCCCCTTTCCCCATCCCCCTGTGCCACTTGAGGAGGGGGGAGGAGGCAGAAGATTTTGGAGTGATTTTGAGCCTGGCAAGAAGATGGGAGTGGAGGAAAGGTGTTTCTAGATTTGATGTAATTTTGCATTATCCTACTCTGTTATTAATCGGCAATAAATTAAATTAACCTTTCCCAAGTCAAGTCTGTTTTGCCCATGACAGTAATTGGTGAGTGATCTCCCTGTCCTTACCTCAACCCACAAGCATTTCTTTGTATTTTCTCCCCCTGTCCTATTGAGGAGGGAGAGTGATAGAGCGACTTGGTGAGCACCTGTGAGGAGATTGAGACACGGACTCCTGAATCTGACCAGAAGACCCTTTATTAGTCCAAACCCCATGCTTATATATCCTCGTTCGTTGTTCATGCGCAACATACTAAAATATCATTGGTTAATCAATACTGTTCACACACTTCTTGGCTACATATAATTGGTTAATTACTAAGCTACAAACGTACTGAACTTCTTGCATTTTTTTTTCTCTCTTCTTTCTTACCTCTGTGAGTTTCATGTTCTCAGCCAGCCGCCGAGACGTGGCATCACGCATCCGCTCCAGCCTTGCTTCATATCCCATTTGTCTTCTGGGTATTCAGCCAACCTTATCTTACTTTCTTTCTTCTTTAGCCTTCAAGGTCCTTCACAGGAATCGTGGCCCCCAGCACTTGCCATAAAGCTCTCTACGATTCCCCCTTCTTTATTTTGAACAGAAACAACATACAGGTTAAACTGCTTTTGAATCATAGATCTTATACAATTCAACATACAGGGAATAATCATCAATATAACTACAATTACAAATAACAACATTCCTCTGTGTATTGTAAGCTCCTGCAACCATCTGGTGATTCCCCATGACTTAAAAAGATTCCGCAACCAATCTCCTGATAGTTCATGCTGTAAGTCATTTGACATGTCCTTCAATTTTTGTAACTAACTGTGAATTGACTTCGAATGGTCCGAAAGGTTCATACAACGCATTCCTTAGCACTGTTCACTTATAGGCTACTCTCTACTGTTCATGCTGTTTCCTTATCTTCTAGAGGTGAGATCACATTCCTCCTTTGTTTCTGTCTCATCCTGGTTTCTTCTCATACTCCCTCAAATTTATTTAACTCTTTGCAGCAAGATCTCAGCTGCACATCGTCAAAGCAAGGCCACAGCTGCACATTATCAATGTCAAAACAACCCACTGTCTCCATACTGTACAATTCCCCCTTTTAGGTTTTGGTTTTGTTTTGGTTTGGTTTTTTTTCAAAAAGTTGCTTTAACATGTTATGGACTGTTCATTTTTTAATTTTTTTTTTCTCATTACTTAATTACCAATTTTAGCCTTATTTTATGTGTACATTTGTACATTTCAATCAGGTTCACAAAATGTAAAACTTTTCTTATCAGCGCATTTCATACAGAGGTCTACATATAGGTTTATGATTATTTATAAGAACATGCAATAAGCTATGGAAATTTTATTATAATATTCCATCAGAAACTTCTAATCAAATAAATGAGCATGAGAAATTGTGTTTAACCTGAAAATTCTATATATAAGCTGTTAAGAAACATTTTCTATCCTAAAAAAAAAAAGAGATAAAACCTACTTAAAAGCTCTTGAAATCTTGCACTTGGGCGAGTGTTCCACTGTGCCTCCATTCTAAAGCATGGAAGTGGAAATTGTGTAGAACAAAGCTGTACTTGAAATAATTGTTCAACTGTTATTGCTGTTTTTCAAAGAACCTGAAAGCATACAATGAAAACTTAGAACTAAACAAACAGCTGAACGGACACCTTTAGATCATTACTGGAATTAAATGTAGTCCTGTATGAACCATAAATCATCTACATGTTAAATCACTCTTCTCCATCACTGTTGTCACTGTCTTTGAGCTTCATAACAATACCTAGGTCATGATCCTTTAGCTTAGGCAACTTCATCAGGTTAAATATACAAACATCTATTTCTAATACAAATTTGTAGAATGCGTTCTATCCACAAGACACTTTATGGAGAGATATTATGTTGTATTGTGTATGATCTATTAGAAGTGAAAAATGGTGTTCCTGAAAGAAAACGCTTCTTTAGATCATAACTTTAAAACTGGTTTTGCACCTGCTATACTGCAAGAATACCCTAAGCAGTACTGTATCTTTGTGGACTTTGAGATATCTGTGTGATTACATTTAAACTTAACACGCAAGCTGATTTCAAGTATAATTCTAGGCACAAGTATGGGAAATGGCATGCTGTCGGGACACAATCTTTCTCACTTACAAGGTATCAAATGGTATGTTACTCAAGTTAAAGTCTAACTTCTATGACAACTTCATTTTCACCAAAGGAGTTGCAGTTAAGTACACAAACTAATGCAGCTCAACTGAAGTTTCACCGCTGCAACGGAGTACAGAATACTTTTTCCACTGACCTTAAAGGTTGTGGTGGTGGTGATGAAGGTGTGACAGATATTTGACTTTTAACCCAAAACAAATTTTCAGCTGTGTTAAATTCACCTGTACACAAAGAACACTTATTCCTTCTGAAGCACCAGCACAGTCTTTTCACCTTGAGCTGTTCCCAATTTAGAGGTTAAGAAAAAAAAAGAAATAATTCAAAAGATATTCTGTCAATATGCTGATGCAGTTGTATGTTAAATTCTGGTCACACTGAAATAGGGTTATGTTCTAGCATTTATATATATGTAGCACTCCATTATAATTTATGAACAAAATTCAGAAGTCCATTTTATCTCAAATTGCTTGGAATTAGATTAGGTTGGAGTTGTCATCCTAACATCTAGTTTCCACATTTTACCCCTTAACCGAAAAACACACATGATGAAAAAGCATATTTCTAGAAACAGAAGAGTAACTGGAAAAAGTTCTTATGTTCACAATTGTTTTTCTAAGTCTTATTAAAGTCACTTTTTTTTTAATGCAACCAGACACTTTACCTTAACAGAGAAGCCCATATTTACATCTCTGAGCCCGGACACAAACCGCAGCTGCATGCACCACCAGGCTCAGGGCAGGAACCATTCATGCAGTTACATAGCTATATATCACTACAAGCATGCAGACACCTATTTATCACTAGATAACCATGTTCATCTTTCCTACTCTCCTTCACAATACCTAGCTGTTCTCTCATCTCCTGTTAGGTGAGATATTCTCCATCTTCCTCTCCTATATCTCTCTTCAGACATTGTCTATCCTCCTCTTCTTTGCTTGTTAATTGCAACAAGGCAAAGGTTATGTGTAGCTGGGTGACCATGACTTGATTTATGTTATAATGAACTAAACGCTGAATACATGAAAAAAGGCATGGGAGACATAAGGCAAACATCAATAAGGTGGTTAAGGTAATTATAATAAATCCTGTAATACTTTTGATCCACGGCCCAAAGTTTCCCAGCCGTGAGAAGAGACCAAAGGCATCCCGCCCCTGGCTCTGCTGCAGATCTTTGTTTAAGGCTTTTAAGTTTTGTATACTTTTGTCAATTAATTCAGAATGGTCACTCAGATTCACATAACACATCCTATCAAAGTCTTCACACCCATGTCCCTGTGCCAATAATAAAAATCAATAGCATCTTGGTTCTGTAGCAACATATGACGGACAGAATCAACATCTATTAAAAAGCCAGAAAAAAAAATAGTATTTGTAGTATTACTTTCTTTAGCAAGCTAGCAGCCTAATTTACTAAGCAAGTTAAGAGCGTGTACTATTCCTACAGAAGAGATTAGAGAAGCAAAAATGTGTTATGCTGCATTCCAGAACTCAACCTGAGAGTTACAGTCTGCTGTGAGTTCTGCATTACAATCATTTGACACATGTTGGGGTTGCAATTGAAAGTTGCCCGTTTACAATTTTCATTGGCATTATCATAGCTAGTTGTTTTAAAAGCAACCCTTGAGCTTCCTCATGCTCGACTTGTTGCAAAATATTCTGAAGCCGATCAATAAAGTTAGTATATGACTCTTTAGGACCCTGCAAGACTGTGGCGAACGACTCACTAGAGGCTCAACCAGACTCCCGCATCCGGACTGCCTTAATAGCCATCTCCTTCATTTGCAAATAGTTGTCCCTGGGATACTTTGCCTGAGTCACAGAATCGGCACAATTATTTTCTCCAGCCAACTGTTCATAGTTAACAGCAATTCCCCGATTAAGGTTTTCAGTCAAGGCCACTACACATAGCTCACAAAAATTAGATAATCACATCATTTACTGCATCAGAGTTAGTACCATACAAAGCAATGACTTCCAGTCATGTGGTGTGAGTGTATAAGGCTCTTCAATTACTTAAAGAAGGGACATAGCAAATGTACTATGAATCCTCCCTTCCTGCACTGCTTTGTTTAACTCTTTAACAGCCTCGTATTGCACAAGCTGCCACTCTGGAGGTTGATTTGTCTAACAAAATACTGAACATGCCACAGCGACTCCCAAATCTCCTCGCTTAAGCTCTTCCCACTTGCATTCCTGCCACCAATCCCTCAGACCCCCTTTCACCCTCCCCGAAAATACAGTCAATGCACCGGGGGAGGGAGGAAAAAGGTCTAGCTCCTTTT
This sequence comes from Falco rusticolus, assembly GCF_015220075.1. NCBI lineage: Eukaryota > Metazoa > Chordata > Aves > Falconiformes > Falconidae > Falco > Falco rusticolus. Next base: position 5,660,058 of record NC_051209.1, on the reverse strand, counting down.
CTGGATCTATAGGACCTGGATCAAAAGGTTTATCAGTGTCAATAAAATCATTGTCCGAGTTGTCCTGTTCCAGTGCTTGGTCCTGTGTTGTGAGGGTTGCTGCAATTAGTGACAGGAGCTTTGGGGGCAGAGACCATCGTTGACAGTGTGTCGAGAAGAGTCGCACTGTCGTTGGAATTTACAGCTTCCCCTGGTTTAGCACTGTTAGTAGAATTAGTCCACACTTGGCGAAGAGTAGTCAGAATTTGCCACCAAGGTGCTAAATGCATTCCCGACGCGGAGTCCCCCTGCGCAGCATCATCATACAATTGTCTGCTGACCACTTACCAGGCAGGAATTTGCAAAGTGCCATCAGGTGGAAAGTCCAGCACTTTGTCACGGATCCATTCTAACAGTCACTAGCTGCGGACCCATCATCACATTCTCTAATCAAGTTTGTGTGAAAGGAGAATATAGTTCATTTTGCATTACAGTTTTCTGTAGTTCCTTAATCATTTCCCAGTGAAACGCCTGATATTGGCCTGGGTGTCTATCTTGTAATACCATGGGAAACACGTGCACTCCCTCTTTCATACTTTCCAAGTGCACTCCCCTCCACTCTTTTTTAATCCGTCTCCCGATATCATTTTCATTATCACTGTTGCTTTCCTTATTAGCACTCTGCCGCACCACTTGCTTCTTCCTTACTTTTGACTGTTCCTTTTTTAACTGTAAATCCTCCAATCGTAAATTTAACAGATTTTCACCTTGTCCATCCTCATCTGAATCCTCCGACTGCTCCTTCTAGTTCATCAGAAACATGCTCAGTGTCAGCCTTGCTCTCACTCGGCTCCGTCGGCTGAGCAACATCTTGTTTTGTTGTTACACTGGCTTCCTGCCCCTTCTCAGTCTCCGACCAAGCCTCCTTAGCAATATCTGCAAGCTGTTTTTCTGCACGCATCTCTTTCAATGTCTCGAACACTAATCTCCAAGTAGTCATTACCTGACTAGCATTCAAGTCTCCTCGAGATGCCTTTTCCCAAATTTGCTCTCCTGCTGACTCTCACATTTTAACATCAAATATTTCTGTAGAGGTTGCTGGGGTGCCTTGGCTCTTTAACCAGGCTAGCAACAGTCCCAGATTACTTTTTTCATATACAATTCCTCTTTTGTGCAAAATATGCTGAAACACCCTTAATATACTTTTTTCTTCTGCAGACATATTTGAACCCATTTTTTAAAGTTTCTTAAAATTTCTTAAAGCTTCTAAAGTTTCTTGGCTGCTCACCTGTATCGATGCGTACAGGCATTGTTTCCTTAGTTTCCTTAGTCCCCGGGGTTTGGGTTGTCTGCCTGGTCCAGCCAGCAGAATGATCGTTCAGCCAAGACGTCTCCTCCGGAACGCAGCCCTCTTCCACGAGCTGTCGTCTTTGTCGCTCAGTTCCGTCCTTATTCTTCCAAGGTTTTGGAACTCCACCATAGGGATCACCATTTGGGGAGACTGAGACACGGACTCCTGAATCTGACCAGAAGACCCTTTATTAGTCCAAACCCCATGCTTATATATTCTCGTTCGTTGTTCACGCGCAACATACTAAAATATCATTGGTTAATCAATACCGTTCACACACTTCTTGGCTACATATAATTGGTTAATTACTAAGCTACAAACGTACTGAACTTCTTGCATTTTTTTTTTCTCTCTTCTTTCTTACCTCTGTGAGTTTCATGTTCTCAGCCAGCTGCCAAGACGTGGCATCACACATCTGCTCCAGCCTTGCTTCGTATCCCATTTGTCTTCCAGGCGTTCAGCCAACCTTATCTTTCTTTCTTCTTTAGCCTTCAAGGTCCTTCACAGGCATCGTGGCCTCCAGCACTTGCCATAAAGCTCTCTACACACCTGGGAGCTAGCCAAGGTCAACCCACCACACAGACCTATTCCTTTCAGTAATTTTTATTCTATGAAAAGAGTGATTTTGGTTTTCGCTAAAAAAACCAAACAAATTCTTCATTTAACATCTTCAGAAAGTGGTGTTAAAATAACAGCTATTTGCCAGAGGAAATAAAATAAATATTACCTTGTCCCTGAAGGTGAGATATGTCCAAGCCCTCTTTTAGGTGGATGACAACTACACCATACTGGATGTCAAAGGCATCACTACACAAAAGAAACAGAAATAAAACACTTTTATAATGCATTCCTTCCCCAGAAACCTACTTTATGCACCCTCTTTGAACAAATTTTAGAGACTAAACTACATTTTAAACTTCCAAATCATATGTTTCTGTTACAATTTTAGTTTCAACTCCAAACTATCAACTGCATTAGTGAACTGAACACCATGTCCTGAAATGCAACATACATAAAGGTTATCTGTTCCCTTTTCTGTCTCACCTATACAAAATGGTCATTAAATAAAAGAAACATGAACAAGTCAGTTGAATTCTGCAGAGACGATGACAAAATCCATTGGGAAATCTAAATTTTGATTTCTTCCATCAAAAAATGGGATTTATTTCAAGGACATCTCCTTGATCTGCAGGCTACACATTTCTGAAGTGTTCCAAAACATTTGGGGCTTAAAAAAAGATATGAAATTTTAATTCAGAATTAAATTAGATACAAGTTTAATGTGCTTATTTCCATTATATCTGATGGGGGAACTTACCCCTTTAAAAAATAAATTAGGAGAAAATTAATTACTGTAGAAACAAGCAATAAGCCTGAACAAATGAATGAACAAAAGTCTGAGGAAAAGGAAGGACAGAAAAATCAAGATTTAAAAGATAAAAATATGAACTTAGTCATATAATCCAGTTTGCATTAGCCATTAATCATCAGCACTTTAAATATACATACCTCATTAAAACAACTATAATTCATTTATCATAGAATGGTTTGGGTTGGAAGGGACCTTAAAGATCATCTAGTTCAGGGGTCCTTAAACTACGATCCACGGGCTGGATACGGCCCCCCAGGGTCCTCAATATGGCCCCCGGTACTTACAGAACCCCCCCGCCCCCCCCCCCCCCCCGCTGGGGGTTGAGGGGGGAAACCAAGCAGTCGCAGATGACTGCCTGCCACTTCATCCGCGTGCCGGCCCCCTGTTTAAAAAGTTTGAGGACTCCTGATCTAGTTCCAGGCCCCCTGCCATGGGCAGGGACACCTTCCACTAGACCAGGTTGCTCAAAGCTCCATCCAACCTGTCCTTGAACACTTCCAATGATGGGGCATCCACAACTCTCTGGGCAACCTGTGCCAGTGCTTCACCACCCTCATAGTAAAGAATTTCTTCCTAATAGCTAATCTAAATCTCCCCTCTTTCAGTTTAAAGCCATTTTCCCCTTGTCCTATCACTGCATGCCCTTGTAGAAAGCCCCTCTCCACCTTTCCCATAAGCCCCCTTTATGTACTGGAAGGACGCAATAAGGTCTCCCTGGAGCCTTCTCTTCTCCAAGCTGAACAACCCCAACTGTCTCAGCCTGTCTTCATAGAAGAGGTGCTCCAGCCCTCTGAAATCAGATAAATGATTCCGAGAAATCCCATGTCCTTTCCTCAGACAGAAATACCACAAGATTTCCGTCATTAAACGCTATTCTTTAAAAGTAGTAAGACTTGATGAGAAATGTTCAAAGTATCAACATATTCCATAATAAATGCAATAAAAATTGACTATGGTATAGGAATAAAAATCTTTTTCCCATCAGTTAACATTTTTAAAACATTCTTTAATTTTTTAAATCTCTGCAGATGAGATGTGTTCCTATTGTGCTCTTCAGAAATTTTAAAAATTCAAACTTCAAAAATATGCTTGACCTATAGTTGCTACATCCTGAGGTTTTTCTGTTGTGGATATGGAGAGCCACATGACTTTATGGCCCTAAGAGTTCTTCCAGCACAAGCCATTACAAATCAATATGGGGGTGGGTGTGGATCCCCTCCACACAAAGAAAAATTAACCAAATTTTCCCCTTATTTTTCACTGCCTTTGGGAGTCCTGCATTTTTCTTAAGGACCTGGGGTGGTGGTAGTGGTGGTGGGAGAGGTTTTGGGGGTTTTTTTCCCTTCTAATCCCAGTTTGGTTTGTTTTAATCTCTACCTGTAATCCTTCTTCCCTTCTTTCTTTTAAAGGCATGGTAACCAACAAGGGTAAAGCACAACTAAAACAATTTAAGTAGCATATCACAACAACAAAATAATCTCTGTATAAGTGCAAGTGTGAGAAGCAAGTTTTGTTTTTCTTAAATATGTTAGTAGTGAAAGATATTATATTAATTTTTTCAATCAGAACTGGTTGGACCTTCACAACTGACAAATTACACTGGGATTTCCTTTCCCATCTGCTTGTTGGCTACTGTATTACTTTGGGTGTCCAGTGCTGTGTATCATTTACAATAAAAATTTGTAGTGGGTTGACCCTGGCTGGATGCCAGGTGCCCACCAAGCCACTCTGTCACTCCCCTCTGTGGCATATGAAGGCACGGACCCCAAGTCAGTGAAGAAGTGAGATCGTTTATTGCATACATAAGTGCTGGTTATATACAATTGCTTATCTACCCAAGTTCTGCCCTGGAATGTGCCTACATACAGCAGAGCACCTGGGAATTTGTCTACATGTAGCAAAGCAGTTGCTCATTATGAGCTGTTCACACACTTGCGGTTTCACTGCCAAATTTGGCCGCTTATCTGTACACTAACAGTTCTGCCAATTCAGTCTTGTTACTCTACCAGGTCAACTTATTTTTGTCCCTTACACTCCTCCTCAGCTGGACAGGGGAAAGAAAAGGTAACAAAAAGTTCATGGGTTGAGATAAGGACAGGGAGAGATCACTCACCAATTACTGTCACAGGCAAAACAGACTCAACTTGGGTAAATTAGTTTAATTTATTACCAATCAAATCAGACTAGGGTAATGAGAAATAAAACCTAAACCTTAAAACACTTTCCCCTTACCCTTTCCTTCTTCCTGGGCTTAACTTCACTTCTGATTTTCTCTACCTCCTCCCCCTGAGTGGTGCAGGGGAATGGGGCAATGGGGGTTGCAGTCAGTTCATCCCGTTGTCTCTGCTGCTCCTTTCTTCTCAGGGGGAGGACTCCTCACACTTTTCCCCTGCTCCAGCATGGGGTCCCTCCACAGGAGACAAGTTCTCCATGAACAACTTCAACGTGAATCCTTCTCATGGGCTGTGGTTCTTCATGAACTGCTCCAGCGTGGGTCCCTTCCATGGGGTGCAGTCCTTCAGGAACAGACTGCTCCAATGTGGGTCCCCCGCAGGGTCACAAGGCCTGCCAGGAGCCTGCTCCAGTGCAGGCTTCACATGGGATCACAGCCTCCTTCAGGCATCCACCTGCTCTGGCATGGGGTCCTCCATGGGCTGCAGGTGGATATCTGCTCCACCATTAACCTCCATGGGCTGCAGGGGGACAGCTTGCTTCATCATGGGCTGCAGGGGAATCTCTGCTCCGGTACCTGGAGCACCTCCTCTCCCTCCTTCTTCACTGACCTTGGTGTTTGTGGAGTTGTTGCTCTCATATTCTCACTCCTCTCTCTGCAGTTGCAGTATTTCCCCCCCCTTCTTAAATATGTTATCACAGAGGCAATACCACTGTTGCTGATCAGCTTGGCCTTGGCCAGCAGCAGGTCCGTCTTGGAGCCAGCTGGCACTGGCTCTATCAGACATACGGGAAGCTTCTAGCAGATTCTCACAGAAGCCACCCCTGTAGCCCCCCCACTACCAAAACCTTGCCACACAAATCCAACAGAATATTTTACTGGTTTAACTAGAAGATGAAAAGTTAACATAACGGTCGATTCATTTTCTAGACTTAATCCTCAATGACTGTAACTCTTAAATCTCAATCTGCTGCCACAATGCTCTCTAGATGCAGAAAGGGTTATTAAATAGAAATTTACTCTGTTCAAACTGTAAAACAGCTACTTATTAATTTCCATATCAGAAAAAAACACTGGATTGAAGATTGTTGGATCAGCAATGTGGAAAACTAGAAAGCATCTGAAAGCAATTAGAAGAAAGCTTGTGTAACTGATCTTCCTGAAATAAAAATTCTTTTACTTATGTTTCATTTTTGTTCATTTGGTAATAAGAATTATCCACATTTCTGCATTTTCTGCTTACTGGAAAAAATTTATATAGGTCTCAACATCTCTAATGTCAGCTTTTCTCCAGTTTCTCTTAAATCCAAGAACAAGGGTGTTGGGTCTCATTCTACCCAGACCAGCAGCCTAAGGAGAACACAAATTAGTTGTTTCAGTAACTTACTTTTAAAAAATAGTTTTCTTTTTTTTTTTTTTTTTTTAAGCATACAAGTATCTTTCAAAGTTTTAGGATAACTTTGCATAATGGAAACACTTCAACATGCAAAGTATAAAAACATTTAATTTTTTTATGTCCATCCTCACCACTTCCATTAAAAAAACCCAAACAAACATGAAACAGGTTGTCCTGGTTTCAGCTGGGATAGAGTTAATTTTCTTCTTAGTAGCTGGTGCAGTGCTGTGTTTTGGATTTGGTGTGAGAACAATGTTGTGGTGTGAGAACAATGTTGATAGCATACTCACGGTTTCAGTTGTTGCTGGGTAATATTTTACTAAGTCAAGGTCTTTTCAGTTTCTTGGGCCCTGCCAGCCATAGGGCTGGGGAGGCATGGGAAATTGGGAGGGGACATAGCCAGGACAGCTGACCCAAACTAGCCAAAGAGGTATTCTGTACCATATGACATCATGCTGAGTATATAAACTGGGGGAAGAAGGGGGGGGGGGGGGGGGGAGCATCCAGCATTATGGCATTTGTTTTCCGAAGTAACCTTTAGGCATGATGTAGCCCTGCTTTCCTGGAGATGGCCAAATACCTGTCTGCTGATGGAAAGTAGTGAATTAATTCCTTGTTTTGCTTTGCTTGCGTACGTGGCTTTTGTTTTGCCTATTAAATTGTTCTTATCTCAACCCTTGAGTTTTACATTCCTTTCTGATTCCCCATCCCTCTGGGTGATGGGGAGTGAGCAAGCGGCTGCATGGTGCTTGTTTGCCGTCCAGGGTTAAACCACAACACAGGTGTACCTGCATTAAATACTGTCCTCCTTCCCTCAAGTCCTCTGCATGCACTGGTGCATAGAAGGACTTTGTTTTGTTTTTAATAAGCCTTTGTTGGTACTTGGTCAGATTACTTAACCGTTCCTTCGCTGCTTGCCTCTTAGAACCCTTTCAAAAGAAGGAAATGAAGGGGGAGAGGGAACAAGAAATATAAGCATCAGTCATAATAAAGCAGAATGTTTTATTTCACTGCTAGAATCCAAATAAAACTTGAAGGACCTCAAAACATGTTTTCCACTGTCAAAAAGAACCCAACCCAATGAAATATCACTCATTAACAACAACAATAAAGAGTGGACCACATTCTCATTTTTAGGATAAGGGTTCCTCAACCTTAAACATTCTTGTTCCTGCAGAGCACAACCACTTCACTAGCTTGTGGCATAAATTTGTCCTCCAAAGCATAACATAAGTCTAGAAGAAAAGGGCTCTGTAACAAAACATACATGGATATAAGATGACTTAATATTAGGTTTTATGGGAGTATTTGTTTCAAGCTGTACTGAAACTGCATTTGCCTACATTTATACATAATCCTACTACTGCTCCCTCCTACTGCTATTTCAGAAAGCCTTTGTCACAGTAGTGCCTCTACTGCAGCTCTATGAAAACTATTTATTGTGAGATTCAGTACAACATATAGAAGCACAACATGAAGTCTGCATTGCTAATCCAAGATCAGACTGTGGAAGCAGGTTAGAGGAGCAAAAAGCAACAACTGCCTGAGACATTAAGACTACCACTGTGTTCTATTTACCATCAAGGGAGATTTAGAACTGGCTTAGTCTCTTATGTTTCCTACAAACCCAGTAATTTGACTTAGTTACCTACACTTCTTCCCTGGACTTCTAGCTTCCACACAGCTATCAAAATCCCTGTCTTGGTTTTGGCTGGGATAGAGTTAATTTTCATCTTAGTAGCTGGTACAGTGCTGTGTTTTGGATTTAGTATGAGAATAATGTTGATAACACTGATGTTGTAGTTGTTGCTAAGTAGTGCTTACTCTAAATCAAGGACTTTTTAGTGTCCCGTGCTCTGCCAGTGAGGAGGTGCACAAGAAGCTGGGAGGGAGCAGAGCCAGGACAGCTGACCTAAACTAGCCAAAGGGAAATTCCATACCATAGAACATCATGCTCAGTATATAAACTGGGGGGAGTTGGCCGGGAGGGACGATTGCTGCTCAGGGACTGGCTGGGCATCAGTCAGCAGGTGGTGAGCAATTGTATTGTGCATCACTTGCTTTTTTCCCTTGGATTTTATTTCTCTCTCTCTCTCTCTCCTTCATTACAATTGTTGTTGTTATTATTTTACTTTATTTCAGTTATTAAGCTGTTCTTATATCAACCCATGGGTTTTACCTATTTCTGATTCTCCTCCCCATCCCACCAGGGTGGGGGTTGGGGAGTGAGTGAGCAGCTGCATGGTACTTAGTTGCTGGCTGGGGTTCAACCATGACATCCCCTCAAATTTCCAAGATTTTAAATTGCATTACCACTTTATATGACTATTTATTTTTACATTGTTTTACCAATGGGCCTACAAGAAAGCTGGTGAGGGACTTTTTACAAGGGTATGTAAGTAATAGGACAAGGGGGAATGGCTTTAAGCTAAAAGAGGATAGATTTAGATTAGATATTAGGAAGACGTTCTTTACAATGAGGGTGGTGAAGCACTGGAACAAGTTGCCCAGAGAAGCTGTGGATGCCCCATCATTGGAAGTGTTCAAGGACAGGTTGGATGGGGCTTTGAGCAACCTGGTCTAGTGGAAGGTGTCCCTGCCCATGGTAGGGGGGTTGGAACTAGATGATCTTTAAGGTCCCTTCCAACCCAAACCATTCTATGATTCTATGATGTGGGAAAATATCCAGATGAAAGTTTGAGATCTGCAGCTTGATTAAGACCAGTCCAAAATATTTCTGCTTCTAGTCTGTTTCATGTTCCAGTTTCAACCGTTCTGTGTCTCCGTGTATTGCAGTGAGTCTTACAGCTTTGGAGAAAGCTACCTTAAGATTTGACTCTGTGTTTCAACTAAAGATTAAAGCCACAATTTACAAGTTTCTGCTGTGATTTTTGAGAGTCCAAGTTTCCTCATTCATACAAAACTAATCAAGTGTCCATGTATTTGCTTATGATAAATCCCAGTCTTTGTGGTAACTTGTATGAGATAGAAATGCAATTCCATCTATTGCAGAAAGAAAAATGTTTTCTTTCAGAGAAGATAGCACTAACTTAGACAGTTAGCTGTATACTGCTGTCATTTTGACTGACTGCTCTGTCCAATGTATGAGAGAGCACAAGACTGAATGACACAAGGACAGAAAAAGGCCCAGATTGTATTCCAGTATTCACTTTACTCCTACAAGTCTTCCAAAGCATTTAAATATCAAATGATCGAAGATACTAATTTTGCTGTTTCCTCCCATACCATACATACGCATATCCTAAAACACAACTTCTACTGCAGGACTTTCATTTAGAAGTGGATAAAAAGTGATGCAAAGCACAACATCCTGATGTTTATGTTAACTGCCATATTAGCTTCCTTAAAGGTGTAGCACACCTAACTGCAAAGGTGGTGACCCCTGCATGAGTGGATCCCACCAGTAAATCACAGTTTTTGCACTTCTCAGGAAACTAACGTCTTTCACTTGAAGAAAATGACAGTTTTGTAAAAAAGTCAAGGTAATTTTTAAGTAAAAAGAAAGAATACACTTACCATATGTACATGGCCACAGATCATCAAGCCCACATTTTTGGTGAAAGCACAGACAAGGTGAAGCAAAGCTGGATGTGAGTTTGAAGCACCTGTCATAATTAAGCACTGAGGTCTAATAACTGTGGATAGGGGGGAAAAATGGTTAGAAGTAATTTCCTCTGGAGCTTTGTTATCTTACTTTGTAAAAAAGAGAGGCCACGAGACTGTAATCCTCATAGGAGAGGTAATACCATCATCTGCTTTTAGAAGATTATGTTAAATTAGGACAAGATCAATCTGACAATTGTCAGCATATGTATGATTAATTGGTTCCAAACTTAATAATCCCACTAAGTCTGAATATTTAAACATTTTAAAAGATCAGAAACAGAATTTAGACAAGACTAAGAGGGATAAATTTCTTCCCCCATTGCTGCGGGCATTTCGGGCGAGCGGGAGTCAGATTCAAATACTCACAGAGTTCAAGATCTGATCCGTTTATTGTACAAACCAGGTAGACTTTTATAAGGCATTCTATAAGCGTGCAATAATGTGGTTGGCTATTTTACAAGCGTATAATAGTATGATTGGTTAACAATTGTTTACTGGGAAGATTTCTGTTTCTGCTTGTTCTGGCATGTAGGCTCCTTTCTGCGGTTTCCCAGCTCCTCTTATCACGTCCCGTTGGCCTTGCTTTTGAGCAAACATCTGCAATTTGCTCCTTTTTCTTCATCCCACTGTTCTGGCCGTAACCTCGTCTTATTTCTTCAGTATTTTTCCACTTGCTTCAGAGTTCAGTATAATCATTCAATACAGCAAGAGCCCCAACACCTCCCCCTTTCTTTTTAAATACAGCATTAATACTGCGTTCCACACAGCTCTGAAAACATTGTAAAAGGCAAGGCACTAAAAGTAACAAAAGAATAACAAACAACAATATAGACAGACCTTGTTTCAATAAATCCCTCAACCACCCTCAATTCTTGTTGAGGTAAATAAATTGATACATTTAAACGGTAAATCAACTGTTGCAAAAAATACATATTTTTAACAAGTGTAGTATTCCACCAGGTACAGTTATCACTAAAGCCAAAATTCGTGTCATTATACTTCTTATCTAACCAACCCCAATATGATTGATTTATAGCCGTATAGTTTACTCCCAAAGGCTCAAAAGCTAGTTCAAAGCAGAAACGCATTTCTTGTAGGTGACATCTGAAGCACTTTTTTTCCTTTTTTTTTTCTTTTTTTTTTTTTCCTTTTTTTTTTCTTTTTTTTTTCTTTTTTTTTTCTTTCTTTTTTTTTTTCTTTTTTCTTTCTTTTTTTTCTTTTTTCTTTCTTTTTTTTCTCTTTTTTTTTTTCTTTCTTTTTTTTTCTTTTTTCTTTTTTTTTTTCTTTTTTTCCTTTCTTTTTTTTCTTTTTTCTTTCTTTTTTTTTTCTTTTTTCTTTTTTTTTTCCTCTTTTTTTCTTTCTTTTTTTTTCTTTTTTTTTTCTTTCTTTTTTTTTCCTTTTTTTTTTCCTTTCTTTTTTCTTTTTTTTTTTTTTTTTTGGGGGGGGGGAGGGGTTTGTAATCAAGTCCGTATTTTTCCTTGAGAAGCTTAAGCTGTTCCTCTTGTTTCAGGAGAGTTTCCAACTCTGATTTGTCGAATAGGTCCGTATTTCCCAAATAAATCATACATTTCCTCCGCTGTGATTTTATACGGCAGGTTCCGAATATAAAGGATCCGATTGACCTCTGGGGGCAGCCAGATGTTAGCTCGCTTGGCCGCTTGCACTGCCATGGCGCCGATCGGAGCGGGGGGGGGGGGTGGAGGGGGGGTGCCGCCTCGGAGAGAAACCGCGGCCGGGACGGGGCCTGCCGGGCCGCACGCCGCCGCTCGCCGCTTGTTCCTTTTCAGGACACCAGGGTGGTAATTGCGCGACCATACCCCTTACAGCTCGATACGTGCGAGCCAAAGTCTTTACCCCCTTAGTCCCAACTTGCACAGATTCCCATAAGTCCTCTCCTACTTTCTTCCATGTTTCATTATTATATACATCTTGCGTAGAAGCAAGGTAACCACGGCGGCGACTCCAACATAGCAGATCAACTACTGCCTGCCGTGAGACTGGCGTTTCAGTTTTTTCTGCCAGTTTCATCAAACTGTCTACAGTTGCTTTTTCCACCACTGATGCAGTGATTCCCATCCTGCTTAAATTTCCTGACTCACCGGTCAGCCGTGCACGTTCCGCCTTTCTTCGGGCGCCCAGCTCTCTCTCCGCTGGCAGCAGGATCCTCGCCGGCTCCGCAGCTTGTAACACGATCCTTAATGAATCTTCCTGACTTTTAACCGATCCTGTCGACCCTCATCGGATCACGTCGGGGGTCACCAGATGCTGCGGGCATTTCGGGCGAGCGGGAGTCAGATTCAAATACTCACAGAGTTCAAGATCTGATCCGTTTATTGTACAAACCAGGTAGACTTTTATAAGGCATTCTATAAGCGTGCAATAATGTGGTTGGCTATTTTACAAGCGTATAATAGTATGATTGGTTAACAATTGTTTACTGGGAAGATTTCTGTTTCTGCTTGTTCTGGCATGTAGGCTCCTTTCTGCGGTTTCCCAGCTCCTCTTATCACGTCCCGTTGGCCTTGCTTTTGAGCAAACATCTGCAATTTGCTCCTTTTTCTTCATCCCACTGTTCTGGCCGTAACCTCGTCTTATTTCTTCAGTATTTTTCCACTTGCTTCAGAGTTCAGTATAATCATTCAATACAGCAAGAGCCCCAACACCCCATCTTTTAAGTCACATCCTTTTACATGTTCTGGCTTAGATTCTCTGTCCAACAGAACTGGAGCCATATGCTTTTATTGCTATCATTCAGAAGGAACAACCAAACTACTGTAAGTGAAATAAGTTATTCATTATTCATTCATTATTCATCCATTATTTCATTATTAATTGATCTTTATAATAAATTTTAGAAGTTGAAGTATACAGTCTCATTCATTTCAGAAAAATTTTTTTTAAACCATAAGAATCACTAAAAGTAATTTGTCCATCTGTCTCAGTCCCTACAACAGCTGCAGTTCATTTTCCATACTAGAACCAGTTAGTTTTAGGATGTACCTCTACAATTCAAAACATTTTTTGCCATGGGTTAGAAATCAGTGTCAGTCTAAAAAAGAGTAACAAAAAAGTACTCCTAAAGCCAGAGTACTTTTAACTGGCTCATGTGGAGATCTATACCTCCTCTGGAAAATTATTAGAGAAGTTTATAACTCAAAAAGCTATTGTATTGGGTTTATGTGGCAAGGTTTCAGTACCAGGTGGGGCGGAAGGGGTGGCTCTGAGAAGGGAAAGGGGCTACCCCCATGTTAGACAGAGACAGTTGCAGTCAGCTCCAAAACAGACACACTGCAGCCCAAAGATGAGCCAATGAGTGAAGCTGGTAGTGCCTCTGTGATAACGGTTAAGAAAGGGTAAAAAACACCGCACAGCAGCTGTGAGAAAGAAGAGTGAGAAAAAGTGTGAGAGAAACAATTCTGTAGATACCAAGGTCAGTGAAGAAGCAGAGGGAGGAGGTATTCCAAGCATCAGAGCAGAGATTCTTTTTTTTCTTAAGTCAGACTCTTTTTTTTTTTTTTTTTTCCCCCATTAATATGACTGGATGTAATAGTAGGATATTTGTAAATAATGAGAGATTTTAATGTCACATAGTCTTAGAACTTCAGAAAGAACAGTAATTTCATAATTCGACTTCAAGTTTTGCAGTTTATGCTTACAACATCCAGCTCTTCAGAAGTGGAAAGTTCATTAATATCCATATTAATATATTGGTAATTTACAGTTTTACTATAATATACATTGGGGTTGTGCTGATACCTATCATAATTGGCTGACATCTTACTTCAAATATCTGTATCTATGCAACACAGACATTGTGAGTACCTGTCCTATTTTTTGTTTTGTTTAATTTTAGTCACCTCCAAGAGAGGCTAGGTGGCAGAACTGGTGTATTTTCCCCAAATGACAGGCAATATTATCAATCTTTTCTTTGAAAAATACTCCATCGCTGCCAGGTTCTGGATTCTGGACTTAACCTCGACAGCAAATAGCACCTGTATCAAGAATCTCTCCTAAAACTCACTCCTTAAATTATGCTCTAAGTAGGCAAATTCCCTTCTGTAAACAACAGAAGATTTTAGTAGCTAGATTCATTTGCTAGCACACTGAGCATAACTATGACAGAATAAGACATTTCTTAGACTTGTAGATGCAAGGGATGAGTTGCTCGACTAAGTGTCAATAGTATAAACCCTATGCCAGGCTTGGGCAGAATTGTAGAGGAATGAAGGCAGTGGGTTGATTAGCATTGATAACATGCAGCTGTGGCCTTGCCTCGCAGGCAGTGGGTTGATTGACATGGATGATGTGCAGCTGTAGCTCATTCCTGCTAAGTGGTTAAATAGCCCTGAGGATTGTGGGAGAGGAGGTTGGATGGAGGAGGAGTAGTGTGGTCTGGCCTCTGGAGGAAGGAGATACAGCACAGATGGTAGAATTTGACCAATGGTAAAGCTTTGTTGTAGCCTACTTGTTTGTTGGTGCTGCAACACAGCATGTAGTAGGTAACCACCCAATTTGAAAAGAGAGGAGTCAACAACAAAGGATCAACCAAGATTTGGAGGCTAGAGCACATGATGTACAAGGGAAGGGTGACAACTAAGTTAATTCAGTCTTAAGAAGGCAAATGAAGGCATCTCAGTATTGTCTTTAGTTATCTAATAGGAGGCTATAGATACGATGGAGCCAGACTCTTTCTGGAGGTGCACAGGAAAAAAAAAGATAAGGGGTAACTGAAGATATAACGTAGGACATTCCAACATTAAGGAAAAAAAAAAATATGAGGGTGGTCTAACACTGGGAAAGATTACCTAGAGCAGCTGCAAAATCTCCATCCTTGAAAATACTCAAAACTTGACTGGGTGTGGTCCTGAGCATCCTGATCTAACAAAGTTGGTTCTATCTTTGCAGATGTCTCTGCACTAAGCCAATTGAGTGGATGGTTGGACAAGATCACCTGGTGAAGTCCTGTTCAATCTATGATTCTATCTATTTAGAGGAAAGTTTAAGTAATCAATACCTTCTGTTAAATTTTTTTGAAGCACCTTTCCTCTGGAATAGCTCATTCCATAAAAGCAGCATACATACTATAGGATAGGCAATTACCTACTTCATTAGGACACTTCTTGGGCAGCCATGTTGGCTAATGAAAAAAATCAGTTCACTCCTTCAGTTGTGTGAAGACTGCTAGTGTAGCCTGTTTATCATTGCTGCACTGCAGCAGAAGAATATCCCTAACGTGAATCAGCTAGTGTTGAGGACACAACATACGTATTATACATATTTCAGGGATTTTTGGTTAGATCAGTTTTAGCCTGATCACATTGACTGAATGCCCATTAGCAGTTTGGAGCAAATCTTTCAATTTAGTTTCATCAAAAAGGAATGCAATTTACGTGCCCCAAGACCACCAGTTCATGATACAAACTGAAGTGCAGTAAACAGACTTGCTTCTCAAGTGCACTCCTGATCAGAAATAAAATACTAATGTAGATATGCCCAGAAGCTAAGATAGTGCTATTAAAAGTTATTACAACCCGTTATTACAAACCATAGGAGGTGAACAGGCAATTTAATGGAAGCCATGATAGGAAACAGCCATACCCTACTGGCTACATAGCAGAAGTAATTTCTTATGTCCTTAATACATTCATAAACTGTTACCTGAAGTTTTTCACATGATCTTCCACTCCTGAGAGACGAATAGAATGCTGTAGTGCATTCAAATAAATCAAAGCTTGTGTTGAGGATCCCCATTTCACATCTGTGGGATGATTTGAAGTTTCAATATTTTATTTAAAGCAGTTCAACATAAGACTACAGGATCACAAAATGAATGTTGAACACCAAATGGCTAAAAGACCCTACAACTAAATAGGCAATTCTATTTAAAGATTAAATTTCTGTAGAAGATGTCCAATAGATGTTACAGTTTGATATTTTATATTAAAGAAGAAAAAGGAGGAAAAAGATAAGAAAAGGAGAGGAAAACGAGAGGAAAAAGAGAACTGAGTTGCTTCCAACATTTCAAAGACTGTCAACTTCAGAGTTAAAAAAATTAACATTTTGGAAAAAAATAAGATGTTTAGTTATTCTGAATGACAGCAAAGGTAAAGTAACCTTGCAAGGCATTGTCTAAATTAAGTCAAATCCTTTCAATGAATAACTTTTGATGGAATAAAGAGGACAGACTAGATTATGCAGTTCCTTTTAGAATATTATTTTTATGAGGAAATGAAAGCTCTTAGTATCCTCTCTAGTTGTTCCCATATATGTTCCAATTTTGCTAGTTACGATTGATATATTATTTAAGTACTTTATAACCTTCACAACATAGGATTTTGCCTTTTCCTTGTTTTTAACTTCAGGAACACTTTGGCTCAATCCTGCTCCATGTTGCACTTATAATCATATAGTGTTCTTAAAGGGAAGGAAGAAAGTATATAAATTGTTCATAGCTACAGGGATAGTTTATTGAAAAAACCCACAAATGCTACACAAATACATTTCCAATTCAGAAGAGTACAGGAGCATCCCCTTTCATTTCCTGTCAAAACATGCTTTTCTGGTGCCTTCAGCATTGCAACCCAAGCTCTTCTTATACGCACCTTTCTCTCTAACTTTCATTCAAATGCTTATGTCTAAGGGCAAACATTTGAATTGGGTGGATCTTGATATACTCAGAGGAGGAGGAAGAAAACAGCAATGAATATACAGGCATAACTGCATTTCATTACAACTGGAAAGTCTGAAACAGAAGTTTGAACTAGTCATCCAAATAGAATTCTCTCATTTTTCTCTAAATAACATGACCTTTTCCTTCCTCTATCCCCTTCTTCCCCACACCAAAACCAGAAGAAAACCCTATACATACCTGGTTTCTTCTAAGTGACATAGAGTCCAAGGACTATGACGTATGTTAGAAGTGCTACCCATCAATTAATGACAAACATTACAATGCAAAACAGAATAGCTCCAACAAGAGAAATCCACATATTGTAGTATTTGAAAGCAAGATGCCAACCTAGTCACAATAGGATAGGGGAGGGAAGAAAGGAAGAAAATTTAATCACTGTTCCAAGGGAAGGTAAGAGCTGTTCGTTCATCTTCCTTCCTCAGTGCTCTACATCACATTTCATAATAATGCACATCAGTTTAAGTACTGTACAAAATAAGGACTTTGACACATTTACACTTTTAATTTTCCAACACATTTGAAATTAATTTGCATATTTTTTAAATAGAGGAGAAAATTAGAAACATTTCCATATCTAAAAGAGTGTCTCAAGGAGCGTTTGAAGATGCTTGTACCAGTGTATCTGTGGCGTATTGATGCACGGACTCCAAGAGCAGATCGAAGACTCAAAGACACCTTAAAGACACCTCGAAGAAGACACTTTATTAAAATCAAGCTAGCCTTTTATACCTTTACAGCGGGCTGACGTATCAGCCTGTAACTATGCTCAGTAATTTTCCATTCTAGCTCTTTTTTCTATTGCAGACACAGCAACTTAGCAACTCCCTTTATCTACAAGGCCACAAGCTCTGCAGACAACTCCGTATCTTAAAGTTTCTCTTCTTGCTCCCATGGCTTCCTTCCAACAAGCATAACTATGTCTCTCTCCCAAGGTTGGTTTTTGCTCACTGATGCCATCAAGCTAGCTCGAGAAATACCCACATCTCCCCCTTCTTTATATATATATAAAAAAGGCTTGTTTCAATGCTCTGTTATAGTTTGCACACATTTTAACACACATGGAATACAGATCAGAATACATATAAAAATGAATAAGCACCCTACACCTATTTGTAATAAGCTCTTTATCCATGCAGTTAAACCTAATCTACCAAAAAGATTTCAGAAAATGTTAAAACCATCACTTTGTTGTAGTTTCTGTACTCCTCCTTGCAGGTCTTCAATACTTTTGTGAATAGATTCAGAATGATCAGACAGATTCATACAACAAAGTCCATCAAAATCCTGACAACCATGACCTTGCACTAATAATAGAAAAATGTATTGCAGCTCTATTCTTCAGCATAGCATGTCTTATTGAATCAACGTCTAGCAGTAGTCCACTCAGGGCTAATGAAGTTGCATTAGTTTGTTTTGCAAGCCAGCAGCCAAGCTTATTCAAGGTGGTTAGCGCTTGCGCTGTTCCTACTCCTGGAGCAAATATAGATGCTGCTATAATTTCACTAGGGCTCCAAGATTCCATATTATCTTTACAATCAGTTTTAAAGGCATGTATAGTGCATTTGTGGTGGCATAACTTATGAGTTATAATCATGGATGTATTGAGTGTTCACAAAGTTAACCTTCCAATGCTACATGGTCTTCACAAATTAGAAATAATCCTGCAGGCAGTTTAAGTGGACGATTGCTAGACTTTGATATGTTAGGAGAAATATAATTACACCAAGCACTAGCATTTCTATATGCAGGTATGGTAGCATTTAACCATTGAATCGGTTTTATATCATATTTGCCTGTTTAGTTGAAGTATACACAATAATCCATTTTTACAGATCCTAATAAATCCAGTTCCTGTGGTTCAATCCCACCATATGCTAAATATGGAACACAACCATCCCAATTGTTAAACACATCACCAAATCCCTGAATTATGATCTGTTTATCTGAGGGGACGGGCCAATCATCAACAGGTTGGCCAGCCAGACAGGTTGTAAAAGGATTTTCTGGAGAAGCAGTTGACAGGCATAGTGTGTCCTGTCCTGTGCGATTGGACAAGGTTACCCAGATGTTGGTTTTGGGTTGAGGCGGGATCCATATTGATGCAGCTGACATCATGGCACAGATGATGGCAATGACTGAGATAACGATGGCTTGATCCATCAAGCTGGTACCCATCTTGGGCCAGAACCTGTGGAAACACAAGCATACCCTCTACCCCAAGTTAATAACAGAAAAGGACCTTCCCATTGATTTGTTTGTAAATTTTTTACTATAACTTGGGCTTTCTCATTAGAATTTGAAGCATTATGTAAGCCAAAATGACCTTGTATAGGAGGTCCATCCTCCGTCCAATGATTTAAAAAATTCAAAACATAACAGGCTTTAGCTATATGCTCTTGTGGGATTAACCCTAGACTCCCCCTTTTTTGGTTTTGCAACATAGTTTTAAGAGCGCTATGTGTGCGTTCGATAATGGCTTGGCCTGTGGGAGAATGTGGAATGCCTGTAATACGCTGAATTCCCCATTGTTGAAAAAATGTCTGTGTCTTATGCGCTATATAGCCTGGGCCATTATCTGTTTTTATAGCTATTGGAACTCCCAGGGTGGCAAAGGCCATAATAAAATGTCTGCAAGCATCTTTTGCTTTTTCACCTGAGTGTACCGATGCATAAATACAAGATGAAAAAGTGTCGTTAGAGACATGGACATATTTGTACTTGCCAAACTCTGGTACATGAGTAACATCCATCTGTCAAATTTCAAGTAATGAAAGACCTTGAGGATTAGTTCTGATCAACGGTGCAGGCAAAACTTGTTGACAATCAGGACGCCATTGTATAATTTGCCTCGCTTAGTCTTGAGTCAGTTGAAATGTGCGTTGCAGTACTTTTGCATTTTGATGATATAATTCATGAGGTAAATGACCCTGTGCAAAACTGTCAGGTAAGACCTGCATGGTACCTGCAAGCCTATCTGCTTGTGTGTTTCCCTCACTTATGGGGCCGGGTAGGGAGGTATGTGAGCATACATGTTGTATAAAATATGGATGTGCCTGTCGATCCAGGAGCCACTTGAGCTCCCAGAGAAGAGCAAATAAGGCTTTGTGTGAGACTTCCTTCAAAAAGGAGCATTCTAGCCTAGAAACAAGGCCTGCCACGCAGGCAGAATCTGTGATAATGTTTGTTGGGGTGGTCCATAATTTGAAAACACAGACTACTGCAGAGAGTTCTACTACCTGAGGCGATCCTGTGACAATATGTATGTTGCTTTTCCAGTTTCCTTCATCATCTCTCCAAACTATCACTGCTTGGCCTGTCTTGCCAGACCCATCAGTGAATACTGTAGGGGCATCAGCTATTGGTGTGATAGCTAGTTGTGAAGTAGGTAAAAGAGAAAGAGAGTGCAGGGATTGTATAATTTTGTGTCCTGGGAAATGAATACTTATATGTCCTGTAAAATTCGCTAGAGCTCACTGAAAAACAAAAGAATGGTGAGTTAAAAAAGTTAGCTGTTTTGTATCAAGAGGCAAATAGATAATATTAGGTTCAACACCATCTAAAGTTAATAAACGCTCTCTTCCTTTCTGAATTACCATAGCTATCATTTCAATAGCTGTGGTAACTTTTTTTCCAAAATTATGTGGTAAAAATATCCATTCCAGAATAATCAAAGGATATATGTCTTGCGGAACCCACTGTGATAAGAGACCATAGGGTTGAAAAGTTGAATAAAAAATGAAAAGGCTAATAGGTAGGGTGGTCCATTTTTTGCCTATGAGTGACTTGACCTGCTAATTTTACCACCACTTTATCAAGAGCAGTTTTTGCAGAAAGGATAAGTGTTCAAGGAGACATCAAGTCTGGATCTCCTTCCAATAGTTTAAAGAGGGGGTGGAGTTCTTCAGTAGATATCCCTAAGAGAGGACGAGCCCAATTTATGGTTCCTAAACAGTTTCTGTAAATCGTTCAGAGTCCTTATTTCTGTTTGCAAGGTGATACATTGAGGTTGGATGTTTTGTTCTGATATTTTCCATCCTAAATATCACCAAGGTGGTGTTTCTTGTATTTTTTCTTCTGCAATTTTGAGTCCCGCTGTCGAGACTGCTTGGACTACTTGCCGTTTCACTTCTTGGGCTGTCTGTTTTGATTCTGCAGCAATTAAGATCTCATCCGTATACTGGTGCTGCCACTTGTACCGGTGCACAGACTGCTGCAGCTCCGGGGGGGCCATTCAGAGGGGTAATTTGTTATCATAGCGCAACCCCTCGTGGTGCTCCACTTGGGGTTTCCCAGTAAGGTCAAAGACTGGCCATCCCAGTCAAATTTTGATTGACATTGATTGGCATAATGATGCCCTTTACGACAGCACGGACAGATTCCAGATGGACCCCCTTTATTATTTACTTTTGCTTTCAGACACTTCTTTTGTAGGTGGCCGTACTGACTACACGAAAAGCATTGCTGTGACTTAACTGATAGCATTGCAAATGCTTCCACAATCAGAGACAAATCATGCTGTCTAGACCCAATATTCATACAAGCATTCAACATATCATCAGTGCTAGGATTCTTTAAAGATCATAATACTTTCTGTCAGTCAGGGTTGGCATTTTCAATAGCAAGTTGTTTAAAAATATATTCACGTGCTTTCTCATTATCAATATGCTTTTCCAAAGCCTCATTAAGTCTGTCCAAAAATTTCATAAATGGTTCATTTGCTTGTTTAATTCTGACAAAAAGCTGCCTCTGTTTACCTGCTTCAGGGACAGTTTTCAAAGCACGGAACGCCTATTGTTTTACTTGCTGCAAACCTGCCTGGCAAATCCTAGCTTGCGCAGCATTGGTGCTATGATCAGCTTGCCCTAGTAATACATCTACATTAACCGCTCGCAATGGATCACGTGCCCCCAACACTGAGTTTTCAGTAGCTTGGATGCCTGCAAGCTGCCTCGTTTCTGACTCCCACATAGTGTATTGCATGTCCGTCATTATCAAGTGAAACAACGTTTTAAAATCATTAGGGGTAAACACATGAGTATCACAGAGAGACTCTATTAAATGAGTAGTATAAGGAGCCCCAAGCCCATGGTCTGTCACTGTTCTCCTGATATCTTTAATAAAAGCATACGAGAGAGCTTCCCATTGCGGATCTTGATCTGGCACATACACCACAGGGAAAGCACTCAGCACATCTGTATCCCCTGCTTGCTTTGCTTCCCCTTTTACAGCCACCCATTTATCATGAGGGTCTGGAGGATATAATTCAGGCTCTTTTTCTGGATCAGTAAGCTCTGGGTCAAAAGGATTATCCATGTCATCATCGAGAGTATCAGGCGGCAGAGCCGCAAGAGCAGTAGCAGCAGGTTTAGTTTTTGGTCTTACGGCAGCGTCTGCTAAAGAGTGTGGCAGTGAAGGAGCTGAAGAAGCTGTTTCCGCTTCCTTTGATTGTGAGCCAGCATGAGCTTTTAAAGTTTCAAAAATAATTCACCAAGGGCTCAACAAAGTAGCTGCTACCTTATAATTTTTTGTAGCAGTCCCATAGATGGATGCCTATTTTATCCCAAATCTCTGGAGTATAAATGTTAGTGGTATTAACAGATGGGTCAGCTTTTGATGCCCATAGAAGAATGCGTTTTAATTCTTGCTCATCTATTTTCTTCCCATACTTCTTAGGAATGTTAGTAAAAACTTGTAAAACGGTTCTCTGCTCCTTTGTTAAAGCAGTCCCCATACTCAGCCACTTACCTTCATCCTGCGATAGGTAATTGAGCGCACTGGATACTCTTCCTTTCAGCATGTAGTCCTGTAGTTCGGCTTTGCTACACCACCAGATCAACAGCTAGTCAATTTCGGGCCTCGCGTTGGGCACCATTCGTGGTGTATTGATGCACGGACTCCGAGAGCGGATCGAAGACTCAAAGATACCTTGAAGAAGACACTTTATTAAAATCAAGCTAGCCTTTTATACCTTTACAGCGGGCTGACGTATCAGCCTGTAACTATGCTCAGTAATTTTCCATTCTAGCTCTTTTTTCTATTGCAGACACAGCAACTTAGCAACTCCCTTTATCTACAAGGCCACAAGCTCTGCAGACAACTCCGTATCTTAAAGTTTCTCTTCTTGCTCCCATGGCTTCCTTCCAACAAGCATAACTATGTCTCTCTCCCAAGGTCAGTTTTCACTCACTGATGCTGTCGAGCTAGCTCGAGAAATGCCCACATATATCTATTAAAACAGGCTACTAGAACCTTTGGCAATAACTTGCATTACACAGTTGATTTTTTTTTTTGAAGGTAGTATAACAGGAATTATCAAGTGTCTTTATCACATACTAACTGGTTCTAGGTGTGTGTTTTTAGCATTTACACATGACTAGGTATTTTTACACTAAAAGAAAAAGGACAGATGTATCCTAGCAGAATGCAAATATGTCGAAGTACTGATCTGCCACCATTTTACGCCCTTATTTGTCACAAGTTTATCCAAGATCAGGTAAATACACAGCCCCAAGACACCACCACCCCCAAAACACACAAGGTTAACAACTGTATTAGACATATACACCTGTTATGTAGACATTGAGTTATGCAAATGCTATGAAAAAAATAATGTTATTTACCAGTTCAGTAGATGAGAACCTTTTAGTGACATTATTTCATCATGAACCAATAGAGGACTGAGCATAAGTTCCATTGGTTCTACAAGTATTGTCATTTGACTTCTTCCTTTATTCTAACTAGTCTCCCACACCAAACAAAGGCTATAAAAATATGGCAATACTACCTTGCAATTCCAGTTTCTTCTGCACTGGAAGGCTAAATATATTGAGATAAATCCAAAGAAGAGAAAAGGGTGGGTCTTGAACTCCAGATACTGAATTAGCAAGAAAGCATTCTTCAAGTGATAGTCCTTAAAGAAACGTAAATACAGAAAGGAGATACAACAGTGGCAGATGTCATCAGAGATCCATTTGAGAGTTTCTGAATAAATACTGAATTATCTTGTGTTCTCTTAGCAATGATGGCCAAAATCAGTAGCTCTCAAGCTTTACTAGGCATGGATCACTTAGTCCTCAAAATTTCAGAAAACCCAAGCTAACAGAAACATATTAAGCTTGTAATTCAGATGCACCATGAAAGTAAAATAGATGTTTAATAACTAAACTAAACGAGACATTTAACTTACTACCTTATAAGATGTATTTCTGCATCTAGAAATTGCAAATTAAACTTTCACCCAAAAAAACTACATGGTTTTCCATGCTATCAACTGTTTTGAAGTGCTACACGCTTTCTCAAAATAATTCATTCAGGAGATTTCTTTCCTTGTGTGGCTTGATCAAAAGGTGCAGCAATGTACTGAGTTCTGAAGAACCTCAGAAGCAGTGGACAGAGCATTAATATATATGCAGTATGTCTCTAGCTGAAACCTCATTTCTCAAACAGCACAGAACAAGAGACTAATAAGATTAAGAGACAATCAAGTATGGCAAATGGTAACAGCAGACAAAGCTAGTGTGAGCAATTTGACTAACACTATCCATTTTTATTTTAAATGAAGAGTTGAATCAACAGTACTAATGTTAGTGTACTGTTATAGACCACTACCCTATGGCAACAGTGATGAGTACTCCCTCTTCAGTGAGAGATGAAAGAGCTCGATGCTCTCCTTTCCTTGAAGCAGTATGGTACAAAGTATTTGGTTTTGTACTCCCACCATCACAAAGAACAGTGATCAAATTGCAGAATGTGCCGTGTTAGTCTACAAATTGCTATGATTAAATGCAGTATTGCTACAGTTCAGATTTATTCTAATTCTAGATAGAGCTATATCTAGAAGACAGGAGAAGAGAGTCCTAGAACTAAACAGATTTAGAATGTGGGCTTAAAATCAAACTGAGCATTAAACCTCAAGGACGTTGTTATCAACTCATGAGATGGAATAGTATGCTTCATAAGGACAAAAGGATATTGGATTTATTATAATTTAAAATTAACCAATTAATATGAATCCAAGAGCAATTAAGAATGTTAGAAGATATCCTCTCAGTGGTTCATTGTTCTTCCCATATCCTTTAGCAAACATCAGAAATCCTGGATAAATGCTGTCCTTGCACAAAGCCTAAGAAAAAAAAAAAGATTCAAAAGTTAATATGCATTTTGTTCAAAAATGTATCCTTATTAATGCTTACTAATGTGGTCTTTCACTACATACATTATCTTCCAAAAAGAAGAAGGTTTATAGCCAACGTGTTCTATTTGTAATTGTCTTTGCATTTTGCATTTCTTACATTCTTCAGTAATTTCTACCTATAAGGACAAGCTTTGCTTTTTTGCAAGTGGTTGACTATTGTACTTTACTGGCATCTTACAATAACAAAGAATCTTTAGAGACAAAACAGTGTTTCCTGAGAAATTGGAAAGTTTGTGCAATGTAAAATTAATTCTCTGCTTCAACACTTGCATTTATATTCTGCAACAAAACCCTTTCCATGTTTGACTCCTTACTGAACTTTCGGGGAAAAAGATTGTTAGAGGATACTAAAGTTTTACTGAATGAAAGAGAAGTCGTTAAAATTAAATTAAAGGGTTAAAAAGAAGGTAAACCAAAATACTTTCAGGAACACCATCAAAATCAATGTAAAGTGACTTATACTGGTACAGTTATATTGAGTTATTTTCATAACGTGTTATCTGAGGCTTAAGATTCAACAGCTACAAGTTTTACTTAATGCTGTTTTCTTCTATGTTTACTTCTAGAAAGGAACTAATTGGATATCTAATCTTTGCATGTGTTCCATTGACACAAAATTTAAACATTTCTTAGTGCTGAGAGAAAACAATTATGAGAATATCTAGAGTCTATGTTTTCCTTGCTCTTCAGAGTAGAAACAAGGACAGCAGCAGAGATGGACTACTATGTAGAAATGTCCCAGGACATATGGCCAATAGGACAAAAGTAACCATCATTTCAGCTAATTCGATCCTTGGTCTCTGTTCTAACAAAAGCCATCTAAAGGAGTTTGTAGACTCCTGCAACATTAGTTATGCCACAGCTTACCTCTAACAAACTAACTGAAAACGCAAGATTTGGGATGAACTATATTCTAACTATATTTAAGAACAGTAGCAAGCTATATACCAGAGTTGTCTTCCAAAATTCTGATTCATAACTTAATTATTCTTTAAAAGATTATGATTTTGCTTCCATACTTACTTGGAAAAATCTTAGGTGCACTCACAAGAGATGCTAATGCAGAAGAAAGGGTGGCTGAAAAAATACCTGCAGAAATCAGTGGTGCAAATCCTGATACCATGCTCATCACCTGAAAGCAAGGCATAATTTTTTTTAAAAGCACATGACAAAGTATACTATACAGATAGATGTCAACATTAACTACACAAACAGAAAAATATAATACTGTGTACCCTCCAGTTAAAAGCTTTTTGAATATCATGCATTCATTTTAATGCCTCTTCCAGTACAGGAACAAAGGGGCAAATCAGGTGAGATAAGCATATCCTAGTTTCAGAACAAGAGAAGGCAACTTTTCACACAATACATAGCCCAACCATGTAATTCTCCAGTCACATGAATCTATGGCATTAGTGTCCATAGACTCATAAAAAGATTGGAAAAGAAGTTAATGGAAGAAAAATGCATTGGAAGCTGTTACATATTTTGACTAACTTAGCACTGAATAACATGGTCTCAGGAAACCCAAGTGACAAAAACACTGAAGTCAGGGAACATCTTGGGAAAGTTTGTCTTGTCTGTGTATCTGCTTCTCAACATTTCTATCACTAGAAACTAAATTTGTTTGCCATTCAAAATCACAAGGACAGGATAAGTTTGCTTCCTATGCCCCCAAGGTCATGTCCTAGGATGTCTTTGTAACTCCGGTGAGTGAAATATAATATGCAACTTTTGGTAGACTAGATGACTAACAAAGTGACAAATGCTCAGTAGGCTTAGTGTAATGGAACAATGTTGATAAGACAAAAACACCAAAAAAACGAAAGCAGCTTCTGTCTGAAGACCTTATTCTACCATTATACTGCTCTGCTCCCTTGCCGTAGCTGCATCCAGTTTTGCATGTGTCAAGTGAATTAAGATACAGAACTTTGTATTTAGAGAACAGTTACGGTTCAATACTCAGATTAATTTTCTTTATGAAAAAAAAATCCCAACACCTAGGTGTAAGAGTCAGTCTAAAGAGAACAATATTGTCTCAACATTGCCAACAGAGACCTGGAGATGGAATGTGGTCCTCATGGACACCAAGACACAAAGACCCTGGGAAAGAGAACTGCATGGTACGAGGAGTACTATGCCGCTCCCTGCAACCTGGGACTGAAAGGAACAACTGCACCCTGGGAAGGAGAACTGCACGGTACGAGGAGTACTATGCTGTTCCTTGCCACCTGGGACTGAAAGGAACAACTACAATAAGGCCGCATAACAGCTGTCCAGAAGATGGATCACGATCGTGGTCATAACAACGAACCAGAAAACATAAACTTCAGGTGAACTTTCTTCATTATAATATCATTATAATACAAAAACACACCTCCTGGTCTGAAGCTACCCGCCTCTGAGGCAAACTACGCCTCGGGCACTCCTCTTTGGACACGCATGATAACCTGGCTCAAGAAGGCGGAGGCTAGCAACAATCCATGGACCAGAGGAGGAGCAACGTGTGTTGCTTGTCATAAAAAGATGGCTTCTTAGTAACTGAACTTTGGAGATCTTCCCCACCAAGGATCATGACGATCAGAAGGACCGGCGGGACGCTGCCTCGACCTGGGACCATAGGGATGCCTTGGACCCGTGGTGGTAGCTATAATCCTCTTTCCTTTTCTTTTTACTTTACCTTTCCTTTACTTTCTGTCTTTCTACCTATCACAAGCCGCTTTACGGGCAAACAATAAAATTGTGCTGTTTAACTGAAGCATAACCCCTTGGCGTGGTCGCCTTGATTTTTGCGCTTCGAGATCATAGTTAACGAACCATCATGAGTCCACTGAGTGGACCGTGACACTAGGCTGTTTGAAGACAGCCAGTATTAACTAATTTGCTAACAACTTGAAAATCTGATGATTTCAGTCAGTGGACCAATCCCAGCATGATGCCTGGCCTTTAAGTGGAATATAAGCCACTATCCATCATATTTGAGACTTCGTGGCAGTCCAGTGAAGTTCCCACTGACTGGAAAAGGGGAAACATAACCCCCATTTTTTAATACGGAAATAAGGAAGACTCAGGGAACTACAGGCCAGTCAGTCTTACCTCTGTGCCCAGCAAGATCATGGAGCAGATCCTCCTGGAAACTTCGCTAAGGCACACAGGAAAAATTTCTTCACCAAAGGGATGGTCAAGCATTGGAACCGGGTGTCCAGGGAGGTGGTGGAATCACCATCCCTGGAAGCATTCAGAAAATGTGTACGTGGTGGTTAGAGGCATGGTTTACTGGTGGACTGGGCAGTCCTGGGTTAATGGTTGGACTTGATGATCTTAAAGGTCTTTTCCAACCTAAATGATTCTATGATTCTATGAAAAATAAGGAGGTAATTGGTGACAGCCAACATGGCTTCACTAAGGGTAAATCATGCCTGACAAATTTGGTGGCCTTCTATGACAAGGTTACAGTGAAGGTGGATGAGGGAAAAGCAACTGACGTCATCTACCTGGACTTGTGAAAAGCATTTAACACTGTCCCACACAACATCCTTGTCTCTCCAGTGGAGAGACATGGATTTGACAGATGGACCACTCAGTGGATATTGGCTGTATGGTTGCACTCGAAGAGTTGTAGTCGATGGCTCAATGTCCATGAGGAGACCAGTGACGAGTGGCATTCCTCAGGGGTGTGTACTGGGATCAGTACTGTTCAACATCTTTGTCAGCGACATGGACAGTGGGTTTGAGTGCACCCTCAGCAAGTTTGCTGATGACAGCAACCTGTGTGGTGTGGTTGACACACCGGAGGGAAGGGATGACATCCAGAGGGACCTTGACAGGCTTGAGAGGTGGGCCCATGCAAACCTCAAACCTCATAAAGTTCAACAAGGCCAAGTACAAGGTTCTGAATGTGGTCTGGGGCAATCCCAAGCACAAGCACAGGCTGGGTTGGAGAATGGATTGAGAGCAGCCCTGAGGATAAAGACTTGGGGGTGTTGGTGGATGAGAAGCTCAACATGACCCAGTAATGTGTGCTTGTAGCCCAGAAAGACAACCGCATCCTGGGCTGCATCAAAAGAAACATGGCCAGCAGGTCAAGGGATGTGATACTTCCCCTCTGCTCTGCTCTCATGAGACCCCACCTGGAGTACTGCATTCAGCTCTGGAACTCTCAACATAAGAAGTACATGGACCTGTTGAGTGAGTCCAGAGGAGGGCCACAAAGATGATCAGAGGGCTGGAGCACCTCTTCTATGAAGACAGGCTGAGACAGTTGGGGTTGTTCAGCTTGGAGAAGAGAAGGCTCCAGGGAGACCTTATTGCGTCCTTCCAGTACCTAAAGGGGGCTTATGGGAAAGGTGGAGAGGGGCTTTTTACAAGGGCATGTAGTGATAGAACAAGGGGGAATGGCTTTAAACTGAAAGAGGGGAGATTTAGATTAGATATTAAGAAGAAATTCTTCACTATGAGTGTGGTGAAACACTGGCACAGGTTGCCCAGAGAGTTGTGGATGCCCCATCATTGGAAGTGTTCAAGGCCAGGTTGGATGGGGCTTTGAGGAACCTGGTTTAGTGGAAGGTGTCCCTGCCCATGGTGCTGGGGGGGGGTGGAACTAGATGATCTTTAAGGTCCCTTCCAACCCAAACCATTCTGATTCTATAATAAGTGTCAGAATGACGTTCTGCATCATTTGCACTGAATATATACCTCTTTCATCCTAGCAACTTCTAGAATAGCAGAATGGGGACTGGAGGAAAGGGAGAATAAGAATGCAGAATTGTTTAGTTTTTAAGTTACTGCCACTTGAAATTGTAAAATCCAGCTGTTCCAAGCAATCTTATTAAGTAGGGCATGCTCCCAGAAACAATATACAAGTGGCTGAGGAAATTATATTCATATTCCTAGGGCTGAACTAATGACAAAATTTGGCATTTTTTTATAGATCAGACAGTCAAAGACTGCTGGGCCTCTCACATAGGAAATTGAATTTCTAGGTTACATTATGTTTCACTGGTCAATTCAAAGCATTCCTTGGATAAAAAAAAATGAAAGATCTGTGGATGCATAAGAGGAGAGTGATGAAGTAGCTGTTATAGTCAGTAGGTTAAGTAATGAAGTACAGGATTTCCTGAAGTATATTTTAATTTCACCAAAAAAATGTTATGGTAGGACAGGCATTTATTCATACAACTCAGACATACTCATTAGTTAAAAATACCATGAATGTTTTCATACTACTAACACTTCATTAACCTTTCCCATTGTATTATCTCAGTATCTTTCATACTCGGTTACACAAGATTAAACTATTCTTTCTATGTCCAGGATTAAGGTAGATTTACACTCTACAGAAAGTGTTACAGCTGTAAATGCCAGGCTCAATTTTATATATTTCTGGAAGAGAAATTAAGAGTATAAATGCTCTACTGGCAAATGTTTCAGAAAAGAGCTGGTTTAAGAACATAATAAACAAACACAGAAAAATCTTAGTAGATGCAGCATGAAAATTGTGTTTCCTGTGAAAATGGCTTGATCAAGAAGGACTTCTTATGGACAGAATGTTTAGAAATCTGTTCCCTCGCTTTTCTTTCCATCCAGTTTAAAAGTGATATTTCAAGGCCCATACTATACAACATTTGTATTGACTCCTTGCAATTTAGTCCTTATAATCTACTCAGATGTTACATTCTCTTTCCAGGTTCTGTTCATTGCTTCATTTATTTATACTATTCATTTTTTAATGTTAAATCTGGTTTTATAAATTTTAGAAAAATCTAAGATGTATGCAGACAGCACTTGTTCATTATACAAGCTAGTAAGTTACAACTCAAGTTACCACTGTAAAAGACATTAGGAAGCTTCTTCCAAAGTTGTGGGGGGAGACAAGACGCAGCAAGCCAGACAGATAGATGGCTAGCCAGAGACAGAGAAACACATAGACACACAGGCAGAGGCAGAGATGGAGGCTGACAGAGGCAGGAAAACAGATAAACACACGAGGGGACACACCCTCAATGACACCTGACCACACAGACACAGAGGGAGAGAGAGAGACCCAGACAGAGAGAGACACACACACACAGAGGCATCCACCCACAAACACACAGAGACACCACCAGAAAAACATCCTCCAGAGAAACACCCATGCAGAGAAACCAACAGCAACAGAGATACTGACAGCCATACCCAGACACACATGCACACATACAGAAACACTGAGAGACACCCACACACACACAGAGCCAGATAGACACCCACAAAGACAGTGACACACACACAGAGACATAAAAACGCACAGCCAGAGACAAACTGAGAGAGACACACACACACATACAGAGCTGGAGAGAAACACCACCAAAGACAGACACACAGCCAGAGAGGCATTGCCAGAGAGAGGTATGCACACACACACAGCCAGAGAGACACCAACAACTACCCATGCACAGCCAGATAGAGAGGCACCACCAGAGACACACAGCACCAGACCATGATCTCCAGAGCACGACACCTGGAGACAAACACATACCTGGAGACACACACACACAGAGCATGACACCCATAGAGAGAGGAATCCACAGACACACCCACAAACGCACCAACAGAGAGCAATGCGCTCCACAGAGACACCCAGAGAGAGGGACAGACACCCACAGAAAGAATCATAGAACAGCTCAGGTGGGAAGGGACCTTGAAAGAACATCTGGTCCAACCTTTCGTGGAAAAGGCAGCCTAGATGAGATTATCTAGCGCTCTGTCCAACTGCATTTTGAAAACCTCTATAGAATGATGGGGACTTCACCACATCCCTGGGGAGTTTGTTCCAGTGATTGATTGCTCGGAAACAGTGTTGAATGCTTTGCTGAAGTCCAGTCTGTGACTGACCAAAAAACCCCTACAATTGAAGAAGGCTTGAAAGAGATGGGCAAGGGTGATGAGCCCATGAAGCTCAGGCAATAATGTAGGGTGTGACTGACCACAGCTGTTGCAATGAAAGCTGGCTTTATATCAACACAAAGGGGACCAGAGGGTGGCCTATTTTTAGATAAACAGCTATCCACAGTTGGGTGGATCAACTGGTAGTGTAAATGTTTCTCCCTGAGTTCATTAAAAGAGTGTGAATGTCTCCCTGAGTTAGCCAGACCAGCATGGGGTGAGTGAATACCTGTCTCAGTCCAACATAGATGTATTGAGCTTAGGTAGCAAGGTGGTTGTGTTGTGGTGTTGGTTTTGGTTGTTTTTTGGGGGGGAGGGGGGGCTTCTGTGAGAAGCTGCTAGGAGCTCCCCTTATGTCTGATAGAACCAATGACAGCGAGACCACTGTGAGGCAGGCTGCCCCGCCTGCAGCCCAGGGAGATGAATGGTGGGGCAGATACCCTGAAGCCCTTGGAGGACCTCACATCGGAGCAGGTGGATGCCCAAAGGAGACTGTGATCCCATGGGAAGCCTGCACTGGAGCAGGCTCCTGGCAGGACCTGTGGCCCCATGAAGAGAGGAGCCCACACTGGAGCAGGTTTTCTGGCAGGCCTTGTGACCCTGCGGGGGACCCACATTGGAGCAGTCTGTTCCTGAAGGACTGCACCCCATGGAAGGGACCCACGCTGGAGCAGTTCATGAAGAACCACAGCCCATGAGAAGGATTCACGTTGAAGAAGTTCATGGAGGACTGTCTCCTGTGGAGGGACCCCATGCTGGAGCAGGGGAAAAGTGTGAGGAGTCCTCCCCCTGAGAAGAAACGAGCGGCAGAGACAATGTGATGAACTGACTGCAGCCCCCATTGCCCCATTCCCCATCCCCCTGCACCACTCAGGGGGAGGAAGTAGAGAAAATCAGGAGTAAAGTTAAGAAGGGAGTGATGGGGGAAAGTTTTTTTAAGATATGATTTTATTTCTAATTATCCTACTCTGATTTTATTGAGAATAAATTAATTTACCCAAGTTGAGTCTGTTTTGCCTGTGACAGTAATTGGTGAATGATCTCTCCCTGTCCTTATCTTGACCCACAAGCCTTTAGTTATATTTTCTTTCCCCTGTCCAGCTGAGGAGAGGAGTGATAGAGTGGCTTGGTGGGCACCTGGTGTCCAGCCAGGGTCAACCCACCACAAGGGGAATGCCCAAAATATATAAGGGGAGGCAGAGAAGGGGCATACCCAGGAAAAGAGTCCCAGGAAAGCAGGAGTGAGGTCCAGGAAAGGAGGAGGGTAAGGTACATGAAAAGAGGGTGAGACAAAGGGGAAACCCAGAAAAGGAGGCCAAGGTGGGGAAGAGGAGGGTGAGGTGAGGCCCAGGAAAGAAGGGTGATGCAGGAAAGAGGAAGGTAAGGCAAAACCCAGGAAAGGAGGATGAGGAGGGGAACAGGAGGATGAGAAGAGGAAAATGAGGGAAAGTACTAAGAAAGGAGGAAAAACCAAATGAGAGGAAGATGAGATGAGGCAGAGGAAGGTGAAGCTCAGGAAAGGAGAATGAGTGAGGCAGAGGAGAGGGTGAGGAGAGGCCTAAGAAAGGAGTGAGGCAAGGCCCAGGAAAGGAAGGTGATGCCAAGGAGAGGCAAGGCTCAAGGAAAGGATGATGACGTGAGGTAGAGGCAAGAGCCAAGGACCTGTGAGCAGGGTGAGATGAGGCCCAAGGAGCTGGGAGCAAGGCACCAGGGGTGAGGCCCAAAGGATGTGGGGTAAGGGCCAAGGAGCCAGGGACAGGGTAAGGTGAAAAAAAGGCAAGGATCCAGGGGAGGAGTGAAATGAAAGCAAAGGAACCCGGGGAAAGGCAAGAGCAAGGCAAGGGCCTATGAGCTGGTGGCTAGGGGAGGGCTAAGGAGAAGCCCAAGGAGAGGAGGGTAAGGCAACAGCCAAGGTGCCAGAGACAAGGAGCTGGGACAGAGCGAGCTGAGGCCCAAGGAGCTTAGGGTGTGCTGGTGGTGAGACAAGGTCTGAGGACCTTAGGGCATGCTAGCAAGGCCAAAACAGCCGGAGGCAAGGAGCTGGGGGAGATGAAGCCAAAGAAGCCGGGGCTGAGGCACGGCTCAAAGAGTGCAAGGCAAGAGTGAAGGAACTGAATAAAAGGTGAGGATGAGGTGAGGGCCAAGGAGACTGGGGCAAGGCCCAAGCTAGGCAAGAGCCAAGGAAAGGTGGAAGAGGGTGAGGTTGTCACCGAAATCAGGAATCAAACCTCTTAACACCAACGTAGTATTAAGAAGCAGGCACTCCTTTACTGCAGCGCTGGGTGCTCGGTGGCATCTCCACAAATCAAGCACTGTAAAGCATTGATAATTTTCTCTTAATGCAGTTAAGAGTGTATATGGGCTTGCAACAATAGGATGTATATCTTTAACCAATTGGTTCATAGCTCTTAAATCCTGAACTAGTCTGTATTCACCTGAAGGTTTCTTTACTGGCAAGACTGGAGTATTATATTCTGATTCACATTCTTCAAGAATCCCATATTTTAGAAACTTATCAATTAACTTCTTAATTCCTTGCCTCACTTCCGGCTTGATTGGGTATTGTTTAATTCTTACCGTTTTTGCCTGTTCCTTTAATTCTATCGTTACAGGCTGTGCTGCCTCAGACTTGCCAGGTATGTCTGTGTTCCAGACTATTGGCATGACAGCCTCATCCACTTCTTGGGGTATCTGCATTTCTTTCACCTTCTCTTCTATCATTAGCATTTCTCCTGGTTTTGATTCTGGGATTTTTAAGAAAACTTCTCCTTCCTCAAAAACTATTTGTGTATTTAACTTAGATAGTAAATCCCGCCCTAACAAAGGTATTGGACAATCTGGTATGTATAAAAATTCATGTGTAATTATTTTATATCCAAATTTTAAATCCAAGGGTTGTAGGAATGGCCTGTTTTCCTCTTTCCCTGTTGCTCCAACTATTTTTGCAGTTTTATTTCCCGGTTTCCCTTTACAAACATTTAACACAGAATACGTTGCTCCAGTATCAACCAGAAATTTGACTCCTTCATTTCCCAGTTTAAAATCCTCTTTATATCTGGCACTGATTGTCCCATAAATATAATGTCATTATTAGATTATTCTGACTGATCAATTTACATTCCTTTTGCCAAATCGTTTGTTGCCTCGGATAAAAGAACAAATCCACATATGGGACTTCATTCCATTTCCCTTCTCTCCTACAAAACAGCATCAATTGCAATATAGTATTATAACTTAGTGTTCCATTAGTTGGCCACTTTACCTGATCTTCTAAAATGTGCAATGGCCACCAATTATTACAATATTCTATCATTTGATTTTTTCATAAATCTTCATGGGGTGAATACCCCAGTGTGTTAACAAACATCCTAACGGTGAGTGTTGGGGCTCTTGCTGTATTGAATGATTATACTGAACTCTGAAGGAAGTGGAAAAATACTGAAGAGATAAGACGAGGTTACGACCAGAACAGTGGAATGAAGAAAGAGGAGCAAATTGCAGATGTTGGCACAAAACCAAGGCCAACGGGACGTGATAAGAGGAGCTGGGAAACCGCAGAAAGGAGCCTACATGCCAGAACAAGCAGAAACAGAAATCTTCCCAGTAAACAATTGTTAACCAATCATATTATTATACGCTTGTAAAATAGCCAATCACGTTATTGCACGCTTATAGAATGCCTTATAAAAGTCTATCTGGTTTGTACAATAAACGGATCAGATCTTGAACTCTGTGAGTATTTGAATCTGACTCCCGCTCGCCCGAAATGCCCGCAGCAGGCGAGGTTTTCGGTATCTTTTCATCCAGTGTTAAATTCCCCACACTTTTACTCTTAAATAATTTTATAAGTCTTGTTGCCATGTTACCAGGGTTTTTTTTCTTCTTTTTCTCTTTTTTTTTTTTTCTTTTAGTTATTACCTTATATAACGATCAAATCAAACACTTCGTCCTTCTCTGACCAAGCCCCTCGTGGGATGTTGGGACAGTGTATGGGGACTCCACACTCACTTCGTGCACATCTCAATCACCCACTCACACACTCAACAGAACATCAACAGAACAGATAACATTCAAATTTTCCAAGTTTCAGCAGTTACCCACTTGTAACTTAGATGTAAACTTTAAAATCAATATATGTGCATATTACAACCAAATGTCTAACCTAAAAATTAGGCAGACGATAATTCACATATATATTGTTCAACCAAATGTGTACACAACCAAAAAAATTGTCCAACCCAGCAATAGCTTTCGATTATGACTTATGGGCAAACCAAACAAATGTCTAACCTGATAACTGCTTTTGCTTATGCCGAGCAGACCAACCAAATCTGGAACCCTTGAGCCCCAACCCTGCGCAGCTTTCGCTGCACCTTATGGGCAGGCTATACAACCAAACAATTATTATTTTTTTTTTAAGGAAGTGCCTTACCTCATTCCAGGGAATGTTGTGAGGAGCTTTATGGGTCGAGGGTGATGGTTCTCCACGAGAAATCCTCGGTGCTGGCCGGAGCTCGATCAGCACTCAGTCCCCTCCAATCTCACTCACAAGGTCCCATCTGGGTCGCCAAAGCTGTCACCAAAATCGGGAATCAAACCTCTTAACACCAACGTAGTATTAAGAAGCAGGCACTCCTTTATTGCAGCGCTGGGTGCTCGGTGGCATCGCCACAAATCAAGCACACCTGTGTAGATTTTACCATTACATTTATACACAAAATTACAAGTTTGTACACTCCCAGTTACAATGATTGGTTAGAAATTTGCATAGAATTGTAATATTTGCTGTGTCATCCTTTTCTGTTACTACGCTTGCGCAGGGGAAGGGTCTTCACCTGGGCAAGGGGTCTTCTTGACCTGTGGGCGTGATTTTTAGTATTATAATGAAGGTAGTTCACTTCAGGACACCTTAAAAGTAAGTTTTGTTGCCAAGTTGGACGGCTGGATATCGGCCTTGCCAAGCTGTCCAATAACTCATCCTATACACAATAGAACCAGGGTGCTCTGGTTATGGTCTAGAGAGTAAAGACTAAGGGTATTATGGTCTATAGCATAGGGACTTCAAGTAACAGTCTCGGATAACAAGCAGCACAGTGATTCATACGTCATTGGTTAATAAGTGTTAACATAATTCTATCATGAAGGTTAATTCCTTAGAATCAAAATGTTCTTATAACTAACTGTTACATAAACACAAAATATAGAAAGGTTCAGTAAAATCTTAAGATAATCTGCAACAAGGTGAGTCCCAAGGAAGCAGGGCAATGGCAAGGCCCAAAGAGGTCAGGACAAGGGGCAAGGAGCCAGGTATGGGGTGAGGGTGAGGCAAGAGCCAAGGACACAGGGGTGGCGAGAGGTGGGAGCAGGGAAAGAACAAGGCACGAGGTGACAGACAGGCCAGGGTGAGCCTCAGCCCAAGGTTGGCGAGGCAATGGGGAGCCGAGCCTCTACCTGAAGGTGCTCAGGTTAGGGCAACACAAGTGCAAGCCTCAGCCTGAGGGCAGCGAGGTGAGGGTGAAGCAAGGAAAAGCAATAGGAGCAAGGTGAGGGCAAGCCTTGGGTCAAAGGCAGCAGGGAAAGGACAAGCCTCAGCATAAAGGCAAGCCTTGGCCCAAGGGCAGCAAGGCGAGGGCGAGGTGAGGGCAAGCCTCTGCCCAAAGGCAGGAAGCTGAGTGTGAGGAATGGGTAAGGTGAGGGCAAGAGCAAAGCGAGGGTGAGGTTAGGGCAAGACAGCCTGAGGGCAGCAAGGCAAGGGAGAGGCGAGAAAAGGTGATATGAGAAAAGGTGATATTGGCGAGGTGATTGCAATCCTCAGCCCAAGGGTAGTGAGGCCAGGGTGAGCCTTGGCTGGAGGGTGGTGAGGTGAGGGCGAGCCTTGGCCTGAGGGTGGCAGGGCCAGGGCAAGCCTGGTGTGATGGCAAGCCTCAGCCCAAGGGCAGCGAGGCAACAGTGAGGCAAGGACAAGCCTCGGCCCAAGGGCAGCAAGGCAAGGGCGAAGCAAGGAAAGGCAATAGCAGCGAGGCGAGGGCAAGACGAGGGCAAGGCAAGGGCGAGGTGAGGTTGAGCCTCGGCCTGAGGGTGGTGAACTGCACGCAAGCTTCATGCTGAGGGCGACGAGGGCAAGGTAAGGTTGAGCCTCAGTCTGAGGGTGCTGAGGTGAGGGTGACATGAGGGTGAGCTTTGGCCCGAGGGAGGCAAGGCGAGGGTGAGGTCAGGGCAAGCCTCGGCCTGAGGCTGGCAAGGTGAGGGCAAGGCAAGAGCGATGTGAGGCCAGAGGCTGGCAATGCAACACCAGAGGCTGGAGAGGTGAGGGCACTGAAAGTGAGGCACAGGTGAATCTTGGCATGAGGACAGCAAGACAAGAATGAGGTGAGGGTGAGGCGAAGGTGAAGCAAGGGCAAGCCTCAGCCTGAGGGCAATGAGGTGAGGGCAAGGCAAGGACGAGCCTCAGCCAGAGGGTGTCAAAGGAAGGGCGAGGCAACAGTGAGCCTTGGTCCAAGAGCCGTGAGGTGAGGGTGAGGCATGGGCAAGCTTTGGCCCAAGATGACGCAGCAAGGAGAGGGAGAGGCAAGGAGTTCTGGGTGAGAGAAGGAGAGGGTGAAGCCAGGGCAAGGCAAGAGCGAGCCTTGGCCCAAGTGCAAGGCGAGGGTGATTCTCGACCCAAAGGGCGGCAGGGCAAGGACAAGCACGAGCCTCGGTCAAGGAGAGAGCATTGCCAATGCGAGAGCGAGCCTTGGCCTGAGGGCATCGAGGGCAAGACAAGGGCAAGGTGAGGAAAGGGCAAGGGTGAGCCTTGGCCTGAAGGGTGGCGAGGTGAGGGTGAGTCTTGGCCAGAAGGCAGTGAGGTGAGGGGAAAGCGAGGAGCGAGGCGAGGGTGTCAAGGGCAAGGTGGGGGCAAACCTCGGCCCGAGGGCAGCGAGTTGAGGATGAAGCGAGTTCATGCCTCGGACCAAGGGTGGCGAGGCGAGAGGAGGGCGAGAGCAGGGTGAGCCTCAGCCTGAGGGTGGTGAGGCATGGGCAGTAATGCAAGGGTGAGACCAGGGCTGAAGTAAGGCTCAAGAAGAGAAGGGCAAGGTGAGGCCCAGGCAGAGGAGGATGAGGCCAGGCATGAGGGGTCAGGCGGGCATGGGGAGGCCCAAGGACTGGATGCCAAAGCTAGACAGCAAGGCTCAGAGCCCAAGGGAATGCAAGACAAGTGAGGCAAGGCCTGAGGCCAAAGCAAGGTGGGCGGGGCCAAAGGGGAAATTGGTGAGGTGGCAGGTGAGGTGAGGCCCAAGACAAGGAGGGTAAATTGGGAGGCCAAAGTGAGATGGCCAAGTCCTGAGACCCAAGGAGAGGTGAGATGAGCAAGGCAAGGCCCAAGGGGAGACAGGCAAGGCCAAAGCAAGATGGATGAGGCAAGTCCCATGGCCAAAGCAAGGCGCAAAGGGAGACAGGTGAGGCAGCAGGCAAGGCAAGTCCTGAGGCAAGACAGGCAAGGCAAGGCCTGAGGTGAGACCCAGAGGGAGGCCCAAGGCCAAAGTGAGACAGGCGAGGCCAAAGTGAGGTGAGACAGGCAGGCCAGTGGGCAAGGCAAGGCAAGATGGGCAAGATCTAAGTCGAGGAAGGCAGGGAGAGGCCTGAGGAGCCGGGGGCAAGAGGAAGGCAAGGGCAAGGGCCAAGGAGAGGAGGACGAGCTAAGGGCAGGGCCTGAGGAACCAGGGACATGGTGAGGGCAAGGGCAAGAAGAGGACAAGGCTCAAGGAGAAGGGGTTGCGAGGCTAGGGTTCAGGAGCCAGCCAAAAGGATGAGAAGATGGCAGGGCCCGAGGTGGGGGTGTGGGATGTGAGGCTCAGCAGGAGGTGGATCCAGTCAAGACCCACGATTGGAGGGCAAGGCCCAGGTCCTAGGAAACAAGAGTATGGGCCAACGAGGGCTACACCCAGGAAAAGAGAGGGAGGCTGAGATGGGGCATGCCCAGCAAAACGGGGGGAGGGGCCAAGGAAAGGGTGGGAGGCATGCCCAGGAGAGATACCCCACACCCATTTGCAGAGACACACACATACAACCTGTTCCAGTAGAACCAGTATGCCATGGTGTTAAAAGAAACCACTCAATTTATACACCATAATCCAGAACTCATAACCACAAAACCTAGAAGCCCACTTATGCAGATAGCTCTAGCAGAGTGCATACAGAATATGAAGGGCTGATATGCAGCAGGAGTTTCAGTTATTTGGTCTAGCCATTGTAGAGGAAAAGTAAAGCTGCATGAAAACAAACAGTAGCTTCTCTATTATCTTAGGGTTGGAGTTTTTTTGTGGTTTTGTTTGTTGGTTTGGGTTTTTTGAATATAATGTATATGGATTATACTGTACTCACCACCAACCCACACCCCACCCCCAACTATTTTGCAATGTTTTATAGCCTACGTCCTTTGCAAGAAGAGTGTTTTAGTAGAACTTTTACACTGATTCTGGAATTTAGTTTCATGCTACTTCTGACTGTCATCCAAAATCAGTTAGTTTCAAAAAAACCCATTTTATATACTTTAAAATAGTTATGTGACCGAATTCTGCATTTATTTTATTCCGTGTTGGAACTTAACTAGAATTAGATAAAAGCTCAGGCTACAGAGCCCAAACAGTTTCCTGAAGTTACTCTTTTACCAGCTCACAGCCATTGTGACACTGAACAGAGGAATGTCTGAAGCCTGCAAGGACTTCATTTGCAATAACTGCAACAAGAACTAAAGATGGTCTTCCTATGCAAGACTGTTACCATCCCAGTGAGTGGAATTCTAAGCCTCTCACCCACAGTTCTTAGTGTCATCTAAGCTTTCCATAGTTAAATTGCACTATGGATCATCCATTTGCTATCCAGCAAGTGCATTCAAAACCACATCTGCCTAAGCACTAAAACCAAAATTTGCTGTAAGAACTGAATGCAGCACAAAGTGCACAGGATTGATAAAATACTACTCACTACTCTTCAAACTTTTTAAAGTATAACACCAGTTCTTATAAAAATCTCACAAAATCCTTACCACTAAAGATGATAGTGACTGATATGTAATATTTTAAAAAGTCAGTACATTTCCTAGGAAATTTCAAGTTTTAAAAAAACAGAACCAGAAAAGAAGTTACTGACAGATACCTCCTACAATTACTACACCTCACTATTTATCAATGAGCACATCTATCCATGTCAGTGAATTATGACATTCAATTATCTAAATGGAGCAAGCTGCAATACCACCACTAACCTAAGCAGCTTACTCGGGAGAAGAGTAAATATTTATACCATCTGCATATAAATACCCAAAGGTGTTCTGGTTTGTTTTTTTAAACATGGTTACCTTGCTGTTCTACATACTAGCTCAAGTGTATCACTGAACTATTCCAGATTAACCTTGTATTTATGGAGACAGACATTTTTAACCAATTATTTTATTGTTGTTGTTAATATGCATTTCAAAAAAAGCACAAACCCAATTATACTAATTTAAGAGAACATTTCATACCTGGAAATTGTTCATCAGCCCATACTGACACCCTGTCTGACAGGATGAGAAATCATAGTTTAATTTGCAAGCTGCAGTAGTACAATTTTTCAGCTTGGTGATAATGGTATTATTAACTTTCCCTGTAGCATCTCGAACAACACAGGAACCTAGAGCAGAGCCATCACAAGAATAAGCATTAACAGACTGAACCTGCACTTAAGAAGGACGTATCTAGGTTACTTCCCTTTTTAGGTAGGCATATTCTCACAGAGCAACATCAAGATAAGGCATTTAAATTTTTAATAAGTTTCACTCTTAAGCACTTCTTCACCATGAAGAAATAATGCAATCAAGATAACCATCTGCTTTCTTGTTTGAGAAAAGCCTTAGTTTTAGAGAAACCAGAGTCCAATAAATAAGAAAAAGAAAATCCTAGCACAGAGGAAAGCTATAAATCACTTGAACTGCAAAAATTTAATAGCTCATTTTTAGTTCAATCTTCTATTTCTTTGAATCATGACTTACCCATAGCACTTTATTTTAAGTTAGTATTAAGCAACATCACTTACATAACACATTGTTAGTGTGTATGTGTGTGTGTTTGGTTTGAGTTTCTTTTTTAAAAATTTTCTTGGTGCAGTTTTCCTAGTGGAGTGCAGTTTTGTAGTGATACATACACACATATATAAACAGGTTGACACAATTTTGCAAGGTTTTATTTTCCTAGAAGATTGTGTTATGATTCCACAGTAAAAAAATTTTCACCTATAGTGACCAAAAAGGTTTGCCTGACAGATGTAAATCAGGCAAGGAAGTTAACATTCCTAGATTATTTCATGAATAGTTTTCCTGGAATTTCCTCCTTTCCCTCTGATAAGCTATATATAAAAAAGACTAGATGAGACAAGAATAAAATATTTCAGTTGGAAGGGACCTACAACAATCATCTAGTCCAACTGCATGGCCACTTCAGGGCTGACCAAAAGTTAGTGTGTGTTATTAATTAAGAGCATTGTCCAAATGCCTCTTAAACACTGACAGGCTTGGGGCATCGACCCCCTCTCTAGGAAGCCTGTTCCAGTGTTTGACCACCCACTAGGTAAAGAAATGCTTCCTAATGTTCAATCTAAACCTCCCCTGGTGCAGCTTTGAACCATTCCCACAGGTCCTGTCACTGGATACCAGGGAGATCAGCACCTCCCTCTCCACTCCCTCTCCTCAGGAAGCTGTAGAGAGCAATGAGGTTGACCCTCAGACTCCTTCTCTCCAAAGTAGACAAACCCAGAGTCCTTAGCTGCTCCTCATAGGACATGCCTTGCAGCCCTTCCACTGGCTTTGTTGCCCTCCTCTGGACGCATTCAAGGATCTTCACATCCCTCTTAAATTGTGGGGCCCAGAACTGCACACAGTACTCAAGGTGAGGCTGCACCAATGCTGAATACAGCAGGGTCATCACCTCTTTTGACTGGCTGGTTATGCTGTGTTTGATGCACCCCAGGATGCAGTTTGCCCTCTTGGCTGCCAGGGCATGCTGCTGGCTCCTATTGAGCCTGCTGCCAACCAGCATCCCCAGATCCCTTTCTGCAGGGCTGCTCTCCAGCCACTCCTCTCACAGTTTATACTTGTGTCTGGTGTTACTCCATCCTATGTGCAGAACCCAGCATTTGGGCTCGTTAAATTTCATCCTATTAATCATAGCCCAATGCTCCAATCTATCTAGATCCCTCTGCAAGGCCTCTTGTCCCTCAAGAGAGTCAACAGCACCTCCCAGTTCGGTATTGTCAGCAAACTTGCTAATGGATCTAGATTGCTGATAAATATATTGAGCAAAAACGGCCCTAGAATTGAACCCTGAGGAACACTGCTGGTGACTGGTCGCCAGCCAGATATAACTCCATTCACTACAACCCTTTGAGCCCTGCTCTTCAGCCAGTTCTTCACCCAACACACAATGAACCCACTCATCCAACAGTTGCACAACTTGTCCAGAAGGATGCTGTGAGGGACAGTATCAAAAGCCTTACTAAAATCCAGAAAAACTACGTCTACCGCCTTCCCTTCATCCAGTAGGTGGGTGACCTTATCATAGAAGGAGATCAGATTGTTTAGACAGGACTTTCCCTTTGTGAACCCATGTTGACCGAGTCTGAGGATTGCATTGCTCTTTAGAAGCCTTTCAATAGTACCCAGAGTATGATCTTCTCCATAATTTTTCCAGGAACTGAGGTCAGACTAACAGGTCTGTAGTTCCCTCACGCCCTTCTTGTAGACTGGAATAACACTAGCTTGTTTCCAGTCAGCAGGGACCTCCCCAGACTCCCAAGACCTTTGGTAGATGATCGAGATGGGTCCTCCTGTAACATCCGCTAGCTCCTTCAGTACTCTGGGATGACTCCCATCAGGCCCCATGGACTTGTGAACATTCAGCTGATCTAGCTGGTCCCTTACAATTTCAGCATCCACAAGTGGAAAGCCACTCTTCCCACACTCATGGTCCTCTGACTCAGGGGACCAGCCAGCCCAAGGTCTACCAGTATTATTAAAGTGTGAGGCAAAAATAAGCAGTGAATGCCTCCGCTTTTTATTCAGCCCTAATAGTCAGATGACCATTGTCCTGGTTTCAGCTGGGATAGAGTTAATTTTCCTCTTAGTAGCTGGTGCAGTGCTGTGTTTTGGATTTGGTGCGAGAACAATGTTGATAGGACACTGATGGTTTTAGTTGTTGCTGGGTAATGTTTTACTAAGTCAAGGTCTTTTCAGTTTCTTGGGCCCTGCCAGCCAGAGGGCTGGGGAGGCACGGGAAATTGGGAGGGGACACAGCCAGGACAGGTGACCCAAACTAGCCAAAGGGATATTCCATACCATATGACATCATGCTGAGTATATGAACTGGGGGAAGAAGAAGGGTGGGGGGACATCCGGCATTATGGCGTTTGTCTTCCCGAGTAACCGTTACGCGTGATGGTGCCCTGCTTTCCTGGGGATGGCTGAACACCTGCCTCCCCATGGGAAGAAGTGAATGAATTCCTTGCTTTGCTTTGCTTGCGTGCGCGGCTTTTGCTTTACCTATTAAATTGTTCTTATCTCAACCCCTGAGTTTCACATTCCTTTCCAATTCTCTTCCCCATCCCTCTGGGTGAGGGGGAGTGAGCAAGTGGCTGCACGGTGCTTGGTTGCTGGCCAGGGTTAAACCACAACAACCATCTTGAAGAAGTAACGGTCCAATGTTGTCTTTACACCTCCTCTTACTATTAATATACGTCAAAAAGCCTTTCTTGTTATCTAACAGAACACTGGCCAGTTTCAGCTCT
This sequence comes from Falco rusticolus, assembly GCF_015220075.1. Lineage (NCBI taxonomy): Eukaryota > Metazoa > Chordata > Aves > Falconiformes > Falconidae > Falco > Falco rusticolus. The sequence goes on along the minus strand of NC_051209.1, from coordinate 5,615,559 downwards.
AATTGAGCTTTGGTCTGTTGTGTTTTCTCCCGGCATATACGAACCACGGCTCTGTAATCTTCCTGAGAAGCCTGACCTTGATTCCAGAGATCATACAATTTCTTTTTCCTCTTGAGCTCCACGAGGAGTTCCCTGTTCAGCCAAGCTGGTCTTCTGCCCTGCTTGCTTGACTTTCAACACAGTGGGATTACATCTGCTCCTGTGCTTCTAAAAGGTGGTTCTTAAAAACTGACCAGCACTCGTGGACTACTAAGCCCTCAAAAGTAGATTCCCAGGGGACTCTGCTAAGTGGCTCCCAGAATAGCTTAAAGTTTTCTCTCCTGAAGTCCAAGGTAGCAACTCTGCTGTCCTTTTTTCTCATTACGCTGAAAATTCTAAACTCAACTATTTCATGATCACTGTGGCCAAGACAGCCACCTACCATCGCATCCCCCACGAGTCCTTCTCTATTCACAATTAGCAAGTCTAGGAGGGCATCTTTCTTAGTTGGCTCACTGAGTACCTTTGACAAGAAGTTATCTCCTACAAACTTCAAGAACTTCCAAGACCTGCTCATCACAGCAGTATGGTACTCCCAGCTGATGTCTGGGAAGTTGAAATCTCCCATAAGGACGAGGGCTACCAATCCTATAGAGTAACTCATCAGCGCTGACATCCTGGCTGGGCAATCGTTAGTAGACACCCACTACAACATCTCCTTTGTTTTCCACCACCCTCATCCTCACCCAGAGGCTCTCAACCACATCATCACTAACTGCGAGGGCTGTACAGTCAAGCCTCTCTCCCTTACATACAGTGCAACATCTCTGCCTTGCCTGCCCTGCCTTGTGGCATATGAAGGCACAGACTCCAAGTCAGTGAAGAAGTGAGAACCTTTATTGCATACATAAGTGCTGGTTATATACAATTGCTTATCTACCCAAGTTCTGCTCTGGAAAATGTCCACATGCACCAAAGCACCTTTGCAGCTAGTTTACACTCCACTGAGCTGTTCACTCCCTCTATGCTCATCTGTGGAGGTCTCTTCTTCCTAGATCAGGATTTAAGATTTGGGAGGCTTTGGGCACGCCCCTCATTGCAGACAGGTATGCACAGAAGTAATTTGCAGGTGAGCTCTGAGAGCCAGATTTAGTGCTAGTTGCTTCCTCACTATGTTTTAAGCCATAATTACTCTGCAGTCTGGCACCCAGACAATGAACAAGGCCTTTTCTTTTTCTCCACATCCAGTGCTTGAGAGCAAACAGGAAAAGCCTGCATAGATTTCAGAAAGAGCCCTTACACTGCCTATCCCTCCTGAACAGCCTGTAGCCCTTCATCCCAGCACCCCAATCATGGGACTCTGTTGCAGAATGGATGAAAGAGAACGGCCACGGTTCCATAGAAGGACTGTGTGATACAGCTTTTGACATAAGTCTGGAGTGAACCAAGCTAGGCCGCAGCGAGAAATTACCAGACTTGCTAAAAATGGAAAATTACCAGGCTTGCTAAAAAGGGAAGAGAGATAAGGTCATGCTGACCTTGTGCCTAATGTTGTAAATAACTTTGAGGAATTCGCGTAGACAAGAGAGGAAAAAAAAAAAATATGTAGCTAGCTATCCGCAGAAACCGCAAATAGGAGGACGTATGAAAGTGTAACCCTTTAGAGCTTAGCCAATCAGCAGATGATTTGTAGGCATAATTAACTGGAACTGTATATAAGACATAATCTCGCCGTAATAAATCGAAGCTTGCTCTATCATTCACATTGAGTCGGCTGCTTGCTTCCCCTCACTCGTCGCAAGTGGCGCCCGAACAGGGACCCCCAATCCCTGTTCTTCACCGGACAGCGAGGACAGAGAAGCACTGGTAGCAGCGACCAGAGAGCAGAAGATCGGCTGATGCTGGCATCGTACCCGATCCGTGCTTGAGCCCAGGATAATTAAAGAAGGGGTTCGCCGTCCGTGAGCTGCTACCCAAGGGAAAAGGCTGCAACAAAGAGGACTTTAACGAGCGCGCAATGGAAAAAGAGGTAGCGCTAGCACTTTTACAATGCTTTTTAGAAAAGCGGGGAGTAGGCCCTTTAAAAGATCTGGCCGGGTTAATTGCATTAGGTAAAGCAAAAGGATATTTTGCAGATCCTGAGCATATGTTTGAAGTAGAAGAATGGTGTAATTATGGGGATTGTTTATGGGATTCAGTAATTGATGATGATAAAGCTGCTAAGAAATTAATGAAACCTTGGAGAGAAGTTATTAATTGTTTAAAAAGATATAAAGTTGAAAAACAAATGGCAGCAGCTGCTTCCAGCCGACTCGAACGGTCTGACCCGGCTGCTGGGCGTCTTACGGCAGGAGGTGATTATTTTACCCCCCCTGCCTCGGGAATCCCTGTTCCTGTTGTTCGCCGACCCTCAGACCATCCTCCTCCCCCTCCTCCTCCGGAGGAAAAAGCTTGTCCCTCGGCACCACCTCAAGAGGAGGTGCAGGGAGAATCACAAGAAAGCGAAACTGAGGAGGAGACAAGTGACAAAAATGAGAGGGCAGACGATGGGAAGTTAAAGTCTGATTCAGCTAATAGAACTTTTAAATCGCCTTGCCTTCACCCGCAGCCACGACTAATTCGAGTCGGTTGGGACAAAATAGTCCGAGAAGCGATGGAACAAAAAGACTTTGATGTCGTAGCTCAAATTAATCATCAAGCCTATCCAGTAATTTACACTGTTGATAATGCAGGAGTAATGACAGGAGAACATCATACTTTAGACTGGAAAATATTAAATCAGTTACGGAGTACAGTTAATGAGTCAGGTTTACATGGCGAACCTGCAAGACAAATGTTAAACTATATTTGGAGTAGCGGAATGCTTTGTCCAGAAGACATTAAAAATATAATGAGACTCATTTTGAAACAATCACAACAGTTGTTATGGCAAGCCCATTGGCAGAAACTTTGTGAACTGTCTGTACATATGCCTCGCGCACCGAATGATCGTTTAGCGGGTTTAACAGTAGAACAATTGATGGGAATCGGGCCCTTTGCTTCTGTAGAAATGCAGATGCAATCTGGCCCAGATGTCTTATTAGAGTCTATGAGGCTAGCACGAGAAGCCTTACAAAAAGTCAAAACTACACCGGCTACACCCTCATATATGTCAGTCAAACAAGGAAGGGATGAATCTTTTGCCTCTTTTGTAGATAGGGTTACAGATGCTATTAATAGTGCAGATATGGCTGACTTTATGAAAGGACCTTTGTTAAGACAATGTGTGCTGGAAAATTGCAACCCTTATACAAAAGGCATTTGTTACTCTTCCTCTGGATGCCTCTATTGAAACCATGTTAGAGCGAATGAGCAGGGTTCCTGTAGGAGCCCAAGCTCTGTTAGTTGAAGCGCTTAAAGAGGTAGGGGACAATTTAGTTAAGGCTCAGCAGCAAGCATTTGCAGCCCTCGCTCCACTGAAACCTCCGGATGAACGTCGAGACAGAATACACCATCGAAGGGACTATACATGTTTTCGTTGTGGACGTTCGGGTCATACGCGCCGGCAGTGTCAAGAACGCCAAGTATGGTGCCGAAACTGTCAAATGAATAATCATAATACCTCAGCTTGCCGGCGTTCGGGAAAAGGGAAGCGGAGCGCCAGGAGTCGCGGCGCGCTGACCCCAATAGCGGCTCCAGCAACCTGCATGCCGATGACTGTCCCCAACCAGCTCCCCAACCAACAACCAACACCTCCCGCCTTCAACCAGCCACAAAGTTACGACCAGCAACCCGAGGGAGCCTCGGATTGGATCTGGCAACAGCAATAGATATTACTCTACTTGATAACCGTCCGCAGAAAGTTGCCACAGGAATCAAAGGACCTATAATGATAAACGGACAACTTCATGGAGCTTTGCTGCTGGGTCGTTCTTCCAGTGGCCTCAAGGGACTCTTTGTTTTACCAGGACTTATTGATTGTGACTATAAAGGAGAAATTTTTATAGTTGTTCAAACGAGTTTTCCGCCTATATATATTCCTAAAGGTAGTCGCATTGCTCAATTAATACCACTCCAACACTTAACTCACCAAATGTCTGCAATCTCCAATCACGATCGCGGGACAGATGGTTTTGGGTCCACAGGAGGCTTAGCGATGTTGACTGTACCTATGAATCAACGACCACTCGCCCAAATTATTCTTGTACATGGGACTGATAAAAAACACATGACTGCACTTTTGGACACTGGTGCCGATATCACAATCATCGCGCGTGGTCAGTGGCCTTCTTATTGGCCACTGCAACACGTCCCTGGAGGAGTTGAAGGAGTAGGGGGAATAGCGCCTGTTCAGCGCAGTCAACAAAGAATACAAATCATCATAGATGGAAAAACAGCGATACTACATGTTACTGTTATGCCCTTACCGAGTGGAGTGAATGCACTCATCGGAAGAGATGTGTTGAATCAATTAGGAGTACTACTTACTACAAATTCACCTTTTTAGGAACGGTCACTGTCAATTGGACTTTCCCGATTCCTTTGAAATGGCTAATGGAAGAGCCTGTTTGGATCGGACAGTGGCCATTGAAAAAGGAAAGTCTGCAACAAGCACATTTGCTAGTTCAAGACCCGTTAACACAAGGTCATCTTAAACCGTCAACCAGTCCTTGGAATACACCGATATTTGTAATCCAGAAAAAATCAGGAAAATATCGGCTATTACATGATCTACGAGCAGTGAATCAACAAATGCAAGCAATGGGAGCCTTACAACCGGGTCTTCCTAATCCTGCTATGTTGCCCACCGAATGGCATTTATTAATAATTGACTTAAAAGACTGCTTTTTTACAATTCAGCTACACCCCAATGACACTCAACGATTTGCATTTACATTGCCATCGGTTAACAGAGAGGGACCTGACCAGCGATTTGAATGGACTGTGTTACCACAAGGCATGAAAAATAGCCCTACCCTGTGTCAGCTATTTGTTGATGCTGCTCTCCAACCTATTCGAAAAGCATGGCCTCATGTTATTATTTACCATTATATGGATGATATTCTATTTGCTCAAAAACAGCCTTTCACTGGACAACAGGAGACCTTTTTACAACGACAGTTAGAGACGCAAAATCTCGTCATAGCAACTGAAAAGGTCCAGCGTTCACCCGCATGGAAATATCTTGGCTGGAATATTACTCAGTCATAAGTGAGTCCACAAAAATTAACCATTTGTAAAGATCTGCATACCCTCAATGATGCTCAAAAGTTATTGGGTGACCTCCAATGGCTACGCCCAGTAGCAGGCATCACCAATGATGAACTAGACGTGTTACGACCTTTATTAAAAGGAACAGATCCATCTAATCCTGTTATTGTTTCTAAGGATCAACAAGTTATGATTCAACAACTCAGTGAGCGGGTTGTAGAGCGTGCAGTAGATCGAATTGACCCTGATCTTCCTGTAGACCTCACTGTGTTAAACGGTCCCTCACACTTTATTGGTGCACTTACACAGTGCAAAAAGAAAAAGGGGGAGACTGTGAGAGTATTAGAGTGGATCTTTACCAAAATGCAACCAAAGACTACCATCCAAGAAAAAACGCAAAATTTGGCAGAAATCATTCGAAAAGGAAGAACGCGAATTTTACAAATTACCGGAATGGAGCCAAATGTCGTGTATCTACCAATACGCAGAGAAGACTTGGAGTGGTGGTTGCAGAATTCATCAGCTTTACAGTTAAGTTTATTAAGTGAAGCTCTGGAGATTAAAGTTGAGCCTTTAAAAGCACCTATATTAAAATGGATTAGTAATTATGACTGGTTAAAGCGTCCGAAACGAAGTGAGCGACCCTTAGCGGATGCTATCACAGTTTATACGGATGCAGGGAAACGCTCAAGAAAAGCAGCAGCAACATGGCACGAGAACAATCAATGGCACCACCAAATCCTTCCTGCGAAAGCAGGAGATTCGTTACAAACTTTAGAGCTAGCTGCTGTTGTATGGGTATGTACCCAATGGATACATGCGAGGTTAAACATTGTAACGGACTCGATGTATGTTGCTGGAATCGTAAGCCCAATTGAAGATGCTCGCCTTAAAGAAGTGCAAAGTCAACGGCTGTTTGAACTCCTTAGGCAACTGTTGTCAGCAATACAGCAGCGCACGCAACCCTACTGCGTTATACATATTAGAAGTCATAAATGGTCTGACGGTTTGGGGGAAGGGAATGCGCGCGCTGACCAGCTCGTGTCTGTAGCAGCTCCACTAAGCGAGTTTGTTAAAGCACGAGAATCACACAACACATTTCACCAAAACGCACGGGGACTGCATCGACAATTTGACATTACAATGGAAGAAGCTAGAGGAATTGTACGAGCTTGTCCTACGTGCAGTCATCATGGACCGGGACTAGGTATCGGAGTGAACCCCAGAGGACTTAAAGCCAGAGAGTTGTGGCAAATGGATGTCACTCACGTTGCTGAATTTGGCAGATTAAAATATGCACACGTTACAATTGATACATATAGTAAATTTGTATGGGCTACAGCACAAACAGGGGAACGAGCACTCCATGTAATACGGCATTTAACAAGTTGTTTTGCTGTCATGGGAGTGCCACAGACAATAAAGACTGATAATGGCCCTGCTTATGTCAGTGAAAAAATGAGACGTTTTTGTCAAGCATGGGGAGTGCGACATATTACAGGTATTTCTCACTCTCCCACGGGACAAGCAATCATTGAAAGAAGACATCAGACATTAATGCAATATTTACAAAAGTTTGAGAAGATGTACAAGAGAGACTTGCTAAAGTTCTTTTTGTGTTGAATCATCTATGTATATTTGCAGAACAGCAAGAATCACCTGCATGGTTACATGGGTATCTTAAAACATGTAAAGATGATGTTCCAATGTTTGTTATGTATAGGGATCCTTCAGCTGGTTTGTGGAAAGGGCCAGCAGAAGTAAAGTATGCTGGAAGAGGTTATATGTGTGTACTTACCCCCACAGGGCCGCAGTGGATCCCAGCAAAATGGACCAAAGCAGCAGTGACTGATGCTCCAGTAACCAATGTCAACTCGTGATTGATTTATTAATATTGTTTTAGCTATATTTTAAGCATAATGTTGAGAATTGTTGTGTTAATTAATTTTGTTGTCGTAGTTGTAGCCTTTGTGCCTAAATCATTGTTTGATTTGCGAGAAAATGTATGGGTAACTTTAAGTAGAGCTATTAACACAACCACGTTTTGTGCAAGTTTGTCAACCCCTAGCGTACCCTTTTTAACTTGTTTAGTAGGTGTGCCGTTAAATGACTCAGATTGGATCGCCCTTAACCAGTCTCTTAACCAGATGCCAAAAGTTACCATATTGGCTCGAGGTAATAATATGAGCAGCTTTTTTGAAAAATTTGATAACTGGGATGACAAACTCCCTATTGGTCCTAGCCCTCAAGAAATCGAACTAGTCGATTCACTAAATGCCTCTTATTGTGTATATTTGAATTCTTCCCGGTACCCTTGTGCTGGTGAAGCCTCTAACATGCCTTGTAGTACAACTGCTATCACTCCCGTATATCCAATTAAGAATCAGTTTAATTGGAGTGTTTGGTGTAACCATACCAGTCGAAATCTATCTAATCCTGCACCTGGAGTATTATATCCTAGGAAATTACCCCCTGGTTTGTTTTTTATTTGTGGTAATAGAGCATGGAATGGAATACCCTCAATGCCTGTAGGTGGCCCATGTACCATCAGTCGTCTGAGTTTAGCCTTACCACATTTTCATCCTAACAAATCAAATCCAGTGAGATGGAGAAGAGACACTTCCCAGATCCTTGGTAACCTGTGATGATAACGTTCAACTTTGGAACAAATGGGAGGTATTTTTTGCTTCGTTATTTATCCCAGGTGCCGCCGCTGCTCGGGCCCACAAAAATTTAGAAACGCTGTCTTGTTGGGTGGTTAAACAAGCCAACCTCACCAGCAGAGTTCTATCAGACCTAGCTGATAGTTTAACTTTTGTTCAACATGCTGTTTTGCAAAACCGCATGGCCATTGACTTTTTACTATTAGCACATGGACATGGCTGTGAAGATTTTGAAGGCATGTGTTGTATGGACCTTGAAGATAATTCAAGCTCCATACATAAAGAAATCAAACAATTGATGGAACATTCTCAAAAAATTCAACAAGATGTTGGATTTTTTGGCCTTGAAGGCTTAACAAATTGGCTTGGGATAGGAGGCTGGTTAAAAAGACTGTTGCAAAGTGTGTTGCTTATAGTAATAATTGTTTTCATTGGATTTATATGTTTAAGCTGTGCTCTCTCTTGTATTCGAAAATTATTTGAGCGTGTAACTGGATCAGTTTTCCTTGTCCAAAAAGAAAAAGGGGGAATTGTTGCAGAATGGATGAAAGAGAACGGCCACGGTTCCATAGAAGGACTGTGTGATACAGCTTTTGACATAAGTCTGGAGTGAACCAAGCTAGGCCGCAGCGAGAAATTACCAGACTTGCTAAAAATGGAAAATTACCAGGCTTGCTAAAAAGGGAAGAGAGATAAGGTCATGCTGACCTTGTGCCTAATGTTGTAAATAACTTTGAGGAATTCGCGTAGACAAGAGAGGAAAAAAAAATATATGTAGCTAGCTATCCGCAGAAACCGCAAATAGGAGGACGTATGAAAGTGTAACCCTTTAGAGCTTAGCCAATCAGCAGATGATTTGTAGGCATAATTAACTGGAACTGTATATAAGACATAATCGCGCCGTAATAAATCGAAGCTTGCTCTATCACTCACATTGAGTCGGCTGCTTGCTTCCCCTCGCTCGTCGCAGGACTCATTCTGCCAAGTCTCACTAATACCAATGACATCGTAGCTCTGGGAGCTGACCAATGCTTCCAGTTAATCCTATTTGTTTCTCATACTGAGTGCATTGGTGTACAAGGATTTATGCTCCTAAGCCCTCTCATTACACACTTGCATGCTTGGCTGAAGTTTTTGTTGTCATTGTTGGCATGTTTATTAAATTAACTTTAGGAATTAATTTGCTTCTTGGGCTCTGTGTTTGAGAGTGTTTAATGTGATTTTGGGATTATTTGGTGTTCTCTGCTGCTTGATTTAGGACATAGAATACAATGAGAAATTTAACTTTAGCATGGAAAGTCTACAGAGAGCTTAAATTGTATAAACTGACACATTTCCATGTCTCTTGTTAATTGTTCCCATGATAAAGCAGCATAGTATAGAAATGGAAGTGGATTATATCAAATAGGGAGTGCCCTGCTCTTGTTTTTGGAATTAGTTCTGCCTCATTGAATTAGATTAGTTTGAGCCTCGATAAATGCATGAGTTTCCTCTGTGTGGAGTTCAGACATATCAGAGCTAGACTTCTACAGTCATCGAAATCACAAGTTTGATCTTTCTACATAATTTTTGTTTGTTTGAAAACAAGTGTATTTTCATTTCTTCAAGGGAGTGGAAAGGTCCTTATAGAGATCTGTAAAGTTTGTTAATACACTAGTTATGATTACTAGTGCTAGGGAGAGTGCAAAGAGAGTTCTTCAGTTAGTAAGTAAACTGGTGGCAATGGGAATTTCAGGCCATTCTATCCCTATCCAGTTAATCCTGTTTGTTTCTCATACCGAGTGCATTGGTGTACAAGGATTTATGCTCCTGAGCCCTCCATGCTCCCAGGAGCCATGTAAATATTCCCATTAGCATTGCCACCCTCAGGTGATGTCATGCCAATGCTAGGCTTATCTACTGCAATCTTGTTGGTATCCCCTTCCTCCATTGAATCTAGTTTGAAGCTCTCTCAGTCAGTCCTGTATCAGCTTACATTCAAAGATGTATTTTCCCCATCAGGACAGGTGGATCCCATCTGTCTCCAGCAATCCTTGTCTCTCAAAGGCTTTTCTATGGTTTAAAAACCCTATAGTTTTGGTGGAGGCACCTGTCCTGGAGCCAGTTATTGATATCCTGGGCTTGCCTGTTTCTTCTGTCTCCCCCCATTACTGGCAGGATAGAGAAAAACTCTACCTGTGCTCCCAAATGTTTTAGCATTCTTCCCAGGGCTCTAAAATCTCTTTTAATTGACCTCAGACTTTTTGTTGCAACATCATTTGTACCCATATTGAAGAGCAGAAATGTATAGAAGTCTGAAAGTTGTACTAGGCTCTTCAGTCTTGTGGTGACATCCCTAATTCAGGCCCCAGGGAGACAGCAAACTTCCCTGAAAAGTGGGTCGGTCTGCAAATGGGTGATTCTGTTCCACACAGGAGGGAATCACCAATGACCATAACTCACCATAACATGACTTATGTTATAAAGCTTTATACACTTACTTCAGTTTAGAGTCTACTATTACATATTTCCTGTGTTCACAGAAAATACTTTCACAACTTTTAATCTCAAACTCTATATAAACAGCTTGTACATCTCAGTCAAGATGTCTCAGTCATTTAAAACAAAATCATAATCAGTTTGTCATGAAAGCCCTGTTGCAAGTCAATTTCTGACAGCCCACCTCCCATGTGATTCTTTGTTGCATCGTCAAAGTTGGTTTCTTGGTTGAAAACCAAATCCCATAAACTCATCTCTACTGTTACTTTTCTCCTTTGTGTGCGTGTGTGTTAATTTCTATCACTTAAAAACTGCTGTCTTCAACTAATTCATGATTAAAATTCTACTATTCAGGAAAACTGTTTAGACAACATTTCATCTAGTGTCTTCTGATTAAAAAGACTGCAAAAGGTCTGCGTGAGTTGCTTTGGGTTTTTTGTTGGGTTTTTTTTGGGGGGGGGTGTTTCTAGACAAACTGGAGGAGTGTATTATTCACCATTCTAGGTTTAACAATTGAAGTAGTTAAATTGTGTTTGGACACCAGCCAATCTATCAAGGAAAGCCAATTAAATGAGTGGAGAAGAGCAAAACCTACAGACCAGTAAAGGCCAAGAGAATTCTCCAGTCTTTTAAGAACTTAAATGAGGAAGAGGTCCTGGTAATGGAAGCATATGACTACAAATGACTTAATTTTGTTTGCAAAATAAGATAAAAGGCACAGATATACTACAAGCATACAAGAACAGGTTTAATTTTCTCAAATAACAATGCCTGTTATCTATGTAAAAGAATTTTTTTTCTACTGATAAAAAGAATCCCAAAATACATATATCATATTTAGATTGCTTCTGAGCCTTTAGAACTTAAGCAACACCTGGCCCTGATAAGTGGACATTACTTAATACTTAAAACTTTCAGATTTATTTTTCAGCTGCTTACTAGGCCCAATTGGTTAAATTTCAGTAAGTTTCCTATACTGATCATCTCTCTTAAGGCTTTCTTCTGGGTGGGAGGTGGGTTTTTTTGTTTGTTTCTTTTTAATTGGGATTAAAAGTTCTATATGAGAAAAAAAAAGTTTCTTCTCTTCCACCATGCAAGTATTTTCCTTGGCCACTGAAGTAGTATATAATGAATGTCACAATATATTTACTAATTGAACTATTTATAGTTAACATTTTGTTGGTAATATGTTTCAGTGGCAGACTCATGTAAGCTGAGAATCCCATTAAATAGCTACATTGTGGTATCACAACTCTCTTATTCTTTGTTCCCCTCTGTGTAAGAGCTGCCAGCCAGCTGAATTTAGAGTCTAAGTACAACAAAAGGGGACAACAGCACTATGAACAAATTTACTGAGCCTTGCTACAAAAGAATACAAAACAGAAGCCAGATAGTCAAGCTGCATTCTCAATAGAAGATACTTATATCTAAGTAACAGTTTAGTCATTTTATTTAACCTTAATTCAGAAAGGTTTTATTTATTCCGGCAACATTGTCCTTAATAATCTCTAGGTCCTCTTTTCTGTAAAAATAGGATTTCACCTTTTAATAGGCATTCAAAATCATAATCCTGCTAAAGTCAAATGAAGTTTTTCTTACATTATAAGCGTCTGATAAGGTTAACAGATGATCTATAACAAGTTCTTTACCAAGTACAAGCAAGCAGCAAGATTTTCAGAGACACTACCCTGAGTGCTCCAGACTACAATTGAGAGGGCTTCATAACATCTTTGGTGCTACAAATGGCTACAGTTAGCCTCTTGTTAGTCTTACTTCTTTGTGTGGAGAAAGCATGTCTTAACCCTGTTCAGAAGTTTGGTTTTATTGGGACTTTTCTGGTTTTTAAAGCAACTACATTGCAGTCTAAATGTTGTTCTTTTAAATAAGTCTTTCAATAACTTTATTACAAAAGTTGCTTATACAACCTTAATCCTACCACTCTGCACATCTGCGTTAGTCCCTTGCTAAAATATAAACTGCACATTTTCTCCCCACAACTGCTATCTTTTTGAAAAAGGCTGCCTAGCTCTGGCTGTATGGCTAGCAATTTTCCCTTTCTAAGACCTCTTTACTCAGTCTCTTAAACTGTGGCAATTGAGGCATGGACTTTCCAAGAATGTTAAAGCAAAGACCTTTATTCTTAGTTACTTAAAGATTTTATAAGTTTATACTCTGCACACACGTTGCTAAAAGCTTTACTATTGGTCAAACACTACTGTCCACGCGCCCAGCCGCTGTTCACTATAGGCTACTCTGCTGTTCATGCTGCTTCCGTATCTTCTAGAGGTGAGATCACATTCCTCCTTTGTTTCATCCAGGTTTCTTCTCATACTCCCTCAAAGTTATTTACTTCTTTGCTGCAGGATAATAGCTGCACATCATTAAACCAAGGTTACAGCTGCACATTATTGGAGGAGCAGGCTGGAAACTAGGACCATGCGCGGCAATCAGTTAGCTGAGGGGAATGTGCTCGAGCTTGTCTAGACAACAATTAACATGATGGGGCATGTTTACAGAGCACAGGGGAGTGGGAGACAGATGGCGCCAAGGAAAGGTAACACCTTGCGGTTAATTGCTGGTAGTTAACCACCAATCAGGGATTGCCTAGTATGCAAGGCTTAGCTTCAAGAACCAATCTGTTTAAAACGCGCAGCTTCTGAAAGTGTATAAAAACGCGTGCTTCTGTACAATAAATTGACATTTGCTTGCATCAAGCTGCGTCCCGTCTCTTCATTCGCCGCAAATTGGTGACCCCGACGTGATGCGTTTAAGGATCTAACGTGAAGGGCTCTCGAATCGCCTATCTGAGCAACATGCAGCGAATCCCACAGAACTTTGAATGATCTGCTGAAAGGAAGCAGGAGCCGGACTGAAATCCCTCCGGAGTTGAGAGGTGAGCTGTGGGAAATCCGTAATGGGGAATCAGGCTTCGTCCCCAGAAAGAGACGTATATGGACTCATGAAGGGTCTTCTAGTCAGATCAGGGAGTCCGTGCCTCAGTCTCCTCAAATGGTGACCCCTATGGTGGTGTCCCGAAGCCTTGGAAGAATAAGGACAGAAAAAAGACAGCTCGTGGAAGAGGGCTGCGTTCCGGAGGAGACGGCTTGGCTGAATGATCGTCTTGTTGTCTGGACCAGGCAGACAACCTAAACCCCGAGGATAACACCTGTATTCATCGAGACAGGTGAGCAACCAAGAAACTTTAGAGACTTTGAAAGAATGAAAGTGTGTACAGACAGCAGCCAATTGTATGATGCTGCCGCGGAGGGGAACTCCGTGTTGGGAATGCATTTAACATCTTGGTGGCAAATTCTGACTACTCTTTGCCAAGTGTGGACTAATTCTACTATCGGTGCTAAACCAGAGGAAGCTGTAAATTCCACCAACAGCGCGACTCTTCTCAAGACACCGTCAGCGATGGCGATTCTGTCCACACCTCCTCTGCCCCCAAAGCTTCTGTCACTGATTGCAGCGACCCTCACAACACAGGACCAAGCACGGGAACAGGACAACTCGGACAATGATTTTATTGACACTGATAAACCTTTTGATCCAGGTCCTATAGATCCAGAAAAGGAGCTAGACCTTTTCCCCACCCCCTCGTCTCTCCTGATGCATTGATTGTATTTTTGGGGAGGGTGAAAGCGAGTCTGAGGGATTGGTGGCAGGAATGCAAGTGGGAAACACTTCAGTGATGGGTTTTGGGAGTCGCTAGGGCATGTTCAGTATTTTGTCAGACAAATCAACCTGCAGAGTGGCAGCCTGTGCAATACGAGGCTGTTAAAGGGTTAAGCAAAGCAGTGCAGGAAGGGAGGATTCATAATACATTTGCTATGTCCCTTCTTGAAGTGATGGCAGAGCCTTATACACTCACACTGCATGATTGGAAGTTATGGCTTTGTATGGTACTAACTGATGCAGTATATGATGTGGTTATTTGATTTTTGTGAGCTATGTGTAGTGGCCTTGACTGAAAACCTTAATCGGGGAATTGCTGTTAACTATGAGCAGTTGGCTGGAGCAATTAACTGTGCCGATTCTGTGACTCAGGCAGGGTATGCCAGGGACAACTGTTTGCAAATGAATGAGATGGCTATTAAAGCAGTCAGGATGCGGGAGTCTTGCCACAGTCTTGCAGGGTCCTAGAGAGTCACTAACTTTAATACTAACTTGATTGATTGGCTTCAGAATATTTTGCAACAAGTCGAACATCAGGAAGCTCAAGGGTTGCTTTTAAGACAACTAGCTGTGATAATGCCAATGAAAATTGTAAACGGGCAACTTTCACAATCGCAACCCCAACATGTGTCAAATGATTGTAATGCAGAACTCACAGCAGACTGTAATTCTCAGGCTGAGTTCTGGAATGCAGTGTAACACATTTTTGCTTCTCTAATCTCTTCTGTAGGAATAGTACACGCTCTTAACTTGCTTAGTAAATTAGGCTGCTAGCTTGCTAAACAAAGTAATACTACAAATACTATTTTTTTTTTCTGGCTTATTAACAGATGTTGATTCTGTCCATCATATGTTGCTACAGAACCGAGTTGCTATTGATTTTTATTATTAGCACAGGGACACAAGTGTGAAGGCTTTGATAGGATGTGTTACGTGAATCTGAGTGACCACTGTGAATTAATTTACAAAAGTATACAAAACTTAAAAGCCTTAAAACAAAGATCTGCAACAGAGCCAGGGGCGGGATGCCTTTGGTCTCTTCTCACGGCTGGGAAACTTTGGGCCATGACTCAAAAGTATTACAGGATTTATTATAATTATCTTTAACCACCTTAGTGATGTTTGCCTTATGTCTCCCATACCTTTTTTTTTTTTTTTTCCTGTATTCAGTGTTTAGTTGATTGTAACATAAATCAGGTCATGGTCACCCAGCTACACACAACCTTTGCCTTGTCGCAATTAACAAGCAAAAAAGAGGAGGATAGAGAATGTCTGAAGAGAGATATAGGAGAGGAAGCTGGAGAATATTTGACCTAAGAAGAGATGAGAGAACAGCTGGGTATTGTGAAGGAGACTAGGAAAGATAAACATGGTTATCTAGTGTTTAATAGGTGTCTGCATACTTGTAGAGATATATAGCTATGTAACTACATGAATGATTTCTGCCCTGAGCCTGGTGGAGCATACAGCTGCAGTTTGTGTCCGGGCTCAGAGATGTAAATAGGGGCTTCTCTGTTATGGTAAAAGTGTTTCTCTTTGCATAAAAAAGAGAGGGAATGAAGGGAATGACCCCAGAGGTATGTTCAGAGAAGGCATGCGATGTTTCGAACTTTTTGACTGAACCAGTTCTTGTTTGGTGTGCCCTTCCATCTATGTATAATGTTAATCCAAAAGAAGCTGATATTGTTTACACTTTGTCGATAATTGTCTTTCTGTGGATGCTAATGTAGTAGGAGGCTATGATGGGAACGTGTCGCAGCGGTTCTTCTCTTATCCAGAGTAACAGCAGGGAAAGCATTAAAGAGTTAAATCACCTTGTTTGGTAGGCAGTTAAGAATGTGAGTCAAAATTGCCACTGCTTTTTGTTGTTGGTTCAGGGACATGGCTGTGAGGATTTTGATGGTATGTGCTGCGTGGATTTTAGGCGCCCCATTGCAGCAACATGTTACCAAAATCTGAGAAAATGTCAGCCTTTTTGGCATCCATTCACTCAATTGGCAGTATTGTTTGTTTGCTATTACCTTGGTTGCTGTCATGTTTGCAAGGGCCCTGCAGAACATGGCAAACCTGGTACTAGCTGTTCAAAAACAAAAAGGGGAAATTGTAAAATTATACGGAACAAAGACAGTGGGTTATTTTGACATTGATAATATGTCTTAGTTGGCTTTTTATTTGTTCTATTACTTGTGCCTTGTTTTTGCTCAGTTTCAGGGGTTCTTTTGTGCAACAGGAAGGGGGAGATGCAGGAGCGGTCTGGAAACTAGGACCATGCGCGGCAATCAGTTAGCTGAGGGGAATGTGCTCGAGCTTGTCTAGACAACAATTAACATTAGGGGCATGTTTACAGAGCACAGGGGAGTGGGAGACAGATGGCGCCAAGGAAAGGTAACACCTTGCGGTTAATTGCTGGTAGTTAACCACCAATCAGGGATTGCCTAGTATGCAAGGCTTAGCTTCAAGAACCAATCTGTTTAAAACGCACAGCTTCTGAAAGTGTATAAAAACACGTGCTTCTGTACAATAAATTGACATTTGCTTGCATCAAGCTGCATCCCGTCTCTTCATTCGCCGCACATTATCAATGTCAAACAACCCACTGTCTCCATTACTCTACAATTTTGTTTTTCAAAAAGCTTGCTTTAACATGTTATGGACTGTTTGTTCCTTTTTTTTGTTTGTTTTGGTTTGTTTTGTTGTTTTGTTTTGATGCAACCAGAGACACTTTATTGTACAGAGAAGCTCATATTTATCTCTAAGCCCAAATACAAATTTCAACCATATGTACCACCAGGCTCAGGGCAGAAACCATTCATGCAGTTACATAGCTATATATCACTACAAGCATGCAGACACCTATTTGCTACTAGATAACCATGTTTATCTTTCTCACCCTCCTTCACAATATCCAGCTGTTCTCTCATCTCCTGCCAGATCAGACATTCTCCATCCTTCTCTCATATATCTCTCTTCAGACATTCTCTATCCTCTTCTCTTTTGCTTGCTAATTGAGACAAGGCAAAGGTTGTATGTAAGCTGGGTGACCATTGCCGCGATTGAGAGACAGGACGCAGCTTGATGCAAGCAAATGTCACTTTAATTAGCCTAATAGCATGATTATATACACACAAGCAATTGTTACATCTTATTCTGATTGGTCCAAAAACTTGCGTATTCTATAACTATGTGGCAACTTGCACGAAGATCTCACACTAGCTATTTAGCAATTCAGCAACAGTTAAAGATAATAATGTCTGCAGTTCTTGTACCATGTCCTTGAGCAAGCTGACTAACCAACCACCTTGTTCCCTGTATAGTCTCAACTTGACACTTAGTCCCTGTTTCTATACCCTTCAGCAATTTTTCATGTCTCTTACCACCAGGGCTTGTGAGCCACAAGCTCGAGCACATTCCTTTCAATTGATTGTTACTTGTGGTCTTGCTTCCCAGGCTCCCTCCTGCAGACCATGACCTCATTTATGCTATGATCAACTAAACACTGAGAATAGGAAAAAAGACATGGGAGACATAAGGCAAACATCAATAAGGCGGTTAAGGCAATTATAATAAATCCTGCAATACTTTTGACCCAGGGCGCAAAGTTTCCCAGCCATGAGAAGAGACCAAAGGCATCCCACTCCTGGCTCTGCTGCAGATCTTTCTTTAAGGCTTTTACGTAGTTTCCCAGCCATGAGAAGAGACCAAAGGCATCCCACCCCTGGCTCTGCTGCAGATCTTTGTTTAAGGCTTTTACATTTTGTATGCTTTTGTGAATTAATTCAGAGTGGTCACTCAGATTCATACAACACATCCCATCAAAGTCTTCACACCCATGTCCCTGTGCTAACAATAAAAATCAATAGCATCTCGGTTCTGTAGCAACATATGACAGACAGAATCGACATCTGCTAATAAGCCAAAAAAAAAAAAAAAAAGGCAGTATTTGTAGTATTACTTTCTTTAGCAAGCTAGCAGCCTAATTTACTAAGCAAGTTAAGAGCGTGTACTATTCCTACAGAAGAGATTAGAGAAGCAAAAATGTGTTACACTGCATTCCAGAACTCAACATGAGAGTTACAGTTTGCTGTGAGTTGTGTTATAAACATTTGGCACATGGTGGGGTTGCGATTGCAAAAGGGCAGCAATGCCCATTTGCAGTCTTCATTGGCATTATCATAACTAGCTGTTTTAAAAGCAACCCTTGAGCTTCCTCATGCTTGACTTGTTGCTGCAAAATATTCTGAAAAGCTATCAATATAGTATATGACTCTCTAGGACCCTTCAAGACTGTGGCAAACGACTCACTAGAGCAGGGGTCCTCAAACTTTTTAAACAGGGGGCCGGTTCACTGTCCCTCAGACACTGTCGGGGGCCGGACTATAGTTTGGAAAAAAATGAACGAATTCCTATGCACACTGCACATATTTTATTTGTAGTAGTGCACAAAAAACAGGAAAAAGAATGCAATATTTAAAATTAATGACAATTGTAATCAACAAAAAAATAATATTTCAATGTGAACTATGGGCCTGCTTTTGGCTAATGAGATGGTCAATGTTAGGTTCCATATTTGTCACTGCTAGTCGTAGCAAGTGATGCAAATGTTCATCAGTTAATCTGGATCTGATTGGAGATTTCAGATGTTTCATTCGGGAAAAAGTCTGCTCACAGACATAGGTGCTGCCAAAGATGGTTGCAATTTTGAGTGCGTAGTTCCTGAGATTATGATATGTCTCTGAGGGGAGAGACGCATAGAAATTAGTAAGGCTGCTTGATTTGAATGCATCTTTCAGCGAGTCATAAGTCTGTAGCTCGGCCAATTCGATTTGGTAAATCGGATCAACAGTTTCAATGTCAACAGAAAATGGGTTCCGGAAAAGCTGTATGTCCTGTTCATGGAGACGAAGCTCTTTAAATCTAATTTGAAACTCCCTTTGCAACATTTCTAGTACATCCATACATGTTTTGTTTGGGAATGCAACTGCTGGTTTTTCTGCAGACAGGTTTTGAGTTGTGGGGAGATGGCAGAAGTTTTCCTCCTTTACTTGGTTAATGAGCAGGTCTAATTTGACTTGAAATGCTTTCACATGTGAATACATATCACAGATGAGCTTCTCCTTTCCTTGAAGTTGGACATTGAAATAGTTGAGTAGCTCTGTTACATCTGTCAGAAATGCAAGGTGCCATTTCCATTCTGCATCTTTGAGCTCTGGTACTTCTTTGTTTTTAGAAAGCACAAAATCATAAACCTGTGGAAGTCATAAAATCGTTTCAAAACTCTCCCTTGACTCAGCCAACGGACTTCTGTGTGGTACAGAATATCTTCATAGGCAACATTTAGCTCAGACAGAAATTCCTGAAACTGTCTGTGGTTTAGTGCATGAGCTCTAATGCAGTTAACACAAGAAACCACAATTTTCATGACAGAGTCCAGCTTCAGTGATTTACAACACAGTGCTTGTTGGTGGATGATGCGGTGTATGGCTATTGGATGTGAATGGCTGCGTTTGTCCATCTCTTTGTTAATGCGTGCAACCACTCCTTTCATGGACCCCACCATGCTAGGAGCACCATCAGTTGTCACGCTGAATAGTTTACCCCAGTCCAGCTCCAAATCATTCATAGTTTGGCAAACTTTCTCATAGAGATCCTCTCCTGTAGTTGTTCCTTTGATGCTTTTCAGTGCAGCAAGCTCCTCTGTGACTTCGAAAGAATCATTTGTCCCACAAATGAAAATTGGAAGTTGTGCAGAATCACGAATATCATTGCTTTTGTCAAGCGCCAATGAGAAATAGCAAAGATTTTTGAGGAGTTTTGCAACTGCAGATTCAAATTTTCCCCCATTTCTTCAATCCTTCGTGTAATTGTAGGTCCTGAAAGACTCACTGTACACTCTCTGGACACATCTCTTTGGCAACAGAAAGAAGGCATTCTTTAACAGATTGTCCCTCTATGAATGCTCTGCCAGTGCGTGCTATGAGCTTGGCAACTTGATAGCTTGCTCGAAGTGATGATATATTGAGCTGCTTTTGCTTCACAAAAGTATTTTGCCGAGTTGTCAATCCATGTTTTAGTCTTAATATTTTATCTTTTCTCACTTGTCTGACCAAAGAATCATATTTATCTTTATGTTGAGTTTCGCAGTGTCAACGCAAATTGTATTCCTTGAACACAGACACTGAATTCTGGCATATCAAACAGCTCTTTCTTTGGACTCCGTGAAAAAAATAACCAGAAGTCTACTTTTCTTGGAATACCCTGCACTTGGAATCAATTTTTCTTTTTTTTTTTTTTTTTTTGACATGATGGTGCGCGCGCTTCCCACTGGTGCTGGCTCGCTTGTCCTGCCTGGGAGCTGGAGGGAGGGAGGGAGAGACAGGGGAGCCGCCCCCCTCGCTGATGCCGCCGCTCCCCTCCTCAGCCCGGCTGCGCAGTCCGGACAGGGTGGCCAGAAGGGACTTTGCCGTGCCGGGGCTCTGGCGATTCGCCCGAGTTGGCTGGACCTCGCAGCGCAGAGGCTGCCGACTGAGCTTGCCCGGGCAAAGGAGATGCCCGCACCTCTCGCCCGCCGCGCATCTCAGAGGAGGAGGAGGAGAAGGGGGAGGATGGGGCGGCAGCAGCGCGGTTTGTAACCGAGAGGCGCCCCCTGGGGGGGGGGCAGGTCGAGGACGAGGCGCTGGTTCCAGCCCGGTCCCGGCGGGTGCTTAGGGGCTGCGTAGGCCAGCACGCGGATCAAGTGGCAGGAGGTCATCTGCGGCTGCTTGGTTTCCCCCCCCAACCCCCGGCAGGGGGGGGGTGGGTGTCTGTAAATGCCGGGAGATGGATTGTGGACCCTGGGGGGACCGTATCTGGCCCGCAGGCTGTAGTTTGAGGACCCCTAATCTACAGCATCAAAAATACTAATTCCTCCACTTGCAGTTTTTGGACAAGCTCCAGTATTTGGAGACAAGGCAACAAACGCCGATGAGGCAGCCATTCTTGTTACCGAAATCTCGGACTGAAAAACTTATTGACACCAATGTGATGTAGATAAGCAGACACTTCTTTATTGACGGCCGGGTGCGTGAGTGAGTCCTCTCACGATCAACGCACACCAGGTCTCAAAATCAGACACCATATATAGAACTTATTCATACATATTCATTAAGTATTCATGAATAACCATGATATCTCCCATAAATCATTAACATATTCTCCTCCTATATCTGATTCTGCGCAGTAGAGCTTAGAAAGGTCTAGAAATGGGTCTGGGGTACGATTTGGGTAGGTGGTATATGAGTCGGTGGTCGCGATCTCCCCCTGCCGGAATTACCTTTTACTAAAGTTCACAGTTTCTTGGCAGGTAACTACAAGCTGTTCCAGTCGACTCTCCCCGGTTTCCATTAATCTCATATTCTGACATTTCAATACACTTCTACATACAGAAGACTGGTCAAATACAAAGAAACCTTTCAAACCCTAAAGTGATTACCTAAGTTTTAACAATGGTTCCAGCCCCTTCTTCTAGCCTTGGTACAAGACATACAGATGATCTCATAGCAGCTTTTACTGTGCAACTATAAGTTTCATTAAAAATATTTCTTATCCTTCTATTTTTCAATTTTATAAAATTATTTTATAAAATCAATTAATCAATCAAATAAAGTCAATCAATCTTAACTTATTAACAAATCGATAACATTTCCCCCCTTTGAAAGTGTTGAAAATCATTATTTCAATACTTTCACATTATTCATATATCTTTTGTTTTAACATATTTTGGTGGTGGGCTATAACTTGGTGGACTAGTAGGTACTTCTCTCATAATCATACGATTGACTGCAATCCTATTGGTAAACTGCTTCTTCAAGCATACATATACTAACATGATCATCAAAAAGACAATCAATAACAAAAACAAAGTTTTGATTATGGATTATATCCAAGAGCTCAAGTTCCATCCTAATTTGTTAAAAATTTTCCCAAGCCAATCTTCTAACATATCCTTTTGAATTGTTTCAGTTTCTTTTTCAATTTTCCCAATAGGTCTAGATCATGTTCCACATCCTGAGTGACATTTGGAACGTGGATACAACAGTGGTCCAGTTTATCCTTGAGATATCCACATACTCCATGTTCTTTAAGTAGGAGCATATCTAGTGCCATTCTATTTTATAAAGTCATTCTGGAGGTTGCCTATAATTGTATGTTCAATTCCTTAAACCCCTTTTTGGTAACGTTTGCTAATTTTTCCACTTGACCAGTTAACTGATAGAGCCATGCTCTGTTTCTATATAAAGCTGTAAGATTTAAAAGTGATTCAAGTGCCCAACCAGTTTTCACTCCTATAAATGGATCATTCCAAATATCATCATTTATCTCAGATCTCTTTATTCGTTTCAATTCTAAATTCTCTAAGGATCCTTTAAATGGTGATTGCTTCCAAATTGGACACAATGTTGACATGCCTAAAATAATTTGTTTCACTTTACCATCTAATGGTAGATGAGTTGTCCAGGTTCCATCACTCAATGCCCAAATTAAATGTCCAGGACTTTGAATAGTAGCTTTTCTGCAACTAAACAAAGTTCCTCTTCTGACTGTAAAAGTGCTGGTTAAATTGAGAGTATTCTTAAGACCTCGACAAAAACAACCATATTTCAAAGCAACAGCCAACAGAGGAATTCTTTGGATTACTAAGTCTACATTACTACAATCATACACTTTTTCACATTTCCACCATGGTACTATTTTATTCTCTTTTTCTCCTAATGAAGTTGTTCTGTCATTGACCCAGGGTAATACTAAAAACACTTTTCCCTCCCATGTAAAACACCAAGGAGTTTTTGCCATATACTAAAAATGGGAATATAAGGTCATAGACCAAACTGAATCCCAAACTATTTCCTTTTCCTGTAGGGTTCGATTCTTTTTCTCACATCTTGTCTCGGTTACCCATACACTGGTGTTTGTTGTAGCCATTTTAGGGTAATAACACCATCCCTTGTTCCCTAAATCTCCCTCTAATCCCGGTTTAGCTACAAATCGTCCTTTACATTCCCACATGGTTGAATATACTGGTGATTCTTCTCCAACTTTAACCTTTTACAATTTCCAAGTTTTCCTAGGTTCTTGTTTACAATCCATCGTCTCATTTTCATATTCTAATTTGGTCAAATTCATGGTTAAGATTCCCCATGGAATAGATTCACCTACTGCCTTAGGTATTGGTAAACAAGCAGTGATCTGCGTGACGTTTTGTAAATTGGCAAATTCTTTAATCAATCCTACCATCAAATTTTCCTCAGCCATTTGTTTGGAAATGTCAATCACTTGTTCTGTTTCTACTTGTCTTTTGTTTCTGTCCACCAAGCCGGCCCATGATCCCACCAATCACTACCGACCAAAATAAAATCCAATATAAAAATTAGACATGTTTCAAAGTCAATTTTAAAGTCTCTGGGTCACGATTGACAATCTTCCACGGAATAGGTGCTTTCTTCACGATGCTTTCTTCACTCGAGTATAATGTATCCAAACATCCCATTCTGCAATTTTGATAGCTGTAAAAGTGGTTGACAGTATCTGGAAGGTCCTCTCCAGCGCTCCTGCAAAGGTTCAGAGGTCCAGGTCTTCACATAGACATAGTCCCCTGGTTGGAAATCATGCACTGAATTTTCCTGGAATAAAGTCTATTCCAAATTACTGCACTCCAAATTGCAGCCAAAGTTTTCCTTAAAAAAACCAAATAGTTATACACATCTTGTTTTCCTTTTACATATATGTTTAGATTTGGTTCTGGAGACTCATATGTTTTTCTATATAATAATTCATAAAAACTGACTGAGGTTCCACTCTTTGGCTGTACCCTGATTCATAATAATGCCAATGAAAGTGCCTGAGGCCACTTTAGACTGGTTTCTTGACAAATTTTACTTATTTGTCGTTTCAAAGTTTGATTCATCCTTTCCGCTTTCCCACTAGATTGTGGTCTCCAAGACGCATGTAAATCCCAATTAATACCCAATACTTTGCTAACACTTTGGACTACTTCAGCAACAAAGTGTGGACCTCTGTCAGAGGAAATTCCAATAGACTCCAAATCTCAGAATTATTTCTTGTAATAACCACTTCACCACTTCTTTTGCTTGTGTAGTGCGACAGGGAAGGGCTTCTGGCCATCCTGTAAAAGTATCAACCCCTACCAGGATGTACCAGTACCCATTTTGTCTGGGTAATTCTGAAAAATCTACTTGCCAATAATCTCCAGGTTCTACACCAGATTTCAGTCTACCCATTTGAACCTTTTTCTTAATCATTGGATTATTTTTCAAACATACTTCACACTTTGCAGTTACTATTTTAGCTATTCCCAACATCTTAACTGATACTACTTGTTTTCATAAAGATGTTACTAAAGCTTCTGCTCCCCAGTGACATTCTTGATGCCTTGTTTGAATTATCTCTCTCATTAAAAGAGGTGGAATTACTACCTGTCCATTAGGAGTTATCCACCATCCAGCTAAGGTTTTCTTAGCATTTAATAACTGACCTAATTTGTCATCTTCTTCTAAATATCTGTTTTTCCCTAGGAAGGGTTACTGTTTTAAAAGGAATTATTGCCATTTGCGATGCTTGTTTCTTTGCTACCTTTTTTGCTGTTTTATCAGCTAAATTATTTCCAACTATTCTTTTTACATTTCCACTCTGATGTGCTTTACAGTGCATGATTGCTACTTGACCCGGCTTTTGAACTGCTTGCAATAATCATAAAATTTCTGTTTGATGCTTGATGTTTGATCCTTGAGAGGACAATAACCCCCTCTCTTTCCACAGAGCTCCATGGACATGCACTACCCCAAAGACATATTTTGAATCAGTCCAGATATTTACTCTCGTCTTTGCTTAATTCTAAGGCTCGAATTAAAGCGATGAGTTCTGCCTTTTGGCCTGATGTGGTGCTCGCCAATGCTCCGGCTTCTATAACTGTAGTCTCTGTTGTTACCGCATATCCAGCGTATCGGACTCCTTGCTCCATAAAGCTGCTTCCATCAGTATACAATTCCCAGTCTGGTCGCTCCCAGGGCACATCCTTCAGATCTTCACGACTGGAATAAACATACTCGATGGCAGCCAAGCAATCATGTTCCAGTCGTCCTTCTTCCTGTATGGAACTTAAAAATACTGCAGGATTTACCAGGTTAGTTGTCTTTAGAATCACATCATCCTGTTCAGTCAATACCACCTGGTATTTCATCATTCGGCTGGGGGACAGCCAATGTCCCCCCTTCTGTTCTAGGACAGTTATCACCATGTGTGGAACATAGACTGTTATTGTTCTTCCCAAAGTCAATTTCCGAGCTTCTTGTATGAGCATCACTGTTGCTGCCACTGCTCGAAGGCAGTTTGGCCACCCTTTACTCACTGTGTCCAGTTGTTTAGAGAAATATCCGACTGGTCGTTTCCAGCTTCCTATCCTCTGGGTTAACACGCCCAGTGCAAGGTGTTGTCTTTCATGTACAAACAGCTGGAAATCTTTGGTTAGATCCGGCAGTCCCAAGGCAGGTGCAGACATTAAGGCACGTTTCAACTCTACAAAAGCCTTTTGTTGTTGTGGGCCCCATACAAAGGGAGAGTTCTTTTGGGCCTCGTACAGCGGTTTAGCTATTAGCCCATAGTTCATGATCCAAAGGCGACACCACCCAGTCATTCCCAAAAATGCTCTGAGTTCATGAATATTTCTCGGCTCAGGTATACCACAAATAGCTTCTTTGCGATCTTTTCCTAATTGTCGTTGTCCTTTTGAAATCTCAAAGCCAAGATATATCACAGTCTGGCAGGCTATTTGGGCTTTCTTCCTGGATACCTTATACCCATTTAGTCCCAGGAAATTCAAGAGGTCAATAGTCACCTGTATACAAGTAAATCTTTCTTCTGTAGCAATCAATATATCATCCACATATTGTAAAAGTAAATGCCCAGGTCTTGATTTATCCTGTTTCCAGATCTCAAGTTCCTTAGCTAAATGATTTCCAAAAATAGTTGGACTGTTTTTAAATCCTTGGGGTAATCTAGTCCATGTCAGCTGCATCTTTCGGTTTGAGGATTTTCCCATTCAAAAGCAAACAGTTTTCTGCTTTCCTTTTCCAAAGGTATACAAAAGAAAGCATCTTTTAAATCAAGCACTGTAAACCACTGATAAGTCTCCCTCAATGCTGTTAACAGTGTATAAGGGTTTGCTACTACAGGATAAATATCCTTAACTATTTGATTTACTGCTCTCAAGTCTTGTACCAGTCTATATTCACCCGAAGGTTTTCTGACTGGTAAAATAGGAGTATTATACTCAGATTCACATTCTTCCAAAATTTTATACTCCAAAAATTTATCCATCAACTTCTTTAATTCCTGTCTCACTTCTGGTTTGATTGGATATTGTTTAATTCTCACTGTTCCTGCGCCTTCCTTCAAATCTATTTTAACAGGTTCTGCTAGTTTCGATTTACCAGGAATATTTGTTTCCCATACAGTAGGGATCACTGCCAAATCCACCTCCGGTGGAATTTCTTGTTCCTTTACCTTTTCTTGTATCATCAGGATTTCTCCCGTTTTTGACTCAGGAATTTTCAAGAAAACTTCTCCTTCGTCAAAACAATCTGTACATTTAATTTGGATAACAAATCTCTTCCTAAGAAGGGTATCGGACATTCTGGTACATACAAAAATTCATGTGTAATTATCTTATTTCCAAATTTCAAATCCAGGGGTTGCAGGAATGGCCTGTTTTTGTTCCAGGTTTTCCTTTACAGGTGTTTAATATAAAAAATGTTGCTCCTGTATCCACTCCCAATCTCACAGGTTGAGCAACATTTTTTTTTTCACTTTCTTATTATCAAAAGTTATAGCCATTACCAAATTATCTCTAATAGTTAGCTTACATTCATCCTGCCAATCCTTTCTTTGTCTTAAGTAAAAAACAAATCCACATCTGGCATTTTATTCCATTTCCCTTCTCTTTTACAATACAGCATTAACTGCAAAATAGCGTTATAATTCAGTGTCCCATTCGTGGGCCACTTTTCCTGATCATCCAATATATACAAAGGCCACCAATTATTACAATACTCAAATTATTACAATACTCAAATTATTACAATACTCAAATTATTACAATACTCAATCATCTGGCTCTTTTGCAGATCATCCTGTAAATTTCCCCAATGTGCCAATAAACATCCCAACAAAGAATTTTTCGGGATTTTGTCATTTACAACAAGATTACCCATGCTTTTACTTTTAAACAACCGAGTTAACTTAGTTGCCATGGTATAATTACTCACAGTACAATACACAATTATTCAACTCTGTCACTCCGATCCGCGGATCCACACTCCACACTTACTTTCATGCTCAATTGCACGTCTCACCCTTACAGCCACACTCACACTTTCCCACAGTTACTTTAAACAAACATATAACACAATATTATACCTCTTAATTTTCTTCTTAATACACAAACACAAAACAACAAAAACAAAAGCTTCTTCTAACTTCTTGTTAGAGGCACTACCTTAGAGAACACTATAGCATATAGTTTCTCTTGTTTCCACTTTTGTCCAACCCTGCAATAGCTTTCGCTTATGTCTTACGGGCAGACGCCTAGGCTTCCACTTCCACAAGGATCCTTTTAGTCCAACCCTGCGCAGCTTTCACCGCGTCTGACAGGCAGACTTACTCAGTGGGACTCCAACCCACTGGTGGGACTCCATCCCACTCTTTCCCATACAATTATTATAGTGGGACTGCCCCCCACTTTCTCTAGTGCACTTACTTACTTACTTTAGTGGGACTCCCACCCACTTACTACAATTAAAAAAGAAGTGTCTTACCAAATATCCAGGGAACGTCGCGAAGAGCCTTACGGATCGGGGATCGATGGGTATCCCCGAGAAATCCTCGGTGCCGGCTGGAACCGATCAGGTCCCCGACTCGTCCGGTCTCCTTCAGCGAGGTCCCATCTGGGTCGCCAAAACTGTTACCGAAATCTCGGACTGAAAAACTTATCGACACCAATGTGATGTAGATAAGCAGACACTTCTTTATTGACGGCCGGGTGCGTGAGTGAGTCCTCTCACGATCAACGCACACCAGGTCTCAAAATCAGACACCATATATAGAACTTATTCATACATATTCATTAAGTATTCATGAATAACCATGATATCTCCCATAAATCATTAACATATTCTCCTCCTATATCCGATTCTGCGCAGTAGAGCTTAGAAAGGTCTAGAAATGGGTCTGGGGTACGATTTGGGTAGGTGGTATATGAGTCGGTGGTCGCGATCTCCCCCTGCCGGAATTACCTTTTACTAAAGTTCACAGTTTCTTGGCAGGTAACTACAAG
Source organism: Falco rusticolus (assembly GCF_015220075.1). Taxonomy (NCBI): domain Eukaryota; kingdom Metazoa; phylum Chordata; class Aves; order Falconiformes; family Falconidae; genus Falco; species Falco rusticolus. The sequence continues at coordinate 5,587,188 of NC_051209.1, read as the reverse complement.
CTGTTCCAGTCGACTCTCCCCGGTTTCCATTAATCTCATATTCTGACATTTCAATACACTTCTACATACAGAAGACTGGTCAAATACAAAGAAACCTTTCAAACCCTAAAGTGATTACCTAAGTTTTAACAATGGTTCCAGCCCCTTCTTCTAGCCTTGGTACAAGACATACAGATGATCTCATAGCAGCTTTTACTGTGCAACTATAAGTTTCATTAAAAATATTTCTTATCCTTCTATTTTTCAATTTTATAAAATTATTTTATAAAATCAATTAATCAATCAAATAAAGTCAATCAATCTTAACTTATTAACAAATCGATAACATTCTTTCTGCTTTCGTTTCTTGCAAGGTCAATGTAATTAGCTTCCAGAGGGTAGCTAACCCTTTCACCTCCTTAGACCCGTCACTGATCTCATCCCACAGAGCAGCTCCAATTGCCTCCCAAGTACATAGTTCAAAACCCGTTTCTACTCCAGTTAATAAATTTCTTTCTTTACTCCATGCAAGTAGTCACTTTAGGCGAGATTCATCATATTTAACTGTTCTCTTCGAGAGAATATGTTGGAGTTTTACAACCGCTTCTTCTTCTTTACTCAAATTATTTCCCATTTTTCTTCCCCCCCCCCCCCGACCGCTCACCTCGCTGGGTGATCCGCTGCAGCAACTTTCCGTGAGCCCTCCTCTGACTTCCCCGTACCAGTCCGGCTGGTCAGTCCTCCGGTCGGGTCCTCCTGTGTCCTCGCTTTCAACGCGAACTCATTTTCGATGCGAAAATGTAAAGCCACGTTCGGGCGCAAATTGCAGGAGCAAAATCACAGACCCAACGACATATCAATGTGATCCTAGTTGAAGACGCTTTACTTAAGTTTCTGCAAACTTATATACAATATTAATATTCATACTGTTATAAACAATAACAATTAAAACAATTTTATTTTGGGTTCAATCCATTTAGGTTGAGAAACAATAAGCAAAAACAGCGCTGGGTGCGCGGAGAACTCAATTAGTTCCACCACATGCACACCTGAGTCCTAAAAGCAGCATCTTTTATACCAGCATCGTGACCAATCTCTTCTCGCCGGATATTCGTCCTGCTCTTTCTCCATTGGGTCGTTAGAGTACTTGGGTCGTTCTTTGGCGCGCTTTTGAAGTCTCAGGGTCTTTGTCTTCTTTGGCGGGCTTTCCCAGGCATGCTTTCTTTGTCTACTTTGGCGGGCTTTTCTAAGTAGCGATTGCCTCAGGGAAAGGGGGAGTTTTTACATTGTCTTAAAGGAGAAGCACATGCGCCTATTCATTACAATTGTGATACAGGTTATAACGGTCACAAACTATTTTAGATTTACACAGGGTACAACAATGACACTTATCACACTATATTCTATTTTGACATGAATCATGACTGCGTTTATCACAAGACACACATCACACCTTAATTCTATTGGTTACACTGTTCACAGGATGCTATACAGATACTAATTGGTTAAAAGCATACAAGCGGTTAGTCTCATCATTAAAATTGTTGATATTCTTGCCGTCATCAGTTCCCAGCTCAGCTGCTGTTTTTCTGCCTCCTATACTGCCAAAGATCCTGTTTTCTTCATTCCAGGTGTCTTTCTCACACAACTATGCAGCCTTGATGAGCAGATAATACTTTTAATCATATTAAGCTGCTAAAAGAAGAGCGACTTTTGATATGCCAGGTGTCCCTTTTGTTATAAATTGAGACCACAGCGGATCATAATCCAATTAAAATTTTATTAATTATAGCAAGTAGAATATGAGCAAAACCAGCGCTGGACGGCAGGGGAGTCTGCGCTCCACCAACTGCCGTCCTGAGCAGTTCAAACAGTCCCTTTTTATACATCTTTACTTCCGTGTTCATGAAGTAGTGGAGGTACTCTGCGCATGCTTCAGTTGTTGTTAGGGGGTCGTTTTCTGCCTCCTGGTGGTCGTTGAGGCCGAAGTAAGAAGTCTTCCTCCTTTGTCCCATAGTTGACCCCTCACTCATATGTCCTTATATGGGGTTGTTTGTCCTGTTTCTGTCGGTTCCTGGACATCTGGCAGTTATCTTATCTTGCACAAGCGGTATCTGGTTTAGTTTGTGTAAGCGATTGCGGTTATCCTATCTTACACAAGCGGTGTCTGGTGGCTGTTTGCATAAGCGATTTCATATCTTTTGTTGCCTAACCTTTACATTGGGCTTAACATAAATCTTAATAAACAATACCCTAGTCCATAGTTTCTTACAATCCCCCCTTTTTCTTTTTTTTCCTTTTATTGTTTATTAAACACTACTTTCATTCTCGGCACTGCAAGCAAACCTTTTTCCACAATCCCAACATTTATCATAACACTCACAAGGTAATACCTCACAATTACAATAGGCATAGTTCTCACGTGGCATAACGCATCCACAACAATCTTCATCCTCATTAATAGATACACTCTTATATTTTGCCCCAGACCTCGTAGTTAAAATAAGCAGTTTAGCTATGTCAAACCGTTCTTTAATAAAGTGTAAAATATAGCGTAATATACAAGGCCCAAATATAAGTCCCAAAATCAACATGATAAGCGGTCCTGCTAAAGCGGACAACAAAGTGGTTAGCCAAGGTGAAACATTAAACCAGTTTTCATACCATGGCCTGCCCGCCTCACGATCCTTCTTACGTTGATCTAACCTTTTCCGGAGTTCAGACATGGTATCCTGGACTACTCCCGTATGGTCAGCAAAAGAACAACATTCTTCATTGAGAGCTACACATAACCCTCCTTCCTTTAAGAACAATAGATCTAATCCTCTTCTATTTTGCAGCACTACTTCTGATAAAGACTTTACTGAAGTGGATAAATTTTGGATAGATTGTTCTATTTTCGCTAAATCCTCATCTACAGCCATCTGCAAACTTTGTAATTCCTGACTTTTTACTAGGGAGTTTATGCCTGTACCTGCTCCAACTCCACCCGCTATCAGTAGTGTAGCTAGGGTTACCACTGTAATTGGCTCTCGTTTTTGTCTATTCAGGTCTCCTTCAAAGTGGCGTAGCACCTCCTCAGAGGTGTGATAGATCAGACGAGGAACAATAATCACCTGTACGCAAAACTGAGATTGATTAAACACATTTAGGGATAGGCAAGGCGTTACTCCGATGTCTGAACAAACCCATTTAGCTCCTGGTGTCGGGATAGCCCATTTGTCATTTTGATTCTTGTGTTTCTCTATATTGGTGTTAGTGACTGTTTGGTTGCACAAAGGCTGATACTTTTCGGGCACTGTACCTATACATTTTCCTTGACCTGTTACTAATTGAATAGTAATTCCTTGCGTATGGTTCCTCTGGTCATCCCATGGGCATTCTCGTGGGTTTGAACCATTAGACCATTGAATCCTACCTGGTTTTCCAATTGCCTCAAAATATGGTGGTTTAACATTATAACATAACCAGCATTCCTCAGTTAAATTTGGTTTGCTTTCATTAAGGGCACGATAAGAGGCTTGCATTAGATTCCATAAGGGGTCGTTGGATTCTGACAACTCTAGATCCCTGGATAAAGAAAATTCAGTCACAGTGTCATTAGTTGTTTCCGAAAGGGAGTCTGGAGAAGGGGTTACAACAATTACGGGGGCAACCTTTTTTTCAGAGGAAGTGGGTGGATTCAGGACCAGGTTTGGTCCTACTGGTAAGGGATCGTGTGGAAGCTTTTCCTTTATTACTTTAATAAAACCCCCTCGGTCTGGCCCTGGTTCTCTAATTCTAACTCCCCACATCTTTCCTACTAACCAACTATCATCTGTAGGACTTGATATATTTATTTCCAGATATTGACAGTTTGACGAGTATTGTCCCCCTAATATATGTCCATTGTAAGTATATGAAGGTGGGTTACAGCCTTGGGGTCCCCAACTAATTTTCAAATATTTATCATTATTAATTCCCCATTCTAGGGCCATTGTTTCACATCCCCAGTATGCGCAATAATAATGTCCAGGGTAATTACAGTATTCTTTCCCTGGATTAGAGGCAGGACAAAAATAAGTTGAACTTTTATTACCTTGCCATCCTTGTCTTTTGCATACAGGAGTGAATTGCCCGATTAGTTGACATGGAGTTACGTTGAATGTTGGGCTGCCAGGTCCTTGAAATTCACCAACGACTTGGCTTGTATCTAATTGCAATAATTTCCAGCTCATTGGCTCATGAGGGTTTCCATCTGCTTGGGTTATTATCAATAACAGAACTAACGGCATAACAGGAAAAAGGGTGTCTGTCAATTTTGCCAATTTAAGTATATTTTTACCAGTCCTGGGGAAGTTCGGCCATTGTTGCTTTTGTGTCCCATTGTTCTGGTTCTTTTCTCCACAGTTTGTTCCTCCTCTGCCTTGCCCGTCGACTCGGTTGCTTCGAGCCACGGGGTGTACCATCTTCTCGGCAGCAAGGGGATTCTTCAGGAGAACAGCTGTTTCGGGCTTTCTGCCTGTTTACATAGGCTTCCCACTTTGCAGCTTTAACTAATGGGGCAAAGCAAAACACGGTTAGTACTTCCCTTCTGCACTTTATAGCCAAGATTTCAGCTATAAAGGGGACTGGTTCGTTGGAGTGGTAACAATAATATTGAGGGTTTATTCCTTTGGCAAAAATTTCCCACCACTCATGGGATTCTCAAATAATTTCTTGTTTAGACTCTAATTGTTTTAATTTCCACTCAGTGAGAGTTCTTTGGATTTTTCCAACACTGTGTGTAAACTCCTATCGGAGGGTATCTACATTCACAGTGTGTCCACCATTTATCCTGGCATACCTTACACCTGAAACAAGCAAATGGATAACAATTGCAGTTCAAATTATTACACCTAATTCGTATATCTAGAGTACATATATTATTTACATCAGCATATCTTCTATATTCAATATTGTGTGGTTGCATAAGTTTAGCAATTTCCTTCAACACACTTTGTACGCTTCCATATATAATAGATAAAAAAGAAATAATTATAGCAAATATAAACAGCAATACACACTTTATACCAAAAGGCAATGCGGCAAAATAATCAAATAAAGTCTCTATCATTACGTTATCTTTTCAGGGTTATCTTGGTGTCACCTGGAGTACTGATTACTTTCCAGTGGGGTCTCGTCACTGGGCCTTTAATGCGACTGGCATGAGTCCATCCACGCTCAGCAGTCCGGACAGCTGTTTCTTCCACTATTCGAGATGACCCATCTATGAAAATTATTTCTCCATGTTGTAATTCCTCTTCTTCTAGGTCTGGTCGAATTCGTGTTTGTTGTTCAATCGTTTGAAGACAATCATGTACTAACTCAGTACTTTCCCCTGGGTATAGAAATTCTGCAGGGTTAACCGCTCCGATAGTCCTTAGGGATACTTTTGGAGATTCTATGAGTATTCCCTCATACTTTAGTAGTCGGCTATCTGTAAGCCATTTTTCTGCTTTTTGTTGAAGCACCCCCCTTATATTATGAGGCGCATATAGGACAACTTCTCCATTAAAGGTAATACGATTCGTTTCTTCAAGTAATAAGGCAGCAGCAACAATGATTTGTAAACAACTCGGCCAACCCCTGCTCACAGGGTCCAACAGCTTTGATAAGTATGCCACCGGTTTCTTTTGTCCGGCCCATTCCTGAGTTAATACTCCGAATGCTGTTCCTTCATGTATGTTGACGAATAAATGGAATGGCCGCTTTAAATCTGGGAGACTTAAAACCGGTGCTTGACTTAGCTCCCTTTTTGAGACTGGCAAACTGCTCTTGATCCTGAGGGGTCCACTTGGGTATTTTGTCTTTAGACAGTTGTTCATATAAGAATTTAACTTTAAAGATGTAGTTCTCTATCCATTGCCTACAATACCCAAATAGCCCTAATGCCTGCCGAATTTGCCTCTTAGTGACAGGCATAGGTAATTCCAGAATTCCTTTAATGCGCTCTGGATCCAATATCTTCTTGCCGTTAAACAAATAATGCCCCAAATATTTCACTTTTTCCTCCACAAATTGTAACTTTTCTTGTGATACCCGTAGTCCCTTTTGTGCAAGAAAGTTTAGGAGTCAAATGCTTTCTTTTCTTACATCCTCCTTATTATTCCCTGCTACGAGCAGATCATCTACATACTGTAACAGCACGTTTCCCGTTTGTACTTGGTATTCTTTTAAGAGCTCTTCCAGGGCCTGTCCAAACAGATTAGGGGACTCAGTGAACCCTTGGGGGAGCACGGTCCATCTCAATTGCTGTTTACGGCCTGTCTCTATGTCTTCCCATTCAAAGGCAAAATAATCACAGCATTCTTCTGCCAGTGGACAGGCCCAAAAGGCATCCTTTAAATCAGCCACACTATACCAGGAGTTATGGGGTCCTAGCTTGCTTAGCAGTGTGTATGGATTTGCTACTACAGGGAACCGGGTGATAGTTCTTTTGTTTATTTCCCTTAAATCATGTACGAGCCGATATTTCCCATTTGGTTTCTTTACAGGCAGAATGGGGGTGTTAAAGGGTGACATACAAGGCTCTAAGATTCCTTGTGCTAACAATCGATCAATTTCTGGTTTTAATCCTCTCCGTCCTTCTAGGGATATGGGATATTGCCTTACCCTCACAGGTATGTGGGGTTCGGAAATTTGGATTTTAATCGGTGGGATTTCCAGTCTACTAATTGTGTTCGGAGAGTACCAGACATCGGGGTTAATTTGTTTTTGATCATCCACGGTCAAAGGATAGGCAGACACCGTTAGTTCTTGATTTTTTACTTTAATTTCTAATTGCAATTCAACAATTAAATCTCGTCCTAACAGATTAAATTCTGCTTCAGGGACGAGCAAGAGTTCACCCATTCCAAATTTATTTTCAGTTTCGAATACCACATTTTTGATTTTGCTTACTTTAAAGGGTTCTCCTTTTGCCCCAATTACTTGTACTTTTTCAGGGGAAACTTTACATCCCTCAGGTATTCGCCTAATAGTCGATTTCTCAGCCCCAGTGTCTACTAAAAAGGTGAACTCTTGTTTATGGGGACCTATTTTTAATTTTATCAAGGGCTCATGATGACTCCGGTCCCCTAAGATATAGAGCCCCTGACTCTCCTATTCCGTTTTCAATATTTCCTCATCCCTGATCCTTTCTCTGCAATTCTTCTTTATATGTCCCTTCTTTCCACAGTAAAAACAACATCTCTGTTCCTTCTTTACTACTACGTTCCCTTGTTTCGTTCCAGAAGACCTGTGTTCACCAGTCCGCCCTTTGCGATCCTCTCTGACCGCTGCTACCATCATTTTTACTTGTCGCTTGCTGCTCTCTTCTTCCCGCCTTACGTAGACTTTCTGAGCTTCCCTCAATAATTCATCCAACCCTCTATTCTGCCAGTCTTCTAACTTTTCAATCTTCTTTCTGATATCTTCCCAAGATTTTGCCACAAACTGAGTTTTGAGGAGCGCTTACCCTAAAGGGTCGTCTGGATTTACCCCAGAGTACAGCTGAAGGGCTTTCCTCAGTCGTTCCAGCCACTCAGTAGGGCTTTCATCTTTCTTTTGCATTTCATTAAATGCTTTATTGATATGCTGGCCACGGGGTACTGCTTCTCTAATCCCCTGAATTACTATAGTTCTTAGGTCCTGCATATGAGTTCTATGCACCGGATCCTGATTATCCCAATTAGGTTTTTGGAGTGGCCATTTAATATCTGCTTGAGGTCCCTGGGCATGTTGAGCATCCCACAGTCTCATTCCTGCTCGTCTAATCATATCTCTTTCCTCGGTAGTAAATAATTGACCAAGGATAGATTACATCTCATCCCAAGTATAAAGGTTTGGTCCCAAAAATTGATTTAATCTTTCTGCCACTCCGAGTGGGTCCTCAATTAAGTTTCCCATCTCGATTCTTTTAAAATCTCGTAGGTCAGCTGAGTTTAGGGGTACGGAAATATATCCGATCACAGGTTGAGGTCCCCCCATGGGTATTTCCCTTAGGGGGTACATCTGAGCTGCCCCTTTTTGACTTCTAGTTACGCGTCTAGGAGGAGGGGGAGACCCTTGTTCCGACTCTGGTGGGGGAGTGGGCGCTCTGGGGACCTCTGGAGGGGCTGCGGGAGCAGGAGGAGGAATGTAAGGAGGGGGGGTTAGAAGGGTTTCGTCTAACTCTTCCTTCTTTTTCCTTTGTTTAATTTTTACTTCATTCAGCGGGTAAAGTCTAGCTCCCGGTCTTTCTAGCCACACTTCCGCATATTGACTCTCCTCCGGGTTAAGGGTTTTTTTATTATTAACCCAGAGGTTTAATTGCTGTCTTACCCAATCTTCTTCTGACCCATAGACTGCCCAAAAGACATTTTTAGAAATCTTCTTCCCTCCCCATATCTTAGTACAATATTCTATCATCTTCTGCTTATCTTTCCCTAGGGTTCCAGGGAAATATCTCCAATTGTCTAAGATATATGCCAGAGGGGTATTCTTAGGTACAGTGGGTACCCTTCCCATGGGAGTCGAAGGCTTGCGGCCCTTCGCCCCCATCTTCTGGAATATCCACAAACATACACTCACTCGCTCCCCTTGTTCCTGGCCCAGTCCCTCGCGGGAGATGGGAGACGCAGTACTTAAGAGTCCACACTCGCTTGGTTCAGTATATCGAACCTCTCACTCGTTATATTCCAGGAAACCCAATCCCGCCCGAACGGCAAACCCGCGAACAAATTCGCAATATACTTACGCGTCCTGCGTCTTCGTCCGGACTCCCGTGCACAGAATTTTATGGGATTTTACCGGTCCTTTTTTTGCTCAATATCCTAGAATTTAGGTTCGTCGGTAAGGTTGGAGTAAGCTGTTGGTCGCGGGGCCGCGAAATGTCGCGGGGCGCCTCCCCGGAGGACCAAAGCCCACCGTTCCTTATCCGAGTCACGGCACCAGAAATTGTTATAAATTGAGACCACAACAGATCATAATCCAATTAAAATTTTTTTAATTATAGCAAGTAGAATATGAGCAAAAACCAGCGCTGGACGGCAGGGGAGTCTGCGCTCCACCAACTGCCGTCCTGAGCAGTTCAAACAGTCCCTTTTTATACATCTTTACTTCCGTGTTCATGAAGTAGTGGAGGTACTCTGCGCATGCTTCAGTTGTTGTTAGGGGGTCGTTTTCTGCCTCCTGGTGGTCGTTGAGGCCGAAGTAAGAAGTCTTCCTCCTTTGTCCCATAGTTGACCCCTCACTCATATGTCCTTATATGGGGTTGTTTGTCCTGTTTCTGTCGGTTCCTGGACATCTGGCAGTTATCTTATCTTGCACAAGCGGTATCTGGTTTAGTTTGTGTAAGCGATTGCGGTTATCCTATCTTACACAAGCGGTGTCTGGTGGCTGTTTGCATAAGCGATTTCATATCTTTTGTTGCCTAACCTTTACATTGGGCTTAACATAAATCTTAATAAAAAATACCCTAGTCCATAGTTTCTTACACTTTTCTTCCAAATACATTGCCACACCCCTCCAGCCTTCTGGCTGATGGGGTGGTGTGCGAAGCTGAAAAGTCCATGTCTCTGTGTAAGCACTGCTCAGCAACAACTAAAACATCAGTGTTATTCTCACCCTAAATCCAAAACACAGTACTGTACCAGCTACTTGGAAGAAAATTAACTCTATCCAAGTATCCTATTTTAACCTCAGCTAGCAATCAAGCACCACGCAGTGGCTTGCTCACTCCCCCCCCACCCGGAGGGGTGGGGAGGCGAATTGGAAAGGAATGTAAAACTCAAGGGTTGAGATAAGAACAATTTAATAATTTAAACAGAATAAAGAGGTAAGAACAACAATAATAACAGTAATAATAATAATTATAATGAAAGGTGGGGGGAAAGGGTAAAATCCAAAGGAGAAGGGAAAAAGGAAAACAAGGGATGTACAGTACAACTGCTCACCACCCGCTGACCAATGCCCAGCCAGTCCCTGAGCAGCAATCCCCCCCCCCCGTTACCAAAATCAGTTGATCTACCTCAACCAAGGACTGAATTTTTCATTTTTAAAACAAGTACAAAGCGGACTTTAAATTAGTAAAAAAAAAAATTCAGTATTTGATTTAAAGAATCAGTCACCAATATTCGAGTGAGCGGAGGTTATCTTTATTCGGCGGCGCTGGGTGCATGGGGGATCGCTCCACCAAAGTCATGCACCCCAAGGGAACCTTTCAGCCCCCTCTTTATACAAGTGACTCATGTATATTCAATAGTTTTCCAGGAAATCGTTTACATATTCATTACAATTCTGAGAATTCATTTACATATCTTGTGCCTGTGCAATGTCCTTGAGGAGTTGTCTCTGCGCAGACTCTATTCCTTAGTGGCCATGTTTAAAGTCTCCGTCTTCACCACGTTGCATGTACAACAGGAATCTAAGACCAAATGTCCCTTCTAAAGATAACCAACCCAAGGACTTAGCAGTCTGTACATCCGTCATGTGGCAATAAGGGTCCTTGGACATTTCCCGACTTTTAACTAAACATAGGTGTGTCATACTTTAGATAAGTGGTACAGATTCACTATTCACAACAGGAGGCCAAAATATGTTTCACAATTACCACAGACACTCTCCTTCTCATAAGTGAAAGAATATAGCTACTTCAATACTTATGAGGAAGTTGCTAATATGTAGTGGAACCTTGCTGAACTAAAATTAGGTAGTCTGAATGCTGGAATTCAGTATGCATTAACCAAGCATTACATTTTTAGAGTACATATTTATTTTTAGTAATTTGGCAAAGAGAAAGCATAAGTTCATATGTACTTTTAACAGTCTTCCATCTCAAATTTTCATTATTCCAAATAGGGACGTACTCCCAGAGGTTTTTTTTCCACCATGACTATATTATATTTAGTGTTAGATTTCCACAGTTTAAGGGAAAAGGACTTTTAAAAAAACCAAAAAACATCATAACCAGCTTCAACAAGACTTGAGCACTTAATCCAAGTCAAGCTTTGCCATATGCAGGTACTCTCCTCATCACAATATTTTGTGCTTCTCTAAAAAACCAGGTTTTGTATTGCTTCAGTCCAAAACTTTACAGTGAATGCACAAAAGCATATTCTCTCCAGTTACCTGTGTCACTATTATGAAGCAAAAAAAGATACAATCTTAGAGTTTTGAAGTTGCATAATTTCTAAGACATACTAAGAAACTCTTTCTTCCTTAAAATTCAGTACAAGTGTAAGAAACTATGGACTAGGGTATTGTTTATTAAGATTTATGTTAAGCCCAATGTAAAGATTAGGCAACAAAACATAAGATAACCGCCAGGTGTCCAGGATGCCGCTTGTGAAAGATAAGATAAAGATAAGATAACCGCCAGGTGTCCAGGATGCCGCTTGTGCATATGAATGAAGGGTCAACACCTCCACTACTTCATGAACACGAAAGTAAAAAAAAAAGGTATAAAAAGGGACTGTTTGAACTGCTCAGGACGGCAGTTGGTGGAGCGCAGACTCCCCTGTCGTCCAGCGCTGTTTTTGCTCATATTCTACTTGCTATAATTAATAAAAATTTTAATTGGATTATGATCTATTGTGGTCTCAATTTATAACAATTCTGGTGCCGTGACTCGGATAAGGAACGGTGGGCTTTGGTCCTCCGGGGAGGCGCCCCGCGACAATCCGCGGCCCCGCGACCAACAGCTTACTCCAACCTTACCGACGAACCTAAATTCTAGAATAATGAGCAAAGGAGAAACCGGTAAAATCCCATAAAAATTCTGTGCACGGGAGTCCGGACGAAGACGCAGGACGCGTAAGTATATTGCGAATTTGTTCGCGGGTTTGCCGTTCGGGCGGGATTGGGTTTCCTGGAATATAACGAGTGAGTGTATGTTTGTGGATATTCCAGAAGATGGGGGCGAAGGGCAGCAAGCCTTCGACTCCCATGGGAAGGGTACCCATTGTACCTAAGAATACCCCTCTGGCATATATCTTAGACAATTGGAGATATTTCCCTGGAACTCTAGGGAAAGATAAGCAGAAGATGATAGAATATTGTACTAAGATATGGGGAGGGAAGAAAATTTCTAAAAATGTCTTTTGGGCAGTCTATGGGTCAGAAGAAGATTGGGTAAGACAGCAATTAAACCTCTGGGTTAATAATAAAAAACCCCTTAACCCGGAGGAGAGTCGATATGCGCAAGTGTGGCTAGAAAGACCGGGAGCTAGACTTTACCCACTGAATGAAATGAAAACTAAACAAAAGAAAAAGCAGGAAGAGTTAGACGAAACCCTTCTAACCCCCCCTCCTTACATTCCTCCTCCTGCTCCCGCAGCCCCTCCAGAGGTCCCCAGAGCGCCCACTCCCCCACCAGAGTCGGAACAAGGGTCTCCCCCTCTTCCTAGACGCATAACTAGAAGTCAGAAAGGGGCAGCTCAGATGTACCCCCTAAGGGAAATACCCATGGGGGGACCTCAACCTGTGATCGGATATATTTCCGTACCCCTAAACTCGGCTGACCTACGAGATTTTAAAAGAACCAAGATGGGAAACTTAATTGAGGACCCACTCGGAGTGGCAGAAAGATTAAATCAATTTTTGGGACCAAACCTTTATACTTGGGATGAGATGTAATCTATCCTTGGTCAATTATTTACTACCGAGGAAAGAGATATGATTAGACGAGCAGGAATGAGACTGTGGGATGCTCAACATGCCCAGGGACCTCAAGCAGATATTAAATGGCCACTCCAAAGACCTAATTGGGATAATCAGGATCCGGTGCATAGAACTCATATGCAGTACCTGAGAACTATAGTAATTCAGGGGATTAGGGAAGCAGCACCCCGTGGCCAGAATATCAATAAAGCATTTAATGAAATGCAAAAGAAAGATGAAAGCCCTACTGAGTGGCTGGAACGACTGAGGAAAGCCCTTCAGCTGTACTCTGGGGTAAATCCAGACGACCCTTTAGGGTAAGCGCTCCTCAAAACTCAGTTTGTGGCAAATAGGAGAGTCAGGGGCTCTATATCTTAGGGGACCGGAGTCATCATGAGCCCTTGATAAAATTAAAAATAGGTCCCCATAAACAAGAGTTCACCTTTTTAGTAGACACTGGGGCTGAGAAATCGACTATTAAGCAAATACCTGAGGGATGTAAAGTTTCCCCTGAAAAAGTACAAGTATTTGGGGCAAAAGGAGAACCCTTTAAAGTAAGCAAAATCAAAAATGTGGTATTCGAAACTGAAAATAAATTTGGAATGGGTGAACTCTTGCTCGTCCCTGAAGCAGAATTTAATCTGTTAGGACGAGATTTAATTGTTGAATTGCAATTAGAAATTAAAATAAAAAATCAAGAGCTAACAGTGATATGGAGAAATAGTGTGAAATGGCGACAATGGACATCGATTGTGATTGTGTGTGTCTGCTCGAGGAATGTGGGTATGGTGACTGGTCATGGGTGCGATGTCTGGTCACATAGGCACACAGCTCTGAGGAGACAACTACAGTTTTGAGGAGACGCCTGCCCCTCTTTCTCTAACAAAGGGGCTATTTAAAAGAGAATGAGAAAAGGATGAGAGATATTCCAATGCTATCTAGAGGGAGGGAGTGCTAAGTCTCCTTGCTGAAGAAGATCGGATGGTCACAAGGACATGAATCACCTACAAACCTGCAAGACCACCACATTCCAGGCAAAGGACTGATAAGCTAATTAACATACAAAAAAAAGAGGAAGCTAAAAACTTCCTTTAGGTTGTTTTAAGAATTGGGGAGTTCCTGGAATGTAACAACTGAAATAGTGCTCTGTGTCTTGTTTGTTCTATGTGTTGTCTTGTTATATGTTCAAAACTCGGAGTTATGAAATGTATGTTGAAAAATATTAACATTCTGGTAATTCGTGGCAAATAGCGGAAAACTTAACACTCTGCTTAAGACCCGGAAAAATTGGGTTTTGTTTATTGTTTGGTTTTTGACAATTGTTCATTGAAATGCATACTTTGTGAACTGTTAGTGTTCCTAAGAGTTTGTACATAAGTGCACGGTACCGTATAACATACTGCTTGTGTGACTGCGGGCTGCCCGGAGAGTGTGAATGGTGTGATTGAGATGCGCATTTTGATTTTCCGTGTATAGCTTAATTATTTTGACTGAGTGTGAGTGCAAGAGTGCTTGAGACAGGCGTTTGAGTGCAAAACGAGTAAGAAGCTCTATCCGCGTTTCTGACCTTGGGTGGCTAAGGCAGCCGAAAAAAAAAAAAAAAACCAAAGTAATTAAAATTGCAAAATGGGAAATGGAAGGAGTAAGCCCTGTGAAAAATCGCCCTTGGGTTGTATATTAAAACATTGGAGTGATATTTTAGGACATGGTGGTACCGAAAATAGAAGGAAATTGGTTAAATATTGTAATCAGTGGTGGCCTTTGTATAAATTGGAGAGTGATGCGAAATGGCCTCAGGAGGGAGGAACGTTAGATTATAACACTCTCCTGCAATTAATGTTGTTTCTGAGGACAGAGGGAAAATGGGATGAAGTATCATATGCAGACATGTTCTTCGTCCTCCAGGACAAACCTGAGTGGCAAAAGGACTGTGGATTAGTACCCCCTCGGGATCCTATGGTACTAGCACTAGAAAGAGTGTGGGATTAACATCACCTGATCTTTGATTGTGGATCTAGAAAAGGATAGGAAAAAACTGAGACCTAAACTAGAAAGATATTCTTGTTGAAATTTTTGTGTTAAAAAGTTCAGGTTGCGGTTCCTTCTGTGGAGCAACCAGAATGAAACACGTTGTAAGATATAAAAACTTGTACTGATGTATGTAAAACCTGAGGCGTGTGTGTGTGTGTGTAAGTGTTGGGGTGAGTTTGTACAAACCCCCGTACCCCCTCGAAGGTGCGACTGAATCATGCTGGGATGCATGGCAGGATGTTTGCCCTTTGCCTGCAAAGGCATGATGTGTAAGAACACAGACTTAAAGCAACAAGTAGCAGATTTGCATTCAGGGTAAGAAAGAGTCAAAACAGAAGTGCTGCTGCAGAGGCAGGCTTGTGTAACCTGCAGAGCAGGAAGAGCATCTCCTGCCCCGAACCCTTCTGCTGGGGAGGAGGAGGGGGTTGCTGTTGCTGACGATTGAGCAGAAGGACCTGAATGTCACCCCAATTGCTGCAGCATTTGCAGTACAACAGGACCGGTAACGGCCCCTCTAGGGCAGGGAATGGGTATGAGGTGGAATTTCAGTGAATACAAAACCAACTTACTTGTTAAACTTCAGTAAAAAATAAATAAATAAATAAATTTGTTACAGTTGTGGGAGCTGCTGGCCACCAGGAAAACATCCTGAAACCTTTAAAGTACAAAGTAAAAAAAAAACAAACAAACAAACAAATAAGAACGCCAAATTCACTAAAATCTTTGTTGGCATGAGATTTATTAGAACATCTAGACGTTTAAAGAAGTGACGTGCGGAATTAGACTCTATAACTCGAAAGTTATAAAGTAGGTATGTTTATTGCGCGCAGATGCACGGGGGATCGCTCCTCCACAAGCGTGCATACCCGAAGTGACGAACCATCTCACATTTATACAATGAACAAATGAATATTCAATTAACGCCTATACATATTCGTTACCTAAACCCCGCTTCGTATGTTAATTAGCTTATCAGTCCGTTTCTTGGAATGTGGTGGTCTTGCAGGTTTGTAGGTGATTCATGTTCTTGTGACCACCCAATCTTTTCCAGCAAGGAGACTTAGCACTCCCTCCCTCTAGATAGCATTTGAATGTCTCTCATCTTTTCTTATTCTCTTTTAAATAGCCCCTTTGTTAGAGGAAGAAGGGCAGGTGTCTCCCCGTCTCCCCTTTGTTAGAGGAAGAGGGGCAGGCGTCTCCCCAAAACTGTAGTTGTCACCGCACCCATGACTAGTCACCATACCCACATTCCTTAAGCAGACACATACAATCACAATCCATGTCCATTATCCCCATTTCACATTATTTCTCCATATCAGAAGGGGAAATGAAATTAAAAGTTAAATACGATCAAGTAATTGAAATATTGAGCTTATCTTTAATTCAACAGAAAAGAGGAAAAGAGGACCTCCCTGAAGTAAAAGAAATTTTTAACCAGGTGTGTCTGAAAATAAATTCCAGGAAAGGTGAAAAATGCTTTACCTGTTACAGTAAAAATGATAAGGGGGCTTGCCCAGTTCAGATAAAAACAATATCCCTTGGTCAGCAAGGCTGTGGGGATATTGGCAGAAAAAGTGAAGCGAAATAAAATACACTCTGTAGTATTACTAATGTAAATCGTGTGTTTGCCATGACAGTGACTTGTTATGGGATGTGCAGATAAACTGCATTGACAATGAAGTACAAGGAATAAGGTTGGTCAGGTTGCCTCCTACCATAGTCAAGGGCAAACTGGTTGGCCTCGGTTTGCCACCAGAAGAATCTTGAGCTCCGCTGCTGGCTGCAACCCAGTAGGCGTTGAGCGGTGGGAACATATGCCATGCCAGACCTTGATGTGAGGAATGGCCCCCATCTGTTATAAGAGGGTCATCCAGGAAGGAAGAACTAAGGTGGCCCATAGAGGCACTGATTTGGAAATTGG